>NW_027468859.1:33552390-33624890 GCF_046254945.1 Alosa pseudoharengus | reverse complement strand
GCAGACAGAGCAGTTAGAGAAAACACCAAACACTGGTGCACACACACACACACACACACACAGACACACGCACACACACAAATTAGTAATATATGCAGGCAACTTGTATAAGTAAGCTACACATGAACGCACACGTGCAAATAATTTTCTCAGTAGTAACGAGTAGTAACGAGTCCTACAAGTAGTCCTGAAATTGGAGCACTTCACTGAGCTCTGGGCCATCTGATCACTGACTGGAGCCCACATGTACATACCGGGTCCAGTGGATCCCTATGGTCTCGGTGGAGTAGTGGAGCACACTAAAAAGAAAAGGCATTAGGGCCAAAGCAAATAAAGTCAGGGAAATATGAAACAGAGAAAACATACTTTTCATACTTTTCTACATTTCATAAACATCCATGGATGGCATAATGAAGCTGCATAACGATGCTTCGGCCATTTTAATTTGTGTTGTTAATGAGACACTCTAGCAATGCTTTAATCACCCCCCCCCCCATCTATAATTCTTAATTTCTGAAATCATAAAAAATCTACAACACTGCTTTCATTTGCTGACAGATATTTCTTGATGATGAATTAACAATTACTATTATGCTGATTCCCAAACTCATAATTAGCAAAGACTTATCTAAGGTGTAAGATTTACTATATTGGTTTAAGATATTGTTCAGAAATGATCAGCGACAACAGGTACACTATGGAAGATTTTCTACTTCACGAAGCCAATTTGATGGTAAACGAACTTGTAATAGGCGAATCGTCCACCTATCATAGCTATACAGCATCAGCGTACCCATGCAACTTCAACAATGGCGGCCCGACAAATCTTGCGACAATCGTGAAACATTACATTGTCAGTGGATATAGCTCTTATAACCCACTTTTAAGGTATCAGAGACTGAGATGCACTAACTGGTCAGAACTAATGGCCTATGCATTGACCATCATTATATGAAGTTCAGCTAGTTTGGTGTAGACTTGTAGTCAAGACCGCCTAAACCGAGACCAAGACACTACCAAGACCAGAGGGTATCAAGACCGAGACCAAGACGAGACCAAGGCCAAGACAGACTGAGTCAAGACCAAGACAAAGTCGAGACGAGACCGAGACCAAGACCGAGACCAAAAAAAAAAAAAAAAAAACAGCTAGCGAGCTAGTGTTACCAAAGTCCTTTTAGGCATGTCCCTCCACTGGGCGGCCATATTGTGTGTATTGCATCGGGCATCCTATTCAGCAGAAATGCGCGTGTGCAAGGCTTCACCACACCAACCGTGCTCCAGTGTCGAGTTCACAACACATGATTGGCACAATGTCTGCACAACACAGCACATAATTGGCTCAAAGTAGTCAACTCACACCACATGATTCACTCAATGTATACACATGTCGACATTTTGGCGAGGAAGGGGTGGGATATGTGTAGACAACGGCCATATTGGCGTTGCAAACTAGCCCCATGCATTTCTATGGAGGATTTTTTGAGTGCTGTGTCTCCACATTAGAAAGTCTCTGGTGTTACACCATAACTTGCATCAATTGAATAAGAGCAGCATACTGGGGCAGGGTTCTCAAGTTTTGAGCTCAGCTTGGAGTGAGATTGGGGGGGGGGGGGGGGGGGGTGCACTCACTCACTAATTATAAAAAAATTGGAAAGAAGCATTAACCCTTTGAGACCTTGAATTTGTCATTGTAATCTATACATCCTATATCTTGTTTTTGTCTGGGAAAGTATAATGCATAGCCTATGTCTCTTATGTCAGCCTTATCAAGGGAAACCATTTGTTTTTTTATGTCACCAGGAAGCATGTCAGTAGAAATAACTTTTCATATTTAGGTGGGATAGATTGGAATCTTGAAATATAATAATCGTGACGCTGGGATATTCTATGGCTCACCAATTTACGAGATGTAGGCCTATATGTACTGAGTGAGACAAATATTTTATTTAGGCTAATTGCTTTATTCACTTGAGTAGCCTATATTGTCACTGAATCATTAGACTAAGCATGTGCATGCCGAAACCGAGGACAGCAAGTTCATTATACATTATGGTGGTTGGCAGGTCACTGTCTGCAGCAGTCCTGTATGTTTAGAAAAAAATTTAGGCCTATGTGTAGCATACTCGCTCAAATTGATAACACTCGTTAATAATAAGCTAATTTTCCTTCATTGTTGACATGGTCCATGGAGGATCAGATGGGTGTCCCGGGACCTGATGAACACGGCGCTAAAAAGCACAAACGAGTGCGAAAGTTGCAGCCGTGACGACAGGGAAAGTGCAGGCCAGGAGAGTGATTGGTCGTGTAAAATGAACGTTACTGATGTCTGGCTTACACAAAGCTAAAACGACACAATCATTAGGTTTTCTTAATGACCGACAGTTTAGTTTATAGATAAGAAATAATTTTGCCATAAAGTAGGCTAGGCCAAATGTTCGTGAAAATGCTTGATTTACACACCCTGTAAAGTACCATAAGTAGGCTGGTTTACCAAATGACAGACAGTTGAATTTCTGAATAAAAAGAATGTTGGTGCAGTTTTGAAATCTTAAACGTGTAACCCCACACAAGCATAACGTGGTTGTAGGGAGGGATGTGCTATTTTGGAATTTTACCCGGATACAACGAATAGCCTACTATTTTTTGATTGGATGTCGGTGGCTATTTATTTTTTTGATTTTGCTGGTGAGTGGTGCGCTAGTTCTGAACCCTGCGAGAAATCCTCTCGTATCCCTGCGCCTCCTCTAATAATTATGCAGATGCCTTGACATCCCTAGTAATATTTCTGCGTGAGAAATGCAAGGTGAGGTGTGTGAGCGTGCCCATTGCGTGAGACTTGAGAACCCTGCTGGGGTAAGAGGTTCAGTCCCAGTTTAAATTAAATTTAAGAAGGTATTATTTCAACTACAGACAGAACAATGCAGAGACAGAGCATGTCATGAATGTGTGTGACTGTGAGCTCACTCACTGTAAATGTTTTCGTAGACTGGGTGAGATAAACTATGTAGGCTATAGCAATTGCATGACTGATGAGAGAGAGAGACTTTGCAAAACTTGCATTTTGCAGAATGCTTCTTTCTTGCCCCTGGACTGCAAATTTCTTTATGTTCCGTGAATGCAAATTTAATGATGGCGGAATTCGCTGACATTATTATTACTAGGTCTGACTGAGACTGACAGCTACGACGTAAACCTAACGTTTCGAGCTGGCTACACTTGCGTCTTTTGATTGGATGAGCGCCAGTTTCTTAATCACAACAAAATACATGTATGTCATTGATTGGTTGCATTTGAAAGGTTGCATTTGAAGGGCGTGAAAGGCGAAATAATTTAATGTTGCATTATCGAATGTTATGTTTTGTATCATGGACATATTTGTTGCAAATCTCCCGACCACTATGTCGACCCGAGACCGCAAGACCAAGACAATGAGACCAAGACAAGACCGAGGGATCCGAGACCAAGACAAGACCAAGACCAAAGACGGTCGAGACTGTGACAAGACCGAGACCACGTAAAAGTGGTCTCGAGACATCCAACTCTAGTTTGGTGGCATAGCAATTAATGTAAGCTCCTTTCACATTTATTTGGACATGATTGCTTAATATCCAACCCAACAATACAATTATTGTACTTTATCAATAATAGAAAAACAAACAAGTGAAAGCAGATGTTGTATTTTGTTTATTTCCTTTTCATAGGCCATTGTGTACGTCTATAACAAGACATAATTGGGTCTTATGCACCTAATATGTACCTCTAGTAAGTATACTTACTGTAGATGTACCATTAGTAATGTGATTATAGGCCTTCTAATACCTACTTTGTTACATTGTAATAAGGACATTTAGTACAAAGTGGACCAGGTCATTGTGTTAATCTAGGGTCTCCCTTGTGCCTACGACTCCTCTGAGGTCTTCCTGTAATGTGGGAACACAGGGCCTATCTTCGGCCTCCTGTGGCATGCTCCCCACGGCTGAACCATCGTCTGAGGGGCACCTCCTTCTCTTCCTTGACAACGTCCCTTTGGTCTCAGTAGACACAGAGGCATTGCTGGTTGATGGCCTCGGCTCAGACTCCAAAACTGAAAGACACAAAAAGTGCATGATTTGTATGGCAGGTATTGAAATCCTCAAATAGCTACACATCTATACAGAAGTGGTCTCTTTAACCAAATTCCAGGCATGAATAGGACAATTTTGGACAATTTATACTTAAAAGTTTTTCTGTAGATAAATGCATATTTGGTAGAATTAGTAAAGTACCTGTTGCTGAGCAACACAAAGCAGATCCTCTGGCATCTTTTCCCACCTGTGTGTTGGACTGTCCAACGTTGACACCCCTCGATGAGACTATGGGACTGGACACTGCGGAGATTGAGGTCCCGATTATAATACTTACATTACAGATACATATCTTCTTTGACTTTTAAGTGCAATACTGGCAATCACCTCTCTGCTGGTCCGCATTAGATTGTACGGGAACTGGCACAGGAACTGGTACAAATACTGGTATTAAGAGAGGAATTGCAATGACTGGCATGAAGACTGTGACATTCATTTGCTGGACTTCATCAACATTGTCCTGATAGAGGTCTTCCAGGTCTTCATCAACATGGTCCTGATAAAGGTCTCCCTGGTCTTCATCAACATGCTCCTGATAAAGGTCTCCCTGGTCTTCATCAACATGGTCCTCCTGATAGAGGTCTCCCAGGTCTTCCTCAGCATAGTCCTGAAAAAACACTCCTGGGTCTTCATCAACATAGCTCTGAAAAAGGGCTTCTGGGTCTCCCGCTGCCAGAATGTCCTCTATGGCATACTCATGATCACCTTAAAACACACACACACACACACACACACACACACACACACACACACGGGGATTTCAGTACACAATTACATTTTCAAAGCTACAGTCAAATATACTGATGACGTTATGACTACTGCCGATGGTGAGTATCAGCCCCATGGCTTCCATTACAGTGAGTTTATTGGCACTACTAGGGCTGGAGTGGCTGGCACTGTACATGACCTCAGGAAAGGAAAGAAGCAACAAAAAACAATGTAACTTGGATTTAAAGTATCGATTATCCCTACAAAAGTGCTTGATATGAATATTAACATTCATTCATTCATTCAACCTTTATTTATTCTCGGAGGGTCATTGAGGGAAGCCCTCATTTTCAATGAAGCCGAGATTACATAAACACTACAGATAACAAAAAGACAAAAGATGCCGGACGGAGCGGCGTAGTCGCCAGCGTTCCCGCGACATCAAGACAAACAAACACATTTACAAAATAACAATTGACGCACAAAACAAAAGATGCCTGATGGAGCGGCGTAATCGCCAGCGTACCCGAGACACCTAACGGTAGACATACAAGACAGACAACAAACAAAAATGAACAAGTAATAAAATATATAAATAAGAAATTAAAATAAAAAAAAGATATAATAATATAATAAAAATAACCGATTGAATGGGTTGACTCACCTGTCATATTTTCAGATTCCTTCCCGCCTTTGAACAGAAAGAAATGTCTGAATAGACATATATTTAGAATAAGGTATAGATATGAATCGTGGCTGCTCTCCAAAATTGAGTGCTGCTCTTTAAAAATTTAATTTTCAGAAATGCCTCACAGCAGAGAATATTCCACAGGTAATGACATCACAATCAACAAAGGTGATGACACAAAGCAGTGCATGTTGGTTACTGTTGATGTGGATGTATAAAGGTACTCTAAGCGATGTTGGGTAATGTCACTTCTGTTGACGTTTAAACAAAACAGAGAGCTAGCTTGTCCCTCCCTTCCCCTCACGTGCAATTGAAACTATCCTGAACGCGCATCGTTTTGGGGATTGGCTGGAACAGTTTATGCTTCATGGTCCAGGCTGTACCACTATGTTTTTGTTGCCTGGGCTGTCCACAGAGACCGGGTTATTTTACAGTGTATTCATGGGACAGGCAGCTAGCGGATGGTGAGGTGATGTTTGCTGTATGTGACAAAAAATTTTTTAGCTTAGAAACAGTGTAACATCGCTTATGGCACCTTTAAATTCTTTAGACATATTATTTTTGATTCGTCGTCTTTTGGGAGGCGATGGAAAATAGTACCATCATCTGCAGAAACACTCTAATTTTGTTTTAGGCTTATGTAACAAAAACGTATGTTTTAAACCACAAATAATAGAATAAATAAATTCCATGTTAAATTCCATATAGCTCTTATAACCCACTTTTAGGGCTGAAACGATTCATCGAGTTACTCGAATAACTCGATTACAAAAATTACTCGAGGCAAAAACCCTGCCTCGAAGCCTCGTTAAATTCCTATGACGCGCACTATACGCACAGGGATTTTATTGTTCCACACGGACCGTTGTTCGGGAAGCACACCACTAGCGCGTGAATCGTGATACATTCTGAATCATAGATTATGTCTATGTTCTGAATTAGCTGGCGCGATGGCGGAGTCAAGATGTCCATAAATGGCAGAGAATGTCTTAAGTTTTCAAGTAAAGTTTTGGGATCATTACATACTCAAAAAAGGAAAAGAACAAGCATCTGAACCGAAAACATGCACTCCATGCTGTTTCACCAAGCGTCAATGAAGTAGGCTATCTATCAATCTATCTAGCCTATCTATCATCTATCTACAGCCTATAGCCTACATTGATCTTGGCTGATTTTAATCACATACTGTATTTGTAGCGATGTCGTGATATGTTTAGCTTTTTATGTTTTTAAGTAGTAAACTTATTCACGTTCAATTGCAAGACAGTATGCCTAAAAAAGAACCCATTTTTATACACACATGCATGCACCCTCATCTTCCCTCACGCACCGCACGCGTGCACACACACAAAGCGCTTTCAGATATAACCTCCGGAGTATATGAGGAGGTTTGTCAAACGGAGGTCCTACCCTTCGGATGATTCAGATATGATGCTAAACTGCGGACCTAATACTGACCTTACACGGACGTATGTGTGAACGACATACACGCACATTACAGAATCTCCGTGTGGTTGTCGAGTGAGGGGTGGGGGCTTGTAGAGTTCACAAGATGCTGAGACATGACGCAGATTATATGCGGCCGCTGCCTGTCACAGCTGCTACAAAATATAGCCTATCATTATGTAGGCTAAAGAAGAAGAAATCTATTGTGCAAAGGCTAATACTTGAAGTAGGCTAGTCACGTAAGTGGGCACTTGAAATTGACCTAGCCTACAGTATTTGTATGTGTGCTTCAAATAAACACATTTATCTGTTTTCAACGTTATGTACCAGAATTAGCTAGGCTATAGAACCCCAAATCTGGTTTGCGTTGGAGAGAGAGAGCATGCACAAACTTTATGGTAGGCTACCAGCCAATTCAGTAGGCTAACTCAAGACTTCAAGATCATCCATGTTTTTAAGCAACAAACAAAATACTAACATTAATAACAGTGAAGTTGTTCGTTTTTTCATGGTTTATTTTTTCCAAAAGCATCCTCTCCCCATGTGTAGCATTTACGTAAGGAGCTTGGAACAAAGTTGGGTTTTCTTCGTTTTCATTTTCTCTAGGCATATATGCTCAGCAAATATCAGCGAGCTCAGCAGGTCATGAAGGCTATCAATGAACAGAAAACCGTGTTGGCTAACAATTTATTAAATACTCCTGTTATTGTCGTCAACGACGTCGCTATAGGCTACTGCCTTTTCAGCGCCTTCTGCTTATGATGATTCAGTCTTCTGAATTCGTTTCTCCTTGCCATGCAGTTGTAGCCTAACGTGTCTCTAACGTTCCCTTCAGGTGTTCTATCAAAATGTTGTATGCCCTCATGGACAGTAGCTCCGTGATGTCTGCATCTTTCCAGGTTGGAGATTTTCTGGACAGCACTATGCCACTCCATCATAACACTGGCATTTAAGTCAGATCTAACCACATGGACGCATGAAAGAAACGTCACCAACACGCCCTCTCACTAGGTGTGATTTTAACCGAATGTTCTACTCCTCGTTCAGACACAGCACATTTACATAATGTCCGGAGGAAATACTAGGTCGGGGGTAGTATAAACACCGGGTGAATTCGGACTTCCATATGACCGGTTATGTCGTTCAGATATACGGCCCCACCGTTTAACATCGGCAGAACCTCCGGTCTTACACGTATGTCTGAAAGCGCTTACACACACACACACAGGTTGCTGGGTTACCATAGCAAATAGGCTCACCCCAGAAATTATTTTTAAGTAGCCTAATGGTAAAATTATTTGTTAGTAGCCTAATGGTAGGCTATTTTTTAGTAGCCTAATGGTAACATTATTTGTTAGTAGCTTAATGGTAAATGCTGCAGGTGTAGAAATCTACATAAAACAGATATTTACTTTGATGTCAAGTCTAGATTACAGCATGAAACTTGTTGTGCATATTAATACATTAAATTGCTTTCCCTCTTCTCCCTCCCAGCACTTTACAACATAGTATGGACAGCTTTGTTCGCCCAAGTCATGCACAAGAGAGCGCAGAGAGCAGAGAGCATTTTGAACATTATTTAATTGTTGGCACTGGCACTTATAAACACTAAATGGGTAAATTGCAATAAATGGGCTTAGTTTTGGAGCCAAATGTTGGAGTTAGAATAAATACCTCTGTGCCAATTGCTTGATCATTTTACAGCCATGTCCTTTTCAGGTAACACTACATAATAAGGTGCCATAATAAATAGCAAACTAGTAATTACCTAACCCTTTGTTAATATTTGTTAATTGTTACTAACATATCTATTTGGCACAAGTTAATAGTTTTTTCATCATCAATTAAATATTTGTTGTTTGTATAAAATCTGTATGTTAATGTTTTAGCAAATCTATTAACTAATATTGTATTAATATGTGTTAATAGTTAACTAAATGTATTTTTGGCACTAATTAACAGTTATTTCTTACATCATTTAAATGTTAAATGTTTATTTACAAACTATATGTTAATAGAAAAGTTAATGACTTATTATTATTTAACTAATTGATATTAAACTGTGCTTCTGCCTATCCCAATATGAACCACTCCCCATAGGACCCTTACAATAGATAGACAGATAGATACTTTATTGATCCCGAAGGGGAAATTCAAGAAAAAAACACGGAGCTACCTTGACATGCCGCCACTCTTGTCGGCGCCAGAAACGCTTGCAATAAAGTTGGTTAAGCTTAATTAATATATTAGTAGTATATAGCTATAAGCGTGGGGCCCCTTATAATAAAGTTGGTTGAGCTTAATTAATATATTAGTAATATATAATAAAGTTGGTTAAGCTTAATTAATATATTAGTAATATATAACTATCAGTATGGGGGACCCTTATAATAAAGTTGGTTAAGCTTTATTAATATATTAGTAATATATAACTATTAGTCAGACAGTGAAGACCAAAATTGGCGTATCACTTTTATTCCTTTAGGAAAAGTTCAAACAAAACATGCCTTCAGACACTGGCATACATAAAACAGCATCTGCACAAGCAAAAATAAAAAGAAGTAGTTGAATGGGCTATATTACATGCATGATTCCTATAGCCTACCATCACTGTCAGCCCTACTAGCAAGGGAGACGTGCGACATGGAATGTTCAGGTGCACAGAACGAGTTTATTAATATTATGACTCACTAAACACTCACAGACGTAGAACATACGGAGGTAATGCATAAACATAATGCTAAACTAAATGTACATTCATTTCCTGCTAGACTGAATTGCACTTTCCATGAGCACTAAGCTAAACTACACTGAATGCATGGAAAGTTGCTAGCGGAGTTTACAGCTAGTCACGTTAGACTGTATGAACTCGTGGCCATAATGAAAACATTAATAAACGTTCTCTAAGTTGCTAGAATTGCTACCAAATCCTAACAATACATGTAAAGTAATATAATACAGGTGGTATATCGAAGTTTTTAACGTAAACAACATTTTACAGTTACAAAATTAAAACAAAGTGGAGAGTGCTTTATACAGTCAACCTACCCAATGCAAAGCATACCGCTTCTGATCAGCTATGGCAACAATGCAAGGACAAAACGCAGCAGAGCTGCAGTATACCGTTTCTCCAAAGGGGGCTCCAAAACACCAATCTCAAAAAAGCTGCTTAATTACGGCGAAAATCACATACAAACACTAAACTATATTTCTAACTCTGTTACACCCCTCCCTGAATTTCACCAAATTCAAGCAGCAAACAAATAGTATTTCCAAAGGCAAAGAGTACACTACTTTCAAACACTAGACAGGGTCACCAATTACAGGACAGCCAACCACAAAGGCAGGGGCGCCCCCCCGGCAAAAAAAAATTCACGCGTGGACTATATTTGTCCGTTTCTCGGTTTACATAGCATAGCAACATTCACATGCAATAATACAACAACAACGTCTTCAATGACCTATTCATTTGGACAACTTGATACAGCCCTATACAGGCTAAAGTTACCTTTAGTTTTGTTCTAGCTTACCATGACGTCTGGCTTTAAACAGCTGTCTAATGCAGTCTAACGTTCTGACAAGCAATTGCCTACCTTGTTCTTGCCCATCTGGAATAACTCCTAGCTTTGCTGCATCCATTCTTTCTGTTTTCGTTGTTTAAACTTGAGATATCCATGATGAGTATTGAGTTAGTGAATTAGCTCAACATTGTGTGCTGATAATATAGATAGCCGAGTAAAAGAAAACAAGTAGCCTAGTTGCGTGCCTGCGTGCGTATTCTCTCTCTCCTGCTCAAACAAAATGTGTGCGCGTTAATTTTGATAACGTGTTCACTAACTTCAATGGCATGCAGCTAATGGGATACTGTCCATAGTTGGGAAGGTATGGTGGGCCAAAACACACACACACAGGACATTTTCTCTTGTTGAGTAGCCTGATGGTACGCACAGTGCGTACGGACGTACACCTGCAGGCGCGCCTGCACAAAGGTATCCAATAAGGATGAAGTGGAAGAAGAGGTGTGCCCCACAAGACCATAAAGCCATAAACCATAAATTCCATAAATTCTCCAAAAAGCTAATCAGAAAAGCTAGATAAATAATAATATGTCATTCAATTTTATATTAGTATATAGTTTGTAAATAAACAGTTAACATTTAAATGATGTAAGAAATAACTGTTAATTAGTGCCAAAAAGACATTTAGTTAACTATTAACAAATATTAATACAATATTAGTTAATAGATTTGTTAAAATATTAACATACAGATGTTATGCAAACAACTAATATTGAATTAATGATGAACAAACTATTAACTTGTGCCAAATAGATATTTTAGTAACAATTAACAAATATTAACAAAGGGTTAGATAATTACTAGTTTGCTATTTATTATGGCACCTTATTATGGAGTGTTACCCATTTTCATTATGCATTATTTGTTTTGGTTGTTTAAAAATGCAAAAAAAAAAAATCTGATTAATCGATTAATCGATCGATAAAGTGCTAGATTAATCGATTACAAAAAGAATCGATAGCTGCAGCCCTACCCACTTTTAAGGTATTGGTTGCATCTAATGGCCTCCTTACACCAAACAACTTTGACAAGATTTGGGAAAGATTTTTGAAAGATTGGAGTCTTTTGAGTATAAATGGGGGACATTAGTTAAAAGACTACAATCTTTCAAGAATCTTTCCCAAATCTTGTCAAAGTTGTTTGGTGTAAGGTGGCCATAAGTTATCCGTCTGAGAAAAGTCCAAGAGACCACGGTCATCAGAGTTCTTCAACGTTTGCTTCTACTCAATCCAGACTCCAGGCAGCAAAGCATAGCAGCTTGCAGGTCAGCAGCAGTTCTGTGGTCGCGGTAGCAGCATATCTCTCGCAGAGTAGGTCCACAGCTGTCCAGCAGTCCTGAGAAATCTTTCTTTTCGACCAGAAGGTGAAGTGCAGCGCCGTTCAAGGATGGAGGATGTCAGAGGCCCAGGGCAAAAGCTAGCCATGGCAAGGTCTTCAGCCCAATGAACTTACATTAACGTTAACTTAACGGCATCATTCGACTTGTAAGCAAAAAAAAAAACTACAAATAAAACGAAAACTATCAAAAATAACGTAAATAAAGAGTGAATACAATTAACTAGATAAATAAATAAAAAAACTAGGGCTGTCAAAATAACTGATTAATTTCGATTAATTAATTTGAGAAAAAATAACTGATTAAAAAAAATAACGCAGATTAATCGATTCTGTATGACCTCTGACCCCGAGCCATCGTAGTCAGTAACCATTATACTGTAAAATGAAGGAGAGAGAAGAAAATGTGCTGCCTAGATCATTGATTGGAACATTTACTTTTCAAAAACGGCTTGATGGTGTTGATAAAAATAAAGTGTTGATTAAAAATAAAGTCCTCTGCAATGTATGTGATAAAAAAACACATTTATTTCCTCAGCATATTAGGTCATATCATAGTTTATTATGGCCATTATTAAAATAATAATAAAAGAGTTTTTGAACTAATGTCACTAATGCTGATTATTTAATGATTCATTTGAATTTAAATATTTAAAATACTTTAACAGCAAAAATCATATATGCGATTAATTTAGATTAATTAATCACAGAGTATGTAATTAATTAGATTAATTTTTTTAATCGATTGACAGCCCTAAAAAAAATATTGTAAAAGATGTAAGTAGCTGTCAACCAGTACCAAACAACTCCTCTGCAAGATAAATATCCTTAGGATTTTTATTCAGTCATTCGAACATTATTGGGGTAAGTGTTTTTTCAGTGTTAACACCTTGTCAGTCAATAGTGAAAGTAATCCTGTCGAACTGTTTTGTTGTTGACTATGAGACCATGGTGAAGTAGGCTAAGTTTCACTTTGCCTATCAGTATAAATAATAGGTGAGTGGAGATGCATGTAGGCTATACTCTGATAGTTACAAACAGGTTTCAGTAGAGCAAGATTTAGTGTTCCGTACACGTCTCGCGTACAAGCAGATTCCTTCAAATGTGCTGAGTGTCAAAATACAGATGCGCTGTTTGAAGTTTGCTGCTTGCTGCTAAAGGGATGACAGATGAATGACAGATGTCACTGTAATTGGTTTAAAGGATGTACACCTATGAATGATTGAGACAACAACTCTTTTGCAACAATGCACTTGGTCTCTGATCACAAAATCACACACTTAAACACCCTTAAACTCTGCATCTCTGACCATGCGTTTCCGATCACTATAATAGCTTAGCTTACAGCAAGTAAGCTACTTCCGCTGCCTCACCGGAGGTTTCACCCATTTTCTTCTTTAGTCGTGGCCTACTGGCTAGCGCTTCGGACTTGTAACCAGAGGGTTGCCGGTTTGAACCCCGAACAGTAGGAACGGCTGAAGTGCCCTTGAGCAAGGCACCTAACCCCTCACTGCTCCCCGAGCGCCGCTGTTGTAGCAGGCAGCTCACTGCGCCGGGATTAGTGTGTGCTTCATCTCACATCTTACAAGTCGAATGATGCCGTTAAGTTAACGTTAATGTAAGTTCATTGGGCTGAAGACCTTGCCATGGCTAGCTTTTGCCCTGGGCCTCTGACATCCTCCATCCTTGAACGGCGCTGCACTTCACCTTCTGGTCGAAAAGAAAGATTTCTCAGGACTGCTGGACAGCTGTGGACCTACTCTGCGAGAGATATGCTGCTACCGCGACCACAGAACTGCTGCTGACCTGCAAGCTGCTATGCTTTGCTGCCTGGAGTCTGGATTGAGTAGAAGCAAACGTTGAAGAACTCTGATGACCGTGGTCTCTTGGACTTTTCTCAGACGGATAACTTATGGCCACCTTACACCAAACAACTTTGACAAGATTTGGGAAAGATTCTTGAAAGATTGTAGTCTTTTAACTAATGTCCCCCATTTATACTCAAAAGACTCCAATCTTTCAAAAATCTTTCCCAAATCTTGTCAAAGTTGTTTGGTGTAAGGAGGCCATTAGATGCAACCAATACCTTAAAAGTGGGTAGGGCTGCAGCTATCGATTCTTTTTGTAATCGATTAATCTAGCACTGTATGCTGAGTGTGTTTCACTAATTCACGGATTGGGATAAATGCAGAGACCAAATTTCCCTCACAGGATCAAAAGAGTATTATATACTTATACTTATAGCAGCACCCCGTGGCAACTTGTGGATAGGAAGTAAATGAACAGGAAACTAGATGTACCGCAGAGCGGTACAAAATATGACCGCCGCCCAGTCCAGCACATTTTTTCCACAAAAATAAATCACGCTGAAAGGCCCATATGATTCTAACTGTCTCACTAAATTGCATTATCCACACTTAATTCTCACTGGTATCTGCTAGACAACAAGTACCAAAACATGATTAGTTCATAGATTTCACATGTAAAATTCATTTTATACAACCCCACCCCCATCTTGCCTGTTCATAATTCTGAGAAATTCTTGAATTGTGTACATGTGTGCGTGTACACGTTTATGTTTGTGTGTGTGTGTGTGTGTGTGTGTGTGTGTGTGTGTGCGTGCTTGTGTGTTTGCCTGCGTATGTGTGTTTGTGCATGTGCATGCATGCGTACATATACTACTGTGTGAGTATGTGTCATACGTATGATTACTGTGAATGTATGTGTGTGCGTGTGTATCTGTTTATGCACATGTGTGCACATGGAATGGGTTAACATGACCCCTGGAAGCAAACATACAAAAAAAATGGTCCTCCTAAACCCTACGGTTCTCGAGATATTCACAGAAAACTGTGTCTGCCCTACCCTCCTTTTGGGGGGTGCAGTCCAGCGGGGGGGCTACAGATCAAAACGAAAAAACGATGGTTCCATGCTATCCATATGGGGTTACATGCCCACCAAGTTTCGTCTACCCCGGTCTTTCAGTGTCCTGGGAATCATTGACGGAAATTTGGACATGCGGAAAAAAAAAGAAAAAAAAATCTGACATACTGTATGACGGCGGTCATAATGAATAATGAGTAAGAGTGAATGAGTGACTGAATGAATGAATGAATGAATGACACAAACGAAGATTATCGGTTCTTCATACAATCAATTTTATAAAACGACAAAGATGCAGATCCTCTTTAGCCTTGTGGGTGCTGCACTGCATTCCATACAGAAATGTTGCATTAGGCATTGTTTGGCTACTGATAAGCCTGTACAGATCAGCCCCCTCATGTTCTAAAGTCTCTATTTTTGCATTTACTTTGTTGGTTCAATGAGTGTGTATAAGATAGACTATACATCTGTACAACTAATATGGGATAATACAACATGAAGATTCAATTTCTATGGATTCTTGTGAATATTTCAGTACCCAATATATTGCATCTACTTATTGTGCTGCAGCTACACTGCAGCCAGAGGTCAGGGTAGCACCAAAAGCGGAGGAGGGGGAGGGGGGCATTTTGGATCAAATTTAATTGAGACATAATAAGATTAATCTGAGAATGTAAAGCACTATACAGATTGTACATGAAAAAAGTTGTCATTTTTGGATTCCCAAGAGTCAAAGCTTTCAAATTAGAAAACGACACAGATGCAGATCCTCTTTAGCCTTGTGGGTGCTGCACTCTATTCCATACAGAAATGTCGCATTATGCATTGTTTGGCTACTGATAATAAGCCTGTAAAGAGCAGCCCCCTCATGTCGCTCTCTTTTCTCATTCTCTTTGCTTACACTAGCAGCTTGCTTCACACTTACTACAACTTCTCTTCTGGCACTCATAACACTTCTCATTCATCACATTCACCCCTCTAGACCTAATGATGTTTTAGATATTTCACTTTCTCTTGAATTTGACATTTATTCTCCTGCAATATATCTTCTCAGAATCACATATTCTACAGGAGAGTACACCTTTAGTGCTGACAAATGATAATAAAAAGCACTTTCCCCACTATCAGTTCACCTCCAAACAGCCAGTAAGCCACACTCATAGTGTTACTATCTGTCTACTCTGTGCTGTGTCTATACCTTTTCCTGTCTCATATTTAACCCCTCTCTCCCCTTCTTCTCCTATGCTCCTTCCTCATCTCTTTTTCTGATCACCATATGTGTTCAAATACATCTGCTCGCTTATCAGAAAGTAAACAGACAAAAAAGCACAGCCAACAAACAAACCGCTTTTAACTATTTTGCCGGCGATGCAGACAAACACAATCAGCTCGACGCGCTTCACACATCAAAGACTCTGCAGCGCTCTGATGGCAGGAGGCAGTTAAAGCTGCCCCATATCAGAGACAGCTGTCATGAAAACAGATGCCAAGACGACAACGCGTTTGCTCCCTCAGTGTGTATGATTGGCTGATTAGGTGACTCCTCTCGCCCCGGTTTTGCTATTGATCTTAGACAACACTGAGGGCTTTGTTTCTCTCGCGTGCACATCGCGCGCTCTTCCTCTCTCCGCTTGTGTGACTGTCGGACTCATTAGTGCAGAACTCCCTCCGCCGCATCCCTGGTGATCCGACATGCTCGCGTCAGCTGCTGACACTTCTGAGCGGGCGGCTGGAGCAGCTGGTGCCGTAACTATGCTGTCGCTTTCCAAAAATGTCCCCCGTTTCATCTGGAGGATGTGATTAGCGTAAGCTTTGCTATCTGCTGCTCCCAAGATATGGCCTCCTCTGCTGCCACTGGGAGCTAGACCTTGCAACACTGTTCCAGAATACCAGTAGGCTACTCTGCAAAGGCAAAGCAACTTCAAGACCATGTAAACCAAAATTGGACATTTGTTTGGAGACACCTTGTATTTGAAAACTACACCAGAAACAGTAAAAATGGAAAATCTGCACACTCAGATCTGTGCAATATTGTTTTATTCAAATTTGTAAGCTTTTGGCCATAGACCTCAGGTAGAGTTGAATCTTTCGGTCATAGACCTGACCTTTCTAGCAGATTTGAATAAACAAAAACAAAAAAACAGCAACTATTGCACAGATCATCTGAGTGTGCAGATTATGTTTTTGTCTCTTTTCAGAAAGAAATACTGAAAACATGTTTAAAGAATGTAAACTGTGTGGTACTGAATAGTGGAGTTAGATCACCATATATGGGACATAATTTGTTGTGCTCATTTTATTAGGTGAGTCATAATAATGTGGTGAGTTCCCTATAATATAACTCCTCCTCTTAAAGATGACAGAGAATGGATGACAACATGCTCCGCTTCTACAAGCCCATTTTGAATATTATAATTGGGCTGGGGAATAAAATGTCCCATTTTAGCAGATATCTAGCGCCCCCTCATGCTTATCTGGCACCCACATGAATAATTGAGTTTAAACACTGATTTGACAAAAGAGTGTT
The DNA here is from genome assembly GCF_046254945.1 of Alosa pseudoharengus. Lineage (NCBI taxonomy): Eukaryota > Metazoa > Chordata > Actinopteri > Clupeiformes > Clupeidae > Alosa > Alosa pseudoharengus. The sequence goes on along the minus strand of NW_027468859.1, from coordinate 33,607,601 downwards.
CACAATAGGGTCCAGCAACTTCTACCCGAATCTCCAACTCAGTGTGATAACCATAGATATATAGATGTATAATACACAACATAATGTGTGGAGGGGGCGGTGATCAGAAGGATGGTTTGCATCTCACTCTGTATTTGCGTCACACTGTCTTTGTTCAGGTACCCCCATTCTTTTAATGGTCATTTCAAAGTCCGGCATTTGCATATAAGTTCACGTAAGTTCACGGTACTGTAGCTTTGTGACCATGCACCGAACTCTCCTTATTCGACAAAGTCAATGTAAAGACTGTTTTCCATTCTTCATCATCTTGCAAGTCCATGTAAACTAAACCTGGATATTTGCTTGGAAACACCTTGTGTATACCGGTAGGTTAGAAAACTACTCTTAACATGTGTAAAGACATATGTGATACTGAATTGTGGTGTTAGACCATTACACAGGGCACCATCTTTTTTTAAAGGTAAATTTGACAAAATCAGACTCAACATATCTGCTCAATTACAAATTCAACAACCTGAACTTCCAGCAACAAACAGAGGGAAACTAAACTTGATGTCAGAGTTCAGCTTGATAGACTACGAAACACTTGAAAAAACGGTACAGAATCTCAGCTCTTCCACATGTGTCTTAGACACTCTGCCTACCAATTTCTTTAAAACTGTTTTTCACCTCATAGCGGCGGATGTCCTTCAAATTGTAAATGTATCACTGCTGTCTAGCACTTTTCCTAAGCTGTTGTAAAGCCACTTATCAAGAACAATAACCTGGATGCCTCCATGCTAAACAATTACAGGCCCATATCCAATCTACCTTTTATTGGCAAAATTATTGAAAAAGTAGTCTTTAATCAATTAACCACCTTCCTAACATCAAATTTCCGGGCAAATCACAGCACTGAAACAGCTCTCATTAAAGTTTCCAATGACGTACGCCTCAACACAGATTCAGGTAAAACATCAGTCCTAGTGCTACTGGACCTTACTGCAGCATTTGACACTGTTGATCACAATATTTTACTACACAGACTACAACACTGGGTTGGATTTACAGGCATAGTTATCAGCTGGCTAAAATCATATCTACAAGAAAGGAGCTTCTTTGTTGCCATCAGAAACTGTACCTCAACACCAACGTCCTTGACCTGTGGTGTTCCCCAGGGGTCGATCTTGGGGCCACTATTATTCAACCTCTATATGCTCCCACTTGGACAAATCATCCAAAATAATTTGATTTCATATCATAGCTATGCAGATGACACAAATTTACTTAGCTCTATCACCAAACGACTATGGTCCTCTTGAATCTATGTGTCAGTGAATAGAACAAATCAACACCTGGATGTCTCAACATTTTCTTCAGCTGAACAAAGAAAAAACTGAAGTAATTATATTTGGTAAAAAGGAAGAAAGACTTAGGGTTGCCACTCTCCTTAACACAAAAGGGTTGAAGGCAAAGGATACAGTTAAAAATCTTGGTGTATTAATTGACAGTGATCTAAATGTCAACAGCCACATAAAAGCTAAAACTAAATCAGCTTTTTACCACCTCAAAAATATTGCCAAACTCAGAGGGCTGATGTCAAAATATGACTTAGAAAAACTCATTCATGCATTTATCTCCAGCAGGGTTGATTCAGGTGAGCTTCAGCTTCAGGTGATACAAAATGCAGCAGCTAGGATTTTAACAAAAACTAAAAGAACTGACCACATTACTTCAATTCTTAAGTCCTTGCACTGGCTTCCAGTAAGTCACAGAATTTACTTTAAAGCACTATTGCTTGTTTATAAATCAGTAAATGGAGCAGGACCTAAATACCTGTCAGACATGCTTCAGCAGTACACACCTTCTCGTCCTCTCAGGTCCCAGGTGAAAAACCTGCTAAAACCTACTGTTAGAACTAAACATGGTGAAGCAGCTTTTAGCTGCTATGCGGCTCAGCTGTGGAACCAACTTTCGGATGACACCAAAAAGGCCCCAACTGTAGCCAGTGTTAAATCTAGACTTAAGACCAAACTGTTCTCAGATGCTTTCTGCTAACTGTGCCGAGTTACAAATTCTGAATCTGCCTTGATAATTATTCTACCTTGTCTTTTATTACTTTTTTTACTACTTTTGCTTTTGTTTTTGCTTGCTAACAATTCTTTTTTTTTATTATTATTTTACCTTGTGTTTTATGTTTTCTTTTTATTATGATCTTTACCTTTTAACTATTCTTTGACTATATTGCCTTTCTATGCTTTTATTTGTTATTATTGTTTGGTTTTGTTTATGTAAAGCACATTGAATGACCTCTGTGTATGAAATGCGCTATATAAATAAACTTGACTTGACTTGACCATCATTAAAGTGTTTTTGGGGGTGGTCCTAAAAGGGTGTATTGATGATGTAATGATTTCCTCATTTAGTTTAAACCCTCCCCTTCAGAGTTGAGTGAACAAACCCCAAAAAGGTTAAGGCCCCTATTTTAGTGATCTAAAACACATGGTCACTGGCGAACAACTTATTTAAATGTATGGGTTTGTCCAGTCCACATTGGGGGTGGGTTTGTTATCAAACATTTTCAAACATTGGGCGGATGGCACAATAAGGTGGTTCCTATGTTTCTTAATCAGTCATGGGTGTGTTTTGGGTGTAACATCATTTAAACCAATGAGAATGACATCTGTCGTTCCCTTTAAAGGAGAACTTGGCAACTATTTCAACGTAATAAACCTGTTTAGAAATCATTTGGATGGTTAAATGACCTGTTCCGGTGAAAATGGTGACTTTCCCCGCTGCTCCTAGCGTACCCAGGCGGAAAACCAACCTTGCAACATTGAGACTACCGTCCCGGAAAGAGAAGTGAGAAACAAGAAACTAGTTTTAAATCGTGTTTCTTACCTTGTAACATCCACATAGTTCTGCCAAACTTATGCTAACCGTTCGCCATCTTGTAAACAAATCCATGTGCTTTATCGTTACCTTTCCCACAGTTTGAAATAGCATAATGCACAATTTCTCCAGCAGAGGGGGAAATCCTGCCAAGTTTCCCTTTAACAGCAAGCAGCACAACTTCAAACCGCGCATCAGTATTTTGATATTCAGTGGCGCATTTGAAGAAATCTGCTCGCAAGCGAGACTGTATGGAACAGGTATTCCATTAAGCCATGCTTTACTAAAACCTAGCAGTGTATAGGCTTTAGTCAGATTTTTCTGAATGGTAAATGACACCATTTTTGTGATGCGACAAAACTCAAAACAAATTTTTGGTTTACAGCAGTTAGGTGGACAAACTGCAGAAAATAAATATCCTGCCGTGTAGGTCTATATCTTTTGCCTTTATACTCAACACAGGTGATATGTAAGGGATAATGTATAGAACGCCGGTCATTATGGGGAAAATAAGTCCCGACAGGGCGAACGCGGAGGGGTCTTGTTTCGCCCTGAAGGGGCTTATTTTCCCAATAATGACCGGTGTTCTATACATTATCCCGCTTATTATACGGCTACTTGCCAAAACGAGAAAATAAACTCCATGATATGTCTCTTTACACTTAATTGTTACCGTTTCGTCGTGGCTTTTGCTGAGAAACAAATAGTTCGCAACACACGCTGAACTTGAATCAAACATTCTTTAGAACACAGCTGATCAACCGTCTGCTTTCACTTTTGAATGAAGTTCCAAGCGCAAACTCCGTTGCCATTGACAGCGGTCATTCTTGTTTTCAGAGGTCCTTTCCCAAGAAATAATGACCGCTAGAACTTTCGGAAATCCCATTCAAGTCAATGGACCATTCTACTTGCATTGTGAAGAGCCGTATAATATCAATAATTAGTTCATCAGGTGGATTAGAGCAAATATTTAGTAAGATTTAAATTGGACTTGGGCTGAAACAATGGGTGAATAATCAACAAGATTATAAACTCACAAAGAGCTGTTCAGAATTTACAGGTTTATTATTTTGCTAATTCAGATAACCAATATGCTTCTGTAAAATAAAAAATGCAGAACTTTTATTCCAAAAATATTTTTTTTTATTCTCACGAGTAGCCATGGATTGGTCAAGGAGTTTTTCTGCCCCCTTGTGGCTACCTAAGCAACTGAACATAGAGGGGCATCAGAACATTTCACCATGTTACTCGGAAGAAGAGATACTGAGGTGGCCACCTATCTGTTTCTCAGAATGCAACCCAACATTAATATTACAGGTTAGTCTAGTCCACCAAATTGGCTTAATGTAGACTATACATTACTCATGACACACTGGATATACATAATGATTCCTCTGCAGATGTTTTCTTGTTTTCTATTTGGCAAAATTGTTAATATCAGGCTAAATGGCATAAATGATGCATATAAAACACAAAACAAACCCATGCACCATTCCTGAAAATGGTACACAAGGGATTGATGGTCTTTTGGGCCCCCACCGTTGACCAGCAGACATCATAGCGGAAGAGGGGCAGGTCTGGTGGCAAGTGTAGCGAAGAGGAGTGAAGTTTGGCAGCCCCTAGCCTGGCCCTAGCCCTAGCCTGAGTCGGTCAGTTTCCTCGTTCCCTGCGAAGCCTGCGTGGCCTGGGAAGTGTTGCTGTGGAGAGGGGGAGAGAGAAAGATATGAGGATCACCTTTACCAAAATGAATCCTACAGACATCTTAACATAACATAGGCGACACATCTCTATTTGGATAGAAATTATAATAGTCACTAACTTATACTTGAAAAGAATCAATTAATGGATGGTTGTGATGAAATACACTGATGAATGTTCTAAGATTTGAGATCTGTCTGGTTTAAAAAACTGTTCTAGATCCTTAATGTGAGCAGTTCCTGTAATATGTAAAACAAAATGTCTTTATAGTGCATTTGTATTTCCCTTGTTATTCTTATCAACGAAGAACTGAAACTGTGGCCTGGTCTACATTAAGTCCGATCCATCTCAATCTTTTTGCGGATAGCTCCCGCATTACCATATTATATTGTATCCGATGATTCATACTTGGGTAACACTTTTGACAGCATCGACATTAGAGTTACATGACACCCTAACCCTAATCCTAACCCCAATCCTAACCATAACTCTAAACCTGACCCTAACCCTAACCCTCACTTATTATGACAAAACTGAATGTCAATTAATAACAGAAGCGTTATGTCATAAATGTTTATGACTTGTTTATGACTCATTCATGACAGTGTCATGTCATTCTTCGATACTGTCAATGAAAGTGTAACCCAGAAGGATATATCTTGAACATGAAAGTCCTTCATCTTAAAATAAACCCCACCCCGCAGCAGTGACTTTGAGTTGAGAGCTGCTGTAACTTGGATACTTCATTAAATACTTAAAAATCATTAAATAATTAGATTCCATGAGATCACATGGCATACATGTCTGAATGTTACATTCACATCTCTAAGAAAACATCCTCAGAGAAAGTTTGTGACTGTACCTAAAAATGCTGTGGATTTCTCTTTCTTCGTTTTTTCCAATTTGTCAGATTCCATCGTAAATCCCACGGACCCTTCGGTTGGATCTGGGGTAGGAGTTGCTAAATAGGGTCAAATTATGAAGAAGTTGCAATGTAATGTAAAAGATTCAGACATAAACCAAATGTAACATGTTAAACATATAGTACTGCTGGGTATCAGGACATGGTGAGCCCTCTTACAGTATGTCCAATGACACATACACACATTAGTGTGGTGATGGAGTTAATTTACTTACTCCTTATTAGAACTCTTCTATGATTGTCTTTACTTTATCTTTCATGCGGCTGAGAAAACATAACATTGTAACTTAAAAATCATTAAATACTTAGATTCCATGAGATCACATGGCATACATGTCTGAATGTTACATTCACATTTCTAAGAAAACATTCATTATGGTCTAAGTCTACTATGCGGTCTGGCTTGGCTATTTAGTCGTTAATTTTTACCTCTCTTGCAAAACATAAGTATTTGTGTAAAAGGTTGCTATGTTTCCCCAATTTCAGTGAAAGGTTTTTATTCCTTCTCTAAGAAAAGGAGCATGTGAATTTGCCAGAGCTCCCTTTTGCTCCAGGTCTAAACTAAGGGGTGGCATAGTCGCTTTGTGTCCCTAAGGAGGGTGCCACAAATATTCACGTAAAACACATCAAATTCACATTCACATCAACAGCGAATAAATACTTATAAAACTTGCATGATGAATTGAAAAAGCAAACGTTCCTCATTTACCTAACATTGTGTACTTGGCTACAATTTTACGCCATCCCCATCTGGCGGTCAGTTGGCACCTCCATGTCTTCTCCCTTTGGTGAAGGTGCGACTCTTTGATTGTGGTGTGACAGGCAGATGGGTTTTGGATCTGGCGGTCAGAGGATTTTTGCAGTGGAGAGCCTTCCTCATCTATCCAGCTCAGATGAATCATGTCAGTAGAAGAGGCTTTTTCACAGCCCTCATGGGTGTGCAAGTGGCAGGAGAGAGTGACATCACCGTCTGTCCCATTGTTAGAGATTGATGGAGATGCAGAGACTGCGGAAGTATTGGTGAAAGAAGTTCAGGATCCAGTCCAACATTCAGCTTTAAAAGCCATTTCAGTGCCATTCTTTATAATGCTATCACACTGTTAGAAATCACTACATGCCCAATATTTGCAAGCATTTTTTAGGTCATTGGTTTTGGGCTGTGAAGAAAGATGAAATACCAGTTCTTATGTCTTCCTTGTTTGGTGATACGTTGATGTTTTTATACAGTTCTGTCCAGAAGCATATTCATTTGTAACAACAACTACTAAGAGCTCCTTTAATTAACCATAATCCACAGTCAAGACTGGTGTGAATTTGGCCAATAATATAGTCTAGGCAATTAGTGAAAACAACCCGTAAAATGCCACTTACTGTCTAAGACGGAGAGATAAGTCTCTCCACCCCCTGGACCACAATAGTATTCTCCAGTATCTTCAGCGGTGACATTAGCAATGTTCAGTACACAATTTTCATCAACGGTCATTTTCTCAGGTCTCTTTGTGATGATGCTTCTGACTTCCCGAACTTCCCCCACTCCACCTGTTTCACTTGGTGGGGTGTGGTATAGTATGACTGTCTTATGTTCAACTGTCATCAGCTCAACTGTTTCACCTTGTGGGCTGGTGTAGTTCCATCTGAAGTTACCGCAGCCAGTTATGTACATGTCCGCACATGTCAAGGACACATGCCCTCCAGCAGCTGCATAGATATATCTGTCCCAAAAGTAATATCGATGTGGGAATATTACACCTTGAAAATGTAAAGAATAGTAAAGTCTATTTGTTAACATTACAAAAGGCCATAATTTGTTCAAGAAAACTACTAATTTTGTAGAGAATATTGAAATAAACAATTGTAGGGTCACATGACCTCAACCGTGTAAACTTTGTTTATTCTTTTGTTTTTGTTCACCAGCACCTGAGATCTACAAACTAGAGTACATGGATTTTATCTTTCTACTAATTTTGTATTTAAAAAATGGCATGGTGTTGATGTCAACAGGGCAATATTTTGTAGTGTATATAATGTGACACTGTCATGACACATGAAACCTAACCCTAATCCTTACCTCTAACCCTAATCCTAACCCCAACCCTAACCATAACTCTAAACCTGACCCTAACCCTAATCCTAACCCTAACTTGTTATCACAAAAACTGAATGTCACAATAACAGAAGCGTTATGTCATAAACGTTTATGACTTGTTTATGACACGTTCATGACAGTGTCATGTCACTCTTATGTCGACACTGTCAAGTAAAGTTTAACCCATACTTGTATGTTAAGTGAATAACTTGACCATGTGGATAACTAAAGTAATTTTATCATGTAATGTACCACCCCCATCACATACCATCCTGTCACATTTAGTATATTTCAATCCATTATAATTTGATATGAAAAACAATGGGTAACACAGTAACACTTTACTTGACAGTATCGACATAAGAGTGACACTGTCATGACACATGAACCCTAACCCTAATCCTAACCTCTAACCCTAACCCTCACTTATTATGACAAAAACTGGATGTCACTTAATAACAGAAGCGTTATGTCATAAACGTTTATGACTTGTTTATGACACATTCATGACAGTGTCATGTCATTCTTCGATACTGTCAAGTAAAGTGTAACACAGAAGGATATAGCTTGAACATGAAAGTCCTTCATCTTAAAATAAACCCCACCCCGCAGCAGTGACTTTGAGTTGAGAGCTGCTGTAACTTGGATACTTCATTAAATACTTAAAAAAATCATTAAATAATTAGATTCCATGAGATCACATGGCATTCATGTCTGAATATTACATTCACATCTCTAAGAAAACATCCTCAGAGAAAGTTTGTGACTGTACCTAAAGATGCCGTGGATTTCCCTTCATTTGCTTTTTCCAATTTGTCAGATTCCCTCGTAAATCCCGCGAACCCTTCGGTTGGATCTGGGATAGGAGTTGCTAGATAGGGCCAAAGTATGATGAAGTTGCAATGTAATGTAAAAGATTCAGACATAAACCAAATGTAACATATTAAACATATAGTACTGCTGGGTATTATCAGGACATGGTGAGCACTCTTACAGTATGTCCAATGACACATACACACATTAGTGTGGTGTTGGAGTTAATTATGACCGCCGCTAGCGAAGCGGTCATATAGGGATTGTCAAAGTTTTTTTTTTTTTTTTTCCCGTCATCTACTTCCTGAAATTTTGGTCAACGATACCCGGGGCACCGAAACACCGGGGCACATGAAATTTGGTGGAACTAGACTTTTACGGAAACATTTCGTTTGGTCCCCGGGGGCCACTCCCCCTCCGCGCTGGGCCCCCCGAAACCCAAAAAATGCAGTTTTTTCATAAATAACTACCTGAACCGTGGCACCGAGGATGAAGAAATTTTTATGGTATGTTGGTCTCAAGGGCCCACATCAACCTAGCCCATAATCACTCATTTGTGATTTGCACCCCCCCGGTAAAAAATGAAAATGCAATATCATTCTGCTTTAATCGCCCCTCTCTTCAGTAAAGACGTTCAGAACTGCACCAAATTTTATGTGTATGATTAACCTGACATTCTCTGGGGGTATGCCAAGTTTCGTAGAATTTCATCCATGGGGGGGTCTAAAAAATTAAGTTATGTGTACATTTAGTGACTGTACACTCATTGGCCTGTAGATGGTGGTGCACACAGGCACCCACATACTATCGGTATTAGAACGGCCGATACATAATTACAAATTCAGTAGGATTAAAAGAAAGCCAAAATAAATATTCATCATTATCATCATGGCTGCATTTCCAGTATTGGCGATAAGTAGTCGTTTGTCCACTAGATGGCGCATCGTTGCAGTGAGATGTAATTTTGTTGGAAGTTAATCTAAAGTGGGTTGGAAAGACACTACGCTTCCTACAAGGACAAGACTGTAGGCTACAGTAGTTTACCACAGAGAACGTCTAAGGGTAGGATGATTTCTGCATGACATGTAATTCCTATTTCCTCTTGAAGCCGAAATAAATCTGAGAATGTTTATCGGACATGCTTGTTTTTTACTGCAGGTAGGCTACGTTAATCTTATCAATAGCAGAACGTAGGTAAAATAATGTTACCGTTAGCATGGTTGAGTGATGGAGGCCAATTTGATTATTGATGTATTTGTAGAAAACCATAAATGCGTTTATAGGCTAGAAAGCAAATCGATAACAGCACTAATTGCATCTTTCGACTGTCATCTCATTTGCTTATGACCATATAGGCTACTAACAGGAGCTAAGTGAGCTAGCCACAACACGTTCGCTACGTGATGGTTTTTTAATGGAAAATATATAGGCTAGCTGCTACCTGAAAGATAACCTGTCTATGATGCACCCTAAACACCGGGCTGGGACATTTCTGCTCAAGGTCTCAAAAAGCATCTGAGTCAACGTTCATTCCCAAACACCCATATAGGCTACTTCAATCCTCTATTTTCAAAGGTGATTCAAGTAAGGAAGAGCATGGCTCAAAGTAAAGTAACTGAAACTACATAAATTCGTCAAAGTGAATAATTTGTGTCAACTCGCCGCAATGTAAATTTATTAACGCACCCGTGATGATCTACATCTCCATTTAAACCAGATGTTTTAGAGCGCACGTTGAGATGTATTCAGGGCAGGGCTGTACCTACACATATTTGTTGCACGTGCTACAAAAATCATTCTTTGCGATGGATGATTTAGTACCAACGTTACACCGGTCAGATACAGTTTTGCCTATGGCTATTCCGTGAGACTGAGGCGCTTTTTGTTTGTTCGAAGTGCGTGTTTAGGGTGTGAGAGGGGAGTCGATGTGCTTTGATTCCAGCTTGGTAGTTGTAGTCTATGCGATTAAAAAACACGTGTGTGTGAAGTATCCAAACAATGATAACGCTTTCATTATGGCTGCTTTAGCCACAGACCTTGAGCTACTGTACAGTGGGTTGGGTTCCATTTAGAAGTGTCCACTTCATTCGCCCTTTCCGTGATTCACAGCTACGTGAAATGTATTACTACTGATATGCAAAACTATTAACTTTTCGCCAAGAGGTGGCAGCTTGATACTGTAAGGTGTAAGCCATTGGTTCCAAAGGAGATTTTATTTGGGTCGCCAGCATAGCCTAGTGACAATTTGTGTTATAGGCCTAGCATAGGGCCTTATATAGCTTATAGTTTGTTAACAGTCACGGTTTTTTCATAACTCCCTCTATGCATTTTTGCATTTAGAATAGCTCTAAAACCGGGGGGCGAACACGTCACAGGGGGGGGCGCCAGTGCGTGGATATCTCAATCGCAAAATTAAACAATATTTCTATCGGGCGCCTACCATGGACTAGGCTGGGTGAAAATCAAAAGATTGCGTCAAAAGATTGAGCTTAACCATGGACCTCATGGTTGCAAAATGCAAGGGAACATGAATCAGCATATTATTTGCACAAACAATAACGGACAGTAGCTCTTCTACTTTGCCCGTTAAAATGTGTATGAACAGTCTCGCAACGCATTTCATGAAGGACCTTTTGGACATGTCAGTTATTTGCACCACTGGGTAAAACAGCATTTTGTTTTAGACTACTGGTATTTAATTTGTGCATTGACAATAAAGCTGAATATCATTTGAACTAGATGACTAAACTTATGCATAATGTAGAAGAAGAAACATTCACAAAAATCCATGACATGACCTCTCTTCTTGATAGCTGTTGAAAACTGCATGGAACTGACAGGGATTGTTTTGTTTAATAATAAATAAATAAATACATTATGCTGCTACCTTCTGCTTTTCCCAAATACAATGTAGCCTACCGGTGTACCTTTCATCAGTCCAGTTGCAATGGATGGACTGTGATGAACTGCCCTACTTGTGATTGTTTAGAGATTTTAAAGGTTTTATAACAATGTTACAGATGTTTTGGCCCAGAAACAAATCTATTCACCTTTGCAGCGCCAGTAGGCTACTTTGTGTGCGGAATGTGTGCAAACACACATTCCAAACAAGCATACACACAAAAGTTTCAAGAGTGGGGGATGGAGTAGAAGATGGAGACAAATTCATTAATATGATTTATTTTCGCGGAATGGATGTGCAGGACTGAGCGGCGGTCATATTTTGTACCGCTAAGCGGTACATCTAGTTTACTTACTTCTTATTAGAACTCTTCTATGATTGTCTTTACTTTATCTTTTATGCGGCTGAAATAACATAACATTGTAAGTGATATGGTCATTCATTATTGTCTAAGTCTACTTTGCGGTCTGGCTTGGCTATTTATAGCCGTTAATGTTTACCTCTCTTGCAAAACATAAGTATTTGTGTAAAAGGTTGCTATGTTTCCCCAATTTCAGTGAAAGGTTTTTATTCCTTCTCTAAGAAAAGGAGCATGTGTATTTGCCAGAGCTCCCTTTTGCTCCAGGTCAGGGTGGAGTAGTCGCTCTGTGTCCCTAAGGAGGGTGCCACAAATATTCACATAAAACACATCAAATTCACATCAACAGCGAATAAATACTTATAAAACTTGCATGATGAATTGAAAAAGCAAACATTCCTCATTTACCTAACATTGTGTACTTGGCTACAATTTTAAGCGATCCCCATCTGGTGGTCAGTTGGCACTTCCATGTCTTCTCCTGGTGAAGGCGCGATTCTTTGAGTGTGGTGTGACAGGCAGATGGGTTTTGGATCTGGCGGTCAGCGGATTCTTGCAGTGTAGAGCCTTCCTCATCTATCCAGCTCAGATTAATCTTGTCAGTAGAAGAGGCTTTTTCACAGCCCTCATGGGTGTGCAAGTGGCAGGAGAGAGTGACATCACCGTCTGTCCCATTGTTAGAGATTGATGGAGATGCAGAGACTGCGGAAGTATTGGTGAAAGAAGTTCAGGATCCAGTCCAACATTCAGCTTTAAAAGCCATTTCAGTGCCATTCTTTATAACGCTATCACACTGTTATAAATCACTACATGCCCAATATTTGCAAGCATTTTTTAGGTCATTGGTTTTGGGCTGTGAAGAAAGAAGAAATACCAGTTCTTATGTCTTCTAGGGGTGTAACGGTACACAGAAGTCACGGTTCGGTTCATACCTCGGTTCGGACATCACGGTTCGGTACGAGTTCGGTACAGTGGAGGGAAAAGCAAAACAAAAATGCAGAAAGCATTTTTTTTTGTACATGTCTCAGGCTGTACCACCTAGTGTCATACAGTCTCTTCCCTGAGCTATCTGCAACAGCCTGAAGTGTGTAAGATGTAGGCTAAACAGTACAATAAGTACCCAGACTACTCCATCTGTAACTTGTAAACAAAATAAGACAATCAGCTCTAAAACTGAAAATAGGCCTACAGCATCTCTTATTTCTGAAAGTGCAAATTACATAGAAAAATGATTTTTAAAAATCCACTTAAGCAAGACCTTCAACATCTGTGTTTAGTTGTATATGGAAGGGTCTACAATTTGCCTCAATATTTTTTTTATTGTGTGTAAAGTAATAATCTAGCCTACTAACTGTGAAAATATCACACTATTTTGCCTTTTTAAAAAAAACGAAATTGCTCCTTTCATTTCATAAACAGACTACAACTAGAAGTCACGTGACTTTGCCCTTTGACGTTAACTCACCGTAGCATGGTTTGTTTATTAGCCTGGTTAGCGTTGTCACTTTATTTTACTGTCTATGCACTTAACACTACCAGAACCTCATGTGAGAAGTTACAAGTTACCCCAACATAAAGGTAATTACCACGCGATTTACATAGCTTTCTGTCATTACGAAATCATTTAATTTAAGCCATAGGTTTTGGCCCTATTTGTATGTGTATCCAAAGGCTGCTGAAGCGCAGGGGAAGTTTTTTCCCCTCGTTTCAGTGATTGGTAGCCTACATCATCTGGGTGATGGCTTCGAATATGTGTAGCATTTTTTCCACTCACATACCCAACTGCTGAACAACGCCGACACACAGTTTCATCTTATCCACAACTCTTTCGTCTGTACTAACGTTACTGTAACTGAAGTTCTTAAACTTGCGATCTTAAAGAGACCAGCGGATCCTCTAACTCTTGTGGGTCTAACCTTAGTGCTGCTAATGACTGACGGACTCGACCGACGACCTGACAAAAAAAACATAGGCGCCAATCAGAGCTTCAGAGCTAAGGCGAGGCTACAGATTAGCGTTAGGTGTCGCTAAAGAACTCCCGTAACTCTCGCTACTTAACAGTAATTGCGCATGACATTAATTAATCCGCACACGAGTTGTATGTATTTTTATACCGTGTATTCTCCGTGTAAATTCATGCACCGAACCGTGACGCCCGTACCGTTTCGGTTCAATACGAATACATGAACCGTTACACCCCTAATGTCTTCCTTGTATGGTGATACGTTGATGTCTTTATACAGTTACTGTCCAGAAGCATATTCATTTGTAACAACAACTACTCAGAGGTCCTTTAATTAACCATAATCCACAGTCAAGACTGGTATGAATTTGGTTAATAATATAGGCAACTAGTGAAAACAACCCGTAAAATGTCACTTACTGTCTAAGACGGAGAGATAAATCTCTTCACCCCCTGGACCACAATAGTATTCTCCAGTATCTTCAGCGGTGACATTAGCAATGTTCAGTACGCAGTCTTCATCAACGCTCATTTTCCCAGCTCTCTTTGTGATGTCTGTTCTGACCTTCCCAACTGTCACCACCTCAAGTGTTTCACCTTCTGGGCTGGTGTAGTTCCATACGGTGTCACGGCAACCAGGTATAAGCATGCCCGTACATGGCAAGGACACATGACCTCCAGCAGCTGCATAGATATATCTGTCCGAGACGTAATGTCCATGTAGGCCTATTACACCTTAAAAATGTAAAGAACAGTAAAGTCTATTTGTTAACAATACAAAAGGCCATAATTTGAAAACTACTAATTTTGTAGAGAATATCACCCCAGATGTGAAATAAACAATTGTAGGGTCATGACCTCAACCATTTAAAAAAATGGCATGGTGTTTATGTCAACAGAGCAATATTTTGTAGTATATAATGTGAAACTTTGGCTAATGTGCATGTATGTGTGAGTGTGTATACTGTATGTGTGTGTGTGTGTGTGTGTCTGTGTGTGTGTATATATGTATGTGTGTATGTGTGTGTGTGTGTGTGTGTGTGTGTGTGTGTGTGTTTGGATAGTCATGCCCCCATGTGCTCTTTTTTTAAGTCAGTGGCTCTTACCCGTGAAAAGGAGAGTGGTGATGCAGAAAATCTGTGATGTTTTTTTGTCCATAACCATGACAGTGTTGCTGCAGATTAATACACAATACATCCTTGAATTCTCTTCAACACCCAACTCCTCATACATTCATTTAAAGAGAACTTGCTCTAGAGCTACACCAATGTAAATAATGAAATAGATTTGTAGTGCATGCATACAATGGAAATTTATTGTATTGACAGTTATCTAAGAAGAACAGAGTAACAACACAATACATTTACAACCGACAGTGATTTGTAGTGACTTTCAGCGCGAGTCTATAACAGATCAAACAAATTAATGTAAAAAATAAAAACTGCATGAAATATTCATTATAGCATTACATTTATGTACAACAGACATGCACATACACTCACAAACACATACACACACACCCAAACTTCAATTTGGCTGTACATATTGAAAGTAAAAAATCTTAGACACTACCTGTAGAGAGGTTTCTTTGGCTGCAGTGGTGGTGCTAATACGATGTTGTAAAGAGCCCCTGCTGTCCCTGCTAAATCTGCAGCGTGTGGCATCATGACTGACATATATATGTTACTTTTTTCAAAGGGTGTTCCTCTTTCTGAAAACATAGTTTTTCTTCCTCTTTCAAGAAAAGATCGATCTTGATGTCACCCCCCCCCCCCCCCCCCCCAAAAAAAAATAAAAAAAATAAACTAGATGTTCTGGAAATAATGCATGCTTTCTAGGCCCTCTCCATTCCCCACTCATGCAACTCCTTGTAAACTGCTCATTACACTTCCCAAGTTCTCTTTTTCCCTTACTCCTGCAATTCTTTGTACTGTAAGCCTTACATCTTCTCCCCTTGATTTTAATCAATCATTGTCTTGCTATACAATCATTTTATGTCTGTACAAACTTGAGTACACTGTTTCACTAAGACAATTCTGCAACAACAGATGAAATATACTTCGGTGACGCCCAAATGCACGTTTGTATCTGCACTACACACTGCTGTCATTATGCTGCGGTTGTATCACTGTGCTGTATGTTGTATGTTTAGAGAGATAGAGAGAGAGGGAGAGTGTGTGTGTGTCTGTAGAAACTTGTATGCAAGACCAGTGTGTGTGTGCTTGTGTGTGTGTGTGTGTAGGTTTGAATGTACACGTTTGTGTGTATGTGTGTACGTACATCTGTCAACATGTGTTTGTGTATGTATGTGTCAGAAACACCCAACACGTCAATGATCCCAGGAACTAGAAATTAACCGAGTATTCCTCTTTTTTTTAAATATTAAATTTATTTTACTATCACAGATAAAACTAACAACAAACACACATGAATACAATAACGAACAATGCACATATTATTCAAGATTGCAGTACACAGTTAAGCTCAGCTAGTTTAATTCCCCCCTAATGTCCAAGTATCCCTTTAATGTTCAAATGTCCCTTTAAAAGTCTATAAGCCACGGCTCCCGGTGCAACGGAGTAGGCCTAAGGGTTTCCCCAAGTGGGCGTGACCAATGACGCAGGCGGTAGGAATCCCCGAGTGCTTGCAGAACTCAGGCGGTGGGAATCCCCGAGTAGTCGCAGCACTCCCTCGATGCAAACACAAACACCGGAAGTCAGCAAAAGGATGCGTGCTTTTTAGTTCAATAAGACAAGCCACAGATAAAGAAGAAATTGACTTTCCTGTCGGGAATATGTAGTGTGCTCCTAGTCACAACCCCTCGTGGAATGGTTCGGTGGACGGATGAATGGACTCCAGCAGGCCGCGAGCTCACGCTGTAAACGTAAATGGAAGAACTCAGCAATGTAACGATCATCAAGACAGTGAACCCACCAGAAAGCAAGGCGGATTAGAAGAAGGATTACGTCCATTGAGGGAATACTTGCGTGCGTTGAGGAGTTCAATCGTTGTAAGTATTCCAGTCTCTTAAATAAGTCCAGCAATAGCTGTTAGGCTGATTGGGAGGCGTGATGGCTGGTAAGTTGATGGGGGACACCTGGAGCTGTCGCTAATGTCCGCAGTAGGCTTTTAGGCTTGTAAACAAACACACGTGCTGAATTGCAATCAGAAAAAAACTGCACATCGCCACCACAATCTTTGCTGTGCTCACACTCCATTACATTTGTGTCATATTGTGTCACATCACACTGTGAACATGCCAACCAAGAAAAATAACATAAAGCCATACTGTCTCATCAGGCATAATAATCCCATCTGACACTTACCCCCCCACTTTAACATAAGTCGTCCCGACTATGTACCTGGCTGGTACCTTGCTGGCCTGACACCCTGTGTGGTTCTCTGGAAGCGCCGTACGTCGGCAGGTTCACCAGGGGGGGCTTCTGGTGGTTGCGGGTCTGACAGTAGCGGTTCCTCAGTCGCCGGGGTGGTAGCCGAGGTGGCCAGGGGTTCACCACTATTGGTCCTTTCTTGTGCTGCCTGTGGAAGGCTGGGGTGTTCAGGGGGATCAATTACCGTGGCTTCGGCTACAGGTGGGAGCTGAGTCCTCCAGAACACTAATGGCCGATACCTGTTGCACTGGTCTCCCATCTGGATGGTCGGGGTCCTTTCTAAAGGAGGCACCATCTGCTCCTCTGCCGGCATCTGTGGAAAAGCCATGGGACACACACGCAGGTTGTTTCTATGAGCGGTTCTTATAGGGCCTTCCTCACCTTCTGGGCGTATCAAGTACACCGGTTGTCCTGGGCGGAGTTGAGACACTACTACAAACGGAGTTGGTTGCCATCTGGGTGCCAGCTTCCCATGTGCACGGCGGCAAAAGTGGCGTAGAAGGACACGTTCCCCTTCTAAGAGCTCTGGGTTCGACACTCGTCTATCTCGTCGATTCTTGTCGCCCTCTTGCCTCTGTCGAGTGTGTAGCCGGGCAGCCGTGCACGCTTGGTTTAGCACTTCATGATGGGATCGGACCCACCCGTTTAGGGGCTGTGGTTTTGTCATTGTCCAGCTTCATGGATCCAATCTATAGGGAGCCTAGCGTGCCTTCCGAACACCACATAGTATGGAGTGAGGCCCGTAGTACTATGTGGAGTATTGTTGTAGGCTTGGAGGAGAGCTGGTAGCCTTGCCGGCCACTGTGAGTGGCCCCCATCTGGCAAGGTCCCCAGCAACTTCAGTAGTGTCTGATTGAATCTTTTACAGGTACCATTACCTTGCGGGTGGTACGCTGTGGTACGTTTTGTATGACATCCGTACAAGAGGCAGAGCTGTCGGAACAGGTCGGAGTCAAAGGCTGCTCCCCGATCGGACAAAATGTACTCTGGGGCCCCATATAACTGGAAGAGATTCCCCCATACTGCCTTCGCTGTTGTGGCCGCCGTCTGGTCCTTGGTGGGTACTGCAAGTGCATATTTAGAGAACAAATCAGTCATCACCAATATGTATGGGTAAGTATCCCCCTGGCGGCCTAAGGCCAAGTAATCAATCCCCACCATTTGGAAAGGATATGAGGTTTCCATCGGCACCAAAGGAGCTCTTACCTCTGGACCAGACTTGTAGGCCACACATCTGGGACACTCAGCAGCCCAGGACAGGGAGTCCTTCCTCATGCCCGGCCAGAAAAAGCGCTTCTTCAGGATGGACAGGGTTCTTTCCGCACTTGGATGTCCCCCTTTTTCATGGTACTCTTGCCATAGGGTCTTAGCATAAGATCGGGGTACCAGGTCTCCCTGCTGTCGGTCACTCCACCCTGGGGCGTCTACAGGGCTGTCCACCCCAGCTATTTGCACCTCCACCGCATCAACCTGGGCCTCCCTCCGTTCACCTGGGACACTGGACAGAACATCGGCGTTTCGGTTGGAAGTGCCGGGGCGATAACGGATGGTGTAGTTGTAATTGGCTAACTGAGGTACCCACCGTTGTTCAACCGCCCCTAACTTTGCCGTGTCGAGATGAACTAGTGGGTTATTATGGGTGAAGACTTCCACGTCCATGCCCCACAAATAGTCTTTAAATTTGTCCGTTATTGCCCATTTCAGGGCAAGCAACTCCAACTTAAAAGAGCTATAGTTGTGGTCATTCCTCTCAGTCGGTTGAAGGCTCCAACTAGTGTAAGCAATTACACGTTCTTGACCGTCTTGAAGCTGGGCCAGCACTGCTCCCAACCCATCTAGACTTGCATCCGTGTACAGGCAGAATGGCTGGCTGAAGTCAGCGTAGGCCAGGATGGGCGGACTCACCAATGCTTCCTTCAGTCGTTGGAATGCCTGCTCACACTCGGATGTCCAAGCTATGGGGGCCGTCTTTGAGATGGTAGCCGTGCCTCATAGCAAGCCGTGAAGTGGCGCAGCAATCTTGGCAAGCGAGGAGATGTGGCGACGGTAGTATCCAACTCGCCCAAGGAAAGAGTGCACCTGTCTTACGGTCTGCGGCGTTGGCCATGACTGGATGACAGCTGTTTTAGCGGGGTCGGTGGCAACGCCTGCAGAACTCACAATATGTCCCAGGTAGGTCACCTGTTTCTGGAACAGACTGCACTTCCTGGGTTGGAGCTTTAAGCCGTGCCGGTGAAGCCGTTCGAACACACTGTCCAGGTCTTGGAGATGCCGCTGAAAGCTGGCAGAGTACACAATGACATCATCCAGGTACACCAGGAGGGACTCGTTCAACGACTCCCCCAGGCAACATTGCATGAGCCATTGAAAGGTCACGGGGGCATTGCATAACCCAAACGGCATGCGGTCGAACTCGTAAAGTCCAAGGGGGGTCGTGAACGCAGTCTTCTCCCGGTCAGCTTCGTCCACCTCCACCTGCCAGTAGCCACTGGCCAAGTCTAGCGTGGAGTACCATTGTGCCCCTTTTAGACTCGTCAGTGACTCACTGATGCGGGGGAGGGGATAGGCATCCTTGTGTGTAACTGAATTCAGCTTACGGTAGTCTGCACAGAACCGCCAGGACCCATCCTTCTTCTTCACGAGTACAATAGGAGCCGCCCACGGGCTAGCGCTCTCTCGGATGACGCCCCCGCCAAGCATGTTCTTCAGCAGGCTCTTAAGCTCGGGGTAAAGTGAAGGCGGGACTGGTCGGTATCGTTCACGACTCGGGAGGTGCAGTACCTGTTGGAATCCGATGCTTCACAGCATTTGTCTTCCCAAAATCCTCGTCATGCTCTGCAAAAGCTGCCCGCCACTTCATCAGCAACGCGTGCAGACGTTGGCGTTGTTCAGGGTCAAGGTGATTGCCTTGTTGCTCTAGATCCGGTGGTAAGGAGGCTAGGTCTGTCTGGACGCTGCTGACTGCTACCTCCACTTCCCCAGGGCAGACAGGTGTCAATGTTAACTCCTTCTGTCCCGCGATGTCTTCAGGTGAGAGGGGGGTCACATCAACCAGGGGTCTGCGCTGTGGAACCTCGACGGAGAATGGATTCGGGTTGCAAAGCCTCACTGGTAGATGGCCGTCTTTGATTATTACAATGGTGCGTGCAGCTCGCCAGCTTGACTCCTCCTCAGTCAGAGGCTCTATTAGCACGGTGTCTCCATCCCTGGGCACCTCCTCACTTACTTTACACCAGAGAACCATCTCGGACTGGGGCGGAATTACCACAGAGGGCTGTCTGGTCAATTTAGCGACGCCCTGACCCCAAGTGGCGAGCCCCTTCTGCTGGATCCGACGGCACACCGCAAAGGCTTTGTCCCAAAGGGTCCCAGCTTCTGGCTCCACTGATGCTCGAAAAGCCACCACGCCTGGATGGATTCCTTGCATTATCTCGTTCCAACACTCGGTGATGACATTCATGCCAAGAACTGCTTTGTCGGTGCCCAGGCACTGGTCTTCAACAATAATCACCCCCTTCTTTGGAACACTCACTCCCCTTGGGAGCCGGTATCTAACAGGCACTTCACGTTCTTTCCATTAACTTCTATTTCCAAACCAGGACAAGGGCCTACTAAAGCGGGCTTTGTGGATGGGCCTCCGTCTGTCATTTTCACCCCCGCCACCCCTCCATCTGTGACGGGGGTCGCTAAAAACCCTTTGGCTGCCTCCTCTTGGGACAATAGCGCTGTATGTGGCCTGCGTCGCCACAATCCAAGCAGATAGGTCTACCCTGTGGGTCCCACTGGTATGGTCGCTGTGAACCTACTGGGCGTTGGAATGGCGCTGGACCAGGAGGATATGGTGGCCTGGAGGTTGACGCCTGGCTGGCAGAAGGTGCAGTAAAGGGGGGATGGCTCCGCAGTTCCTCTACGATCTGGCTGCTGATTGTCTTCAATTGAGTGCTTAGTTCTGCCTGCAACTCCACCTTTAGGCTCTCTCGCAGTTCTTGGAGGTCTAGTGCAGGGCGTTCACCCCGTACGCCTGCCGCACCCTGGGTGCGGATAGCCTGGGACTGTGCTTCAGCATGGGGGCTGTCAAGCTCACTCTCCAAAATGCGTGCTTCTTTCAAGACTTCCTGGAACGTCAGGGAACCGTCTCGATGAAGTAAGCGTTGCAGCTCTTGACGTACTGGTCCCGTCTTGAGGCCAAGCACCAGTTGGTCACGTAGAAGGGGATCCTCGTCCCCAGCTACATCACGGTCGACAGCCATCCATCTGGCGTAACATTCTCGCAATCGGAGGCTAAACATGCGGGCACTCTCCTGTGCCCCCTGGTGACATTTATAGAACTCTGCTCGCCGTTGTGCCGGGTTTGTTGTATCTCCAAAGATCTTTTTTAATGCCTCGAGGAGTTTGTCACCATTGGCTCGATCTGCATTTGGTAGTAAGGCTGCTTCTCGTCGAACTTCCCCGTCCAGTGTGCTCATAATGAAGTCCACTTGTTGTTGGGCATTCAGGGGCTGGGCCCGTAGCATGGCGTTCATCTGGGCCTGCCATTCGTCAAACTTCTGGCGCTCACCAGAGAACCTCGGGACCCAGGAAGCACTAAAAACCCAAGGCATAAAGAGTGAGGACACTGGTGGAGCTGTGCTACTATGTGCCTGTGCCTGTTCATTACCCTGTGTCGGATTACTTGATTCATTCATGTTGCTGGGATCCTGCCGACTACGCCAATAAATATGTGTCAGAAACACACAACACGTCAATGATATCAGAAAAACACTGCACATCACCACCACAATCTTTGCTGTGCTCACACTCCATTACATTTGTGTCATATTGTGTCACATCACACTGTGAACATGCCAACCAAGAAAAATAACATAAAGCCATACTGTCTCATCAGGCATAATAATCCCATCTGACATATGTTCACGTGCACACATCCACAAGCTAGGATCATTGGGATCCAACCATTGAATATTGAAATGTGTCACTTGCAGCACCCCCTGTGGACAGAATTTCACAGAATTTAGAGTACATCTAATGACAATCTATGGGCTCTATCTTGGCGATCTTAAACTCAGCGCAAAGCGTACTCCTATCTTACACAATTCTTTTTGCCATGAGTGTCTCTTTTATTGAACAATGCGCTCAGGGGTGTGGCAATTAACAATCTAAGGTGTGGTGTGGCGCATTATTTAAAAATAATCTACACTCATTTACACTATCTAAAAAGCATTAAGCCACTGTAGGATTCCCTGGTTGTTGCGTTGTGTTTTAGTTCTAATGGTTGTATTGAGGATGGTCAATAAAGCTTGACGGTGGGATCAGGATCGGCGATTAGATGATGATTTATTGTAGATGGTACAATGATGAATAACAGAACACAGGCTAAGTCTCGAACAGTAAAACTGTGCAGAGTCTAACAGTTGGTTGTTATTAGAAGCGGCGGCTGAGCCTTCCGACAGAAGATGCTCCTTGGTCGCTTCCTCGATCCGTCTCAGAGTCAAAACCTAAGACAAAGCCTGTTATACTAAAACATACAAATGACAATCATGCCAACGTGGCAGGTGCCAACCAGTGTACAAAACTCGGCTCTAGCCGGATGGAACCCAGCCCGAATGACCCATGTTATGTCTGATGTTCCTCGGATGTTCCCAAACATCGGCCTGTCTGACCTTCCTGCTGGTACACAGGCCTAAGGCACAGTTATGTTATGTACAATAGTATGAGAAGTACACAGAAGTAACATATGAACACATCAGAATACAGTAAGAATACCCCAGAATTCTACACCACTGACCAAGAAAAACCTGGTCTATAGCGAAAGATGCATATGAAGCAAAGCTGACCTACAGTCACAAGTTGTAAGCAGCAACTAACTCCTCTGCACAATAAATGTCCTCAGGATTTTATTCAGTAATTCGAACATTATTGGGGTAGTGTTGCTTTTTTCAGGTTATGTTTTCGATGGTAACCCATTGTCAGTCAATAGTGAAAGTAATTAACGGTGTATAACGGTTTTGTCGTTGACTCTGACACCATGGTGAAGTTAGTTTCACTTTGCCAGTGAGTTCAAATAATAGAGTGCAGATGCGTGTAGGCTATAGCCTACTCTGCTAGGTTTTAGTAAAGCATGGTTTAGTGGAATATCTGTTCCATACGGTCTCGTGTGCAAGCAGATTCCTGACTATTAAAATACTGATGCGCTGTTCAAAGTTGTGCTGCTTGCTGTTAAAAGAATGACAGATGTCATTCTCGTTGGTTTTAAATCAGTGTTTCCCAAACTTTTTTTCTGGCGACCCACTTTTTAAAAATGACAGACCATCACGACCCATTTCACTTCTATCATCTAACATGCAACCACCAAAATTGTTTTAGGCCACAGGTTCTCAAACTTTTATGCCCCCCCCCAAACCATTCTACAGTGCCATATGTATACGTAATAGCGTATATATACTAAGGCTGTGTATTGATGTTGTGACAAGCTATGTTGTTGTAAGAATGTGAAATGAATACATTTCAGAATAAGAGGCTTTTGCGCAATAGCCAAAAGATAATAGAGTTTGCGAGGTAGAAAACAAGAGGAAATAATAGCTTTTAAAATGTCCATTTCAATTGTAGCCTTGCATTGGTGTGCATTTTAAATCCGAAATAATAAGGAATGTGAGGAGGCTGCTAGTAACTTTAAAGAGTGCATCTACAATCGAAAATATCAGCCATATGATGCAAATTGAATAGCCATGCCCGGTATACGGATGTCTGCTTTAGTTGACAGTATGGTAACTAGATTTTAATCGGTCAACGGAAGCTGTCCGTTAATGTTTATGCTGATTCATGTCCCTTGCATTTTGCAACTGTGAGGTCCATAGCAGGCGCCCCACAGAAATGTTTCCTTTTGCGAGTGAGATGCACGCTGCCTCCTCTGCGACGCGTTCGCCACCAGTTTCAGAGCTATTCTAGGGCCGTCACTGTGGTAAACAAACTATATCCTAATAGAAAACTGATAGCTTTCCTGGTTAAATGGTATAAGCTAGGCTTATTACACAACATAAATTGTGCTGGCGACCCAAATAAAATCTCGTGCGACCCATCCGTGGGTCTTTGGAATGGTTTAAATGACGTTACGACCAAAACAGACCCATGACTGATTAAGAAAGATATACCGCCTTGTTGCGCCAGGCGCCCGACATTTGATAATGTTTGAGAACAAAACCACATCCAATGTTGACTGGACAAAGCCCTAAGCTATTAGCCAGTGACCATGTGTTTTAGATCGCCGAGATAGGGTCAGTGATTCAGCAAGTCAAATAAGTAACTTTACTAGTACAAACTTGAACCTTATCACAATATTGGCACAGTTCTTGACTCCATGTCCCTGATCCTGATTTCAGGATTGATGATTTGTCTGGTGAAATATCAATCATGATTTCCTAAGAAGGGGAAAAAAAATGAATGAACGAATCAAAGAAAGGTGAGATTCTCAGTTACGGTAAATGTGCAACGAAGGTTAATACAAATGGATATAATACATTTGTGTGAGCTTAAAACATAACTGTGCATGGTGCATTCTCTGGTTACATGTAACTGCAGATATGGTTCTGGTGCATAATGGTGCAATGAGCTTACTGATGAAATGAGCTGACTGTGGTTTCACAGCTTTGTTGGCCCTCAGCATTGTGATATCTATGGGTAATGTATACTTGCATAGCATACTATAAATGATCAAACGGAGCTTCGCGTTATGTTGCTTTATTGCTGGGAACCATCCGAACTCGCGTCCCAAACCTCACATCCGGTTGGCACTTATACTAACGTAATGATGTAAGCAGTGTGTGCAAGGTTATGGTAAACATTAACACTGATTCAGTCTACTGGCGTGATCTGAATAATTACAAGCATGTTCTCTGAATTATCTCATTTTAGTGATCTTCCATGTTCTCACTTTAATAAGACATCTTTAACAAGACATCTGCAAAATGCCTTGGCCAGAACCTTATTTGGGGGGCCTTGTCATGGAAAAGTTTGGGAAACCAAGGAATAATCTTGTAATGTGCAACTGTCTGATTTAAGAAGCAGTGTTTCTTAGAAAAGTAAGACACACTGATCATTTGAATAGTTCCTGTAATGGGTAAAACAAAATGTCTTGAAAGCACAAAGCACTCGCTTGTCATTCTTATCAAAGAGGAACCAAAACTGACTCATAATTGTGGTCATCAAAAAATGGCAGGGAGACAAAACCACATGTACTAGATGTTGATGAATCAGCACAAATGCTGCAGGAGGTGTCCCCTTTGGTGGGGTTTCATAGGGAGATTACCGCCTGGTGCCTCCAATACGATACATCATGAGTTGTTCACCCCGGTGTTTCTGCCTTTTAACACAAGCCTTTTTTCAGCCTTTTTTCAATGTTTTCTATATAAACATAGAAAAAACTGAAACCATAACCCTCGCACCCACTTTCTTTCCATTAGGGTCATTCCACGTCATTTCAACCAGGGCCTTAACACCTTGTGGGAATATACCAAGATTTGTTTTATATTGTTATCTTCACTCTCCATGATCCCTTCATTTTAAAGATACTAATTTGACTTGTCTTGTGCAAATCTTTCTTTTTTATTTTCCACCCTGAATATGGGCAAAATGCACCATTGAGATCAATATATTTTGTGTAGAGATTTGTGTATATTTTGTCTCTACACATAACTCTATACAAAACATATTGATCTCAATGGTGCATTTTGCCCATGTTCAGGGTGGAAAATAAAAAAGATAACGATTTGCATAAGACAAGTCAAATTGGTGTTTTTTTAAAAAAATAAGGGATCATGAAGAATAAAGAAGAAATATTTAAAAAATCTTTGTATATTCCCACAAGGTGTTTGGGTGCTCTGAAAATGAGAACCAAAATGATTTTTCAAACGTGTGAGGTCTGCTGTTCATACCCTGAAGGGATTTCTTTTCTGTTCATTGCTTTTTGTGAGAGTGTTTCTACTTATCTCGACAACCCCTGCCCCTGTAACACTGGCTGTATCTTGGAAAGTAGTGATCTTACATTAAAGTAATTTTACAGTGTGTCTCCTGGGGAACATAGGTACATCTGGTAATTTTTTCAGAATTTTTTGAGACCTAAGTGCGTGGGCCCTGGTTGAATTGATGTGGAATGACCCATTACTGCTTTTATTTTGAAATGCTGTGCCATGCTGAATGGGCATGCTGAACAACATTGTATACATGGTAAATTAAGCAGAGCTCCATTCATCGGAGTCACTGCAGTTCATATCTCAAGACATGCCTGTACGAATACTGTGGTGTAAAGGTTTAAAGCTTACTTCATTTGCTGAATCACCGTAGTAGTCTTGAGATGCACACCGAATTCTGTTAAAATTCTGTCCACAAGGGGCGCTGCAAGTGACACATTTCAAAAGGTTGGACCCTGATGATCACTGCTTGTGAATGTGTGTTTGTATAGACACACACACACACACACACACACACACACACACACACACACACACACACACACACACACACACACTCTTCCTTTCTCTAATTGTACAGCACAGTGATGCATAATATCTACTGCATAATGACAACAGTGTGCGGTGCAGATACATTTGGATGTCAAAGTATATTTTTGTTGTCTCAGTGAAGCAGTGCACACAAGTTTGTACAGACACAAAATGATTGTGTTGCTAAAAGAAGGTGCTAAAAGAAGAATCGCAGGAATAGGGGTTAAATAGAACTTGGGAACTGAAAGAGGAAGAAAAATTATGTTTTCGGAAGGAGGAACACCCTCACATGTAACATAATGTATGTTATATATATATATGTTATTTCACAATAAAATATTTGTATCAGTTATTATGCAACGCTCTGCAGATTTAGCAAGAGCATCTGCATCACCACTGCCAGCGAAACCTCTCTACCGAGTGCCTAAGATTGTTTGGTTACACTTTACTTGACAGTATTGACATAAGAGTGACATAACACCGTCATTAACATGTCATAAATGTTTATGACATAACGCTTCTGTTATTAAGTGACATTCGGTTTTTGTCATAACAAGTTAGGGTTAGGACTATGTGTCATGACAGTGTCATTTGTTCATGACAGCGTCATGTCATTCTTATGTTGATACTGTTAAGTGAAGTGTTACCTTGTTTGTTTTCTTTCAAAGTGTACAGTGAAATTGAAGTTGGGGTGTCTGTGTGTGTGTGTGTGTGCTGTTATGAAGTGTGAGGCCTAGGCGCAGCATCCAAAGCTAAGCTTCGTTGTCTAGGAAGGTATAATTATATTCTTAGCAGAGGTTTTGTGAATGCAGTTTGAGATTTGGGGTTTGTGTTTACAGTTTTGAGAAAAGGGTGGAAGGTTTCAAAAAATGTGTTTTAGAAATTATGAAAAACTAACTCAAAGACTGGTTGCAGTTCACTATCTAGCCACAGTTTAACATTGTTTTAGATGGGACGATAGGGGGCGTTATTGAGTTCTGTCAGCACAGATCCATAGTCATGATGACCAGAGTGAGGAGGAGGGCTGATAATAAGAGCTCAACTTCAAATTTATGGAAACACATAGTGTTTAAAGTTTTAAAGATATGTTTTCCGTTAGATATCTCTATTCCTGGAAAAAAGAATTCTCTGAAGAATGTGTAAATGTGTCCCATGTAGGGGCATGTTGTGTTCTATATTAGCCTAATTATTCATTCATATTGATGAATATAACTTTTTCTCAAGACATATAATTGCTCCATATGATTTCTTCAAGGATTTGGATGGCTTCAGATACTAGAATTAGTCACAGTATCACCAAATATGCAATACATTTCAAATGAATGGTCCACGACTTAAGCTAAGCAATGATTGTACAACTTGATTTGATATGTACAACTGGCCTGATATTTCTCTTCATCGGATGTTCTTCTTCATGTTGATAAACCCAAATATCAAGCATGATACTGATGCATGCAAAGGCCAATCATACTGCTATATACAGTATAGTATAAGTATGTATGTAAGTATATATACTCTTTTGATCCCGTGAGGGAAACTGGTCTCTGCATTTATCCCAATCCGTGAATTAGTGAAACACACAGCACACAGTGAACCCACAGTGAGGTGAAGCACACACTAATCCCGGCGCAGTGAGCTGCCTGCAACAACAGTGGCGCTCGGGGAGCAGTGAGGGGTTAGGTGCCTTGCTCAAGGGCACTTCAGCCGTGCCTACTGGTCAGGGTTCGAACCGGCAACCCTCCGGTCACAAGTCCGAACTGCTAACCAGTAGGCCACGGCTGCCCCCAAAAGGTTGATTCATGTAATAACCTCTGAAGCGCTTGAGAGCTGCCACCATCATACCTGTGCCGAAGAAAACTGCTCCATCCTGCTTCAATGATAACCGCCCCGTGGCACTGACACCCATCATCATGAAGTGCTTTGAGCGACTTGTCATGTCACACATCAAATCCATTCTCCCCCCCACCCTGGACCCCTTCCAGTTTGCATACCGAGCCAAACGGTCCACAGAGGATGCAATCTGCTAGGCCCTCCACCCACCTGGAAAAAAGAGACTCAAATGTGAGATTGCTGTTTATAGACTTCAGTTCTGCATTCAACACCATAATACCACAACAACTCATCTGCAAACTTGACAAACTGGGACTCAGTACCTACCTCTGCAACTGGCTACTGGACTTCCTCTGTCAGAGGCCTCAAGTAGTACGTGTTGGCAACAATATCTCAAGCAGCATCACACTGAGCACGGGGGCCCCCCAAGGCTGCGTGCTCAGTCTGCTGCTCTTCACCCTGCTGACGCATGACTGCACTGCAACCTACAGCAACAACCACATAGTGAAATTTGCTGATTGGTCTGCAATCCCACTCTGGTGGGTCTCATCACCAAGGGCGACGAGACTCAATACAGGTTGGAGGTCGACCTTCTGATCACGTGGTGCAGGGACAACAACCTCCTGCTGAACGTCAGCAAGACCAAGGAGATTGTTGTTGACTTCCGGAGAGGTCACACCCAACACCTGCCACTGACCATCGACGGTGCTGTGGTGGAGAGAGTGAGCAGCACCAAATTCCTGGGGGTGCACATCAGTGAAGACCTCTCCTGGACCACCAACACTGCATCACTAGCGAAGAAAGCTCAGCGCCGCCTGTACTTTCTGCAGAAACTCAGGTGAGCAAGTGCTCCACCAGCCATCATGACCACATTCTACCGAGGCACCATTGAGAGCATCCTCTCCAGCTGTATCGCTGTGTGGGGCGGAAGCTGCACTGAATACAACAGGAAAGCCCTGCAGCGCATAGTGAACACAGCTGGAAGGATTATTGGTGCTTCACTCCCCTCCCTGAAGGACATTTACACCTCCCACCTCACCCGCAAGGCGACCACAATTGTGAGTGATGCAAGTCACCCCGCTCATAATTTGTTTGATCTACTGCCCTCTGGGAAGAGGTACAGAAGCCTGCGCTCCCGCACCACCAGACTCACCAACAGCTTCATACACCAGGCTGTTAGGATGCTGAACTCTCTCCCCCCTCCACCCTCAGCTACATAACATCCTGGACTTTTGGACCCATAATGGCTGCCTTGCACTACTCCACTTGCACACTTTGCAACTTGTTGTTGTTGTCCTGTTGTCCTGAAAACACTTCTGAACACACTTCTGCTGCTCTTACATAACTTGCACCACTATGCCACTTGCATACTTAGGTCAAACAGAACTACCTCAGGCATTTATTGGCCTGACTCTTGCACTATTATATTGACTGTCTACTGTATGCACAATTTCAACCCAAATTTTGCTGCTCTCATTTCTTCATTGTATGTGCCTTCTTATTTACTTTTTATATTGTTTACTTGAATGTTATGTTTGTCTGTGGACCTAATTGGTAAAATATGTCTTGTCTCCACCGTGGGATAGTGGGAAACGTAATTTCGATCTCTTTGTATGTCTTGACATGTGAAGTAATTGACAATAAAGCAGAATTTGACTTTGAACATACTACCACCATTGCTGGTGTGTCTTACTGCTTCCCAGGACCACCTCAGTATCTTTACCTCTGTGTGAACATAGCTGCAGCCTAGTCAGTGCTTAACTACAATGCCTGAGTAAAATTATTTTCAATTACCACAACATATAAGCAATAGAGTTTGAATAAAAAAAAACATGACTGCCTCGAAAACTGACAACAAAAAACTTTATTCAACAATCAAAAAGACGAAACAATAGCTAACAAAAGCAGTTTTTTTGTTAAAAACCAAAGATAGCGTAAGAATAGTGTGTGTATTTAAATAATTACATTGCCTCTAAGTGCATCAGTACAACTCCTCCCATACTTATGTTGGCTATGAATTTAACAGAGGCTGCAGAGAGGTCCAGGAGGGGCAGGACTGGGTACTGAGTTCTGGGGTGTATTCCAACTAGGTGGTTAAGAGTAAGATCTGGGTAAGCTAACCCAGAGGAAGTGGTAAACCTCCTAATAGAAGAGCCCTTTGGCTTTGTTTAGTTTGGAGACTGACGCGTCGGGGCTGCTCCATTATCAGGTTTACAACTTCCTCTGGGTTATCTTACCAAGGTTTGCCACTAACCCACCTGGAATCATGGCCTGAACTGAGCCCCAGCAGAGCTCTCCCAGCACTGAATAAGGCAGGACACCTCATACAAGAGAACTTAATTGATGAACTCATGGTCCATGAATTATCTTCACTTCACTTAATACGGCAGTGAGAGGATGATGGGCTACATTTCAAATGCTTTAGAACAACCAGATCTCGCCAGATCAACATAATAGCTATTCTTAAAATTTCAGAAGGTATTGGGATGGGTGCAAAACAAACATAGTATAGCATGTATTTTTACAACTTCCCATTTTGAAGGTGCACATCTGAACGTGGACATTGCATAGGCACTCATACCTCTCTGAGGCAGAGAAAGCGTCTGGACAGGAGTGGGGTGCAGAGGAGAAACTCAATGATGGTTGTTGGATTGTAGACTGGCCAGTTGGGTCTTTGGAACCTGGGGATGGTCCTCTTCGTCTAAAGCAGACATCATAGTGGAGGAGGTGGCAGGTCTGGTGACAGGCGGAAGTGTAAGAGGAGCGAAGGCCTCTTTCATGGGCTACTCCAGAGTTTTGGCAGCCCCTAGCCTGGAGAGTCGGTCAGCTTCCTCGTTCCCTGCGAAGCCTGCGTGGCCTGGGATGTGTTGCTGTGGAGAGGGGGACAAAGACATCTCAAGCACAGGCATAACATCAGACGCATCTCTATTTGGATAGGAATGATAATAGTCTCTAATTTACCCTTGAATGGAATAATGCAATGAACTTAAAATTAAATACAAAACTGATGACTGTTCTAAGATTGGGGATGTGGATCCATGATGTGTAACAACCACTATGTAATAATAATTAACTGTCTGGTTTTTAACCGTCAACATTCATTGATCCTGCTGATCATGAGTAGGAGTTCTGCTGTTCATCAGTGAAGATGGGCAATGGACTATATGCCACAGAAGGGTCTTCAGCCAGCATACTGTATATTTCCAGTGAAGCATCAGTCTAAAGCATTGGTTCCCAAAGACTGGGACGTGACCCACAGGTGGGTCACAGGAGATTTTATTTGGGTCGCCAGCACAATTTATGTTGTGTAATAGGCCTAGCTTATACCAGGAAACCTATCAGTTTTCTATTAGGATATAGTTTGTTTACCACAGTCACGGCCCCCTGTGCAATTTTGCACTTAGAATAGCTCTGAAACTGGGGGGCGAACACGTCGCAGAGAGGAGAGCGTGGGCAGCTCACTCGCAAAATGAAACATTTCTGTGGGGCGCCTGCCATGGACCTCACAGTTGCAAAATGCAAGGGACATGAATCAGCACAAACATTAACAGACAGCTGCTTCCGTTGACCGATTAAAATCTAGTTACCATACTGTCAACTAAAGCAGTGTACCGTGTACATGTACCGGACATGGCTATTCAATTTGCGTCATGGGCTGTAGATAGTTTCGATTGTAGATGCACTCTTTAAAGTTAATAGCAACCTCCTCACATTCCTTATTATTTCGGATTTAAAACGCACAACAGTGCATTACAGTATATTAGGCTACAATTTAAAGCCTGTGTTGCAGGTTAACCACCACTGTTGATTAATGGGTACATAAAGCACTCAATCTATGTATATCATTTTTAAAAATGTCTCCAAATGGTGTTAAATGCCAGTTTTTGTTGTTTTTAGCATTAGCAGGTTTTTTGTACGCAATTCGGTGATGACGTCACTTTGGGGACTACTTGATCTGCGCTTCATTCATTTCAATGCATTTCAATGGACATCGCGGTTACACTTTCAACATAAAGTTTGTATATTTACACTTCGAATTTCGTCACAGCATTTATATCACAGCTACCCTATGATCTACCAATGGTAATAACGGTGCCTGATGTCAATTTAGTAATTTTTCTGAATTTCGGGAGGTCTCGTTTTGGAGGGTATGTTTTACATTCATTCCTATGGGAAACGGTCGCGGTTACACTTTCAACATAAAGTTTGTATATTTACACTTCGAATTTCGTTACAGCATTTATATGACAACGACCCTATGGTCTAACAAAGATAACAACATCTTCCGATTTTAGTTTAATGCAATTTTCTGAATTTGAGAGGCCTCGTTATGAGGCTACATTTAATGCACCTATTCAGTTCAATGTATTATGCTTATAACATTACGACACTTTTTTGTTACTGTCAGTGAACAGCACCGAATGAAAGTCAACATTTTCTTTATATCTAGTGATAGTGATCATGTCGTTAGTTCAGATAAGTAGGCTACCGGGCAAACTTAGTCAGAAGATCAGAATATGAAGCATCATGATAGCTAGCTGGGCTAACTTTTTAGTCCCACCTGTGAGCCACCCCAGTTAATTAGTTTCTAGCCGCCGCCCGATTAGGCTGGTCGTGTCTTCAGCATGAATATTTTCGAAAACTACTGCTCGTGATTGATTGCCATTGACATCGTCAGGGTACGGCTTACCAAAGAGGGAGATAATATAGGCAAGTCGCAGTTTTGCAGGTGTGTGGGCTGTGCCGTCCTGATGGAAACTGTGGTGGAGAGCTGCAGTAACTAGGGAAGCGAGTGCATTTTGGCCGCTGGTCGAGGAGCTCCCCTGTGACCAGCATATGACATGATCTATCTAGCTATCTATACCTGTCTATATACATATCTAGGCTATCTATAGCCTATCTATTTATCTATAATCTGCGCTATCTACTGCTGAACAATCCCTTACTCGTCTCTCTTTACTCCGCTCTCGTTACTCTCAAGGGTCTCCAGGTGGGCTTTGGTCTGTAGTCTCCCCAAGGTGACGTAATGCAATGCATTGTGGGGGAAAGGAAAATCACTTCAAACGCTGTGAAATAGTAGCTGCTTTTTCGTATTATATTCCGTTTTGTGATACCCAACAACATCAAATACAATGGATAACAGTTTAAATGTTTATTATCAACGAGCAAATTGTGCAAATTCGTTTGAAAATGAACCCTGCAACACGGCCTTTAAGCAATTTTAAAAGCTATTATTTCCTCTCGTTTTCCACCTCGCAAACTCTACTAGGCTCCAGTAAAGGCACATTATCATTCTTACAACATAGCTTGTCACAACATCAATACACAGCCTTAGTATAAGGCCTACAAACAAGCAAACGTTTAACTCCAGAGAAAAATGGGGATTCAACTTTCCAAAGAAACCTCCAGAAATAGGCTACAATATAACGACTTGAGTTATTTGCTATGTTTACATCGGAATTGACTGTGTTATGGATCCATTTGTCTGCAACGCAACGTAGCCTACAACATCTCTCTTTAGAAATACAGGAACAGCTTACTATGCTGAAGAGTGGTTGGGGGGGGGGGATCATAGAAAAGTTTGAGAACCTGTGACCTAAAACAAGATTGGTGGTTGCATGTTAGATCTGAAGTGAAATGGGTCCTGATGGTCTGTCATTTTTAAAAAGTGGGTCC
This sequence comes from Alosa pseudoharengus, assembly GCF_046254945.1. NCBI lineage: Eukaryota > Metazoa > Chordata > Actinopteri > Clupeiformes > Clupeidae > Alosa > Alosa pseudoharengus. Next base: position 33,573,596 of record NW_027468859.1, on the reverse strand, counting down.
CCAGAAAAAACACTGGTCTAAAGGCATCTTCAATCAATCTGCCTCTTTCGTTTTCACTCGGAACACTGGATATCTTGTTTGTGCCCAACAGGGCAACTCTATCATTTGAGACACGCATACATCCTTCAGCATCTTAACATGCTCATTTACTAGGTGCAACACCCAACCAGGTCTGTGTAAACAGGTACACTAGAACAATACACTGCAAAAACTGCTTATCTAACAAAATCTAACCAAGTGTTATTAATCTTATATCAAGATAAAAAAAACTAGTTGGTATTGTTTTCAGTATAAAGAGACTTACCTAGCGCTTTCTTGTGAAAACATTTGACTTAATTTAAAAAAAGATTGACTTATTTTAAGACATCTCATCCTGAAAACAAGCAAATTTGTCTGCCAGTGCATTAAGCAAATTTGTCATAAAAACAAGCAAATTTGTCTGCCAGTGCGTTGAGCAAATTTGTCTTGATAAGACTCCTTAAAATAAGTCAAAGTCTTCTTAAATTAAGTCAAAATTTGTAATGTACGGGTTGACTGCAGGGCACAGCTCACACGGGCATAAGGAACATTAAACTGGGGCACATACCCACACCACCTGCAACTCTTGGTTTAGTGCATCCAGACGCTCAAAGTCCTCCTGGTTGGTGATTTTGCCACCTCCCTTTAACCTCCAGCCGTTTAGCTTCCATTTTTTCACCCAACTGGTGACCCCTAAGATAAAACACAAAAGATAAATGCCATTTTTCTAGCTTCAATAGGGTTCAGAATTGATCATTTCATATTCTTGAATTCTTTCTGTCTCTCTCTCATATCTAGATGCAAGGAGTACCATTGATAGTGAACTTGCTGTCGGTGTACAGCACCAGCTTCTTGATTTTCAGGTCTCGGGCCTGTTCCAGAGCCTTACAGGCAGCCTGCAGAGGAAACGGTGAGGGAAGAAAAAACAAAGACAATTCAAAACTAGAACTGGAAATGTTGAAGGCAGCATGCTTTTTGGGTTATTTTCTGTCTCCTTAATTCTCCATCATGTGACTCCAAAATGTTGATTCTGTTGTTTAACATGTTCATGTAAATCAATGTGTTCCTTTCAATCCTCTGTACTATAGGTGCAGGTGTAAATGTACAAAAGTGACTCGATCTGGAAAATGAAAGCAAACCTGAAGCTCTGCTCTCTGGTTGGTCTGCCTGCCGCCCAGTCTGTCTGCAACATTTCTGCAACACAGAGTTTCAAATTCCACACTTTTCACACAACATGCAAAATGACCCTGTCTAAAGAGAAATAGCCAAAAACTAGGATGGCAAGGCACATCACACTGCTCTGTTTCCTGCCCCGACACTGTTAATGAAGCAGTGACTACACTGACCGGAAAATCACTACAATTTCTGAAGGCTGAAGTGAGTCAGATTATGGTTGATTGAGGAAACACTTACAAGGGATGGTTGGGTCCCCAGTACACCCCGATTCCTGCACGAGCTCCAGGCCTCCCATTGCCCTCGCAACAGCCATCTGTGTATACGACCACGGCATCACCTACACAATAAAAAGAAAATAATCAAGGAGAAGTTAAAGGATTTGTTTCTACTAATAACAAAAGTCAAGCAACAATATTCTAAAGAACTGAAATGTGAAATATAAGACAGAAAAAGACTGAGCTAGAATATGGCGATCCATTAGTGGCTTAAATATTTCGTTTTGCACACTGTTTATGTCCACTGAACATATGACTATGACTAATTTGTCTATGCAACATTCACTTCATGAAATTAAATATTTCTTGCATATATGGAACATCATACTTGGGGGGGGGGGGGGGGGGGGGGGGGGTGTTTGTGTGGTGCTTCATTGTCCTATACCCATGTAGGTGAAGTCAGTCTTTTCAGCAGGTGCTGGGCTAACGTTCTGGGGCTTGTCTTCTGCCACCTTCACCCGTTTAACAGCACACCCATCCACTTCATCCCCCTCTACTTTCTTCTCCTCCTCTTCATTCACATTCCCCAGTTTCCTCTTTAGGCCTCCCATCACAGCTGCCATCGTGGCCTCATAGCTGGGGGCTCTTTTAGGGAGCTCAATGTCACAGCTGCTGGTTTCTGCTGGAATTCAACATTTAAAATTATTGGCAGAGTTAAATTATTGGGTTTCATGTAGACAATCAGTGGACATGTCAGGTAGACAGAGTGAAATTGCACCTTCTTTAACGGACGAGCATTTTGTTGGTTGGCTCCTCACAAACTCCCAGGCATCCTTTTCTGAGCCAAACTTCTTATAACTTGCGCATGGAAACTTGTCGACTTGACTCTTGCATTCATCCCTGCAGGGTAATATTAACGTTACACATGTTCTTTTACGTTGATGGCGGGGATGTAAACTACGGAAAGCAAAATAACTGTGACCCACCAAGTATTGTATACGCCAGGCTGAAGTCCTTTCCTCACGGCGTAGAAGAATGTCCCTTTCTTGCCCATTTCCTCTGCACCACTGCACAGACCCCTAACGTTACACAACCTGCTTAAACACAGTCTAGTCACTCTCCACATCAAGCTGCACAACTAATTTACACGAACATTTTTAAAATGCATAGCATGCGTTGATAACCGAGGCGTTTTACCCTGTCCAATCACAAATGTTTTCTAGCTAGCTCTACACTATCATTACTTTAGAAGGCTAGCATCATCTTTAACAGGAGTTGCAAATTACGTTACTTTTGTCTAATGAAACTGAACTGTATGCTGGGTATCTGGGCTTGTACTGACACGGATTTGGGTTTGAAGGATTTATTGAATCAATTAAACAAACGTATTCTTGGCTACTCAGAGCTAAGCGTTCCATGTGATTTCAAGTTCAACTGGCCCTGTTCACATCCGTATTTATGCTCTTTCATGGTGAAGCCAAAAGTAGCGAGCCCTCTACTGGTTTGGGGGATGAACATTTTCTACTTGAATTTCCCATGATGCTTCTACGTCGTGCGCTTTTACGCAGCTCTCGCGAGAATACGTTCTCTTCCCAGGCCGTCGTTGTATGAGGTAGGTAAGGGGAATGTGAGCAGTGTGAATGATTTTTCTTTGAAATGGCTTTAAATTGCAGTATAAGGTGTGCTTTTGCATTAAGATGATTTCATTAGACAGGGATACGTTAGATTATTTGAATCCTGTTATTGGATGGCAATTCTAGCACTTTGAATAACGAGAACTAGCGGGGCTGCTTCCGAAGAGGACTTGGTGAAAAGTGCGTTATCAAGGCCCATGTAGTCGTGGGTGACCAAATGCCCCAGTTTGAGCCGTTTAGCTAACATACTTTGCGGTTCGATTGGAGTTTTATGTAGACGTTGGGACAGTTCAGCTTGCTAGTGTTAGCAAATGTCAAGAAGTAGTGTCCATGAATGTTCAGTAACGTTATATATGCAGCAGGCTAACTTAACTAGCCTCCTCGCTAAATGGTTAGCCATGCTATCTACACGAGTATGAGTAGGGTAAGTAACATTAACGTTATCTAAGTTAAGTGAATGTGACCACATGTGAAGAGTTTAGAATCATTCTAGGATTGCAGATGTGTTGTGGCACTACAGCCATGTGCCATGCCGTAATTGAAAGTAGGAAGCAACTTCTATGATGTTAGTAACGTTAACGGGAGTCAAGCCGCACAGTAGCCTATGCTGTCACAACTATCAGCTAATGTTAGCTAGCGAACCTAAGTAACTGAATGAATTAGTGTTAGTGTGATATTTGTTGTCTCTAACATGTTCTGTTTTATCTTTTACAGACATAGGCCATGTTCAGTTCTAGCGCGAAAATCGTGAAGCCCAATGGCGAAAAGCCAGACGAGTTCGAGTCTGGTATTTCCCAGGTAAGACCATTAACCTAATCCAACTTTGAAATTCCGTCTGTCAGACCTTAAGTGGGGTAGAAAAGTGACAAACGTTACCTTGGCTACACATGAACATGATGGGGTGTTTTCTCTGCAGGCTCTGCTGGAGCTGGAGATGAACTCAGACCTGAAGGCTCAGCTGCGGGAGCTTAACATCACCGCTGCTAAAGTGAGTTGATCAGCCCAGTCCAACATCATGGCAAATCTCAACTACATACATGTGTACCATCTCTACATCAGAAGTTGGATAGATATGATGATGCTGTTCTCTATACATTTGTTGGAGGCTTGATACTAGTATCACTGTTGGTAACCAACGTGGATACCCTGTGAGGTTGCTCTCGTATGGCTCTGTCCATGTGGCGTATGGGAGCGTAGCACACTGGTGCTGTGACGTATATTCCCGTTCCACGACGTTGGAGAGAAAGTCAGTCCCCAGCCTTCCAGGCTGGTGAGGGCGACGTTCTGTATATTCCTACATCTTCACCAGAGCCCTTTGGGCAGTTACTGGGGAGCTAAACCATGCAGTGCACAATCCTTGTTTGGTCTTTTACCAATCAGTTTTCTGTTCACTCAGAGCTGAGATTTGTTATTGTTGGTTGTTGTTGGTAGTGTGGTTGATGGATAGTCTAATGAGACCTAATTTACCTGAAATAATTCTCTTACAGGAAATCGAAGTGGGTGGCAGCAGGAAAGCCATCATTATCTTCGTGCCTGTGCCCCAGCTGAAGTCCTTCCAGAAGATCCAGGTGCGGCTTGTGCGTGAGCTGGAGAAGAAGTTCAGTGGCAAGCACGTGGTCTTCATTGCTCAGGTACGTTCTGTGCCATAGACCCCCCTCAGTCCTGCTCTGGGTAGGAACCTCTACCCTTTTTGGCTTGATCTGATTCCATAGCTTATCTTAGCATCAATTCTCGTGAGCTCAAACTTGCTGGCAAGCCCATTGTGCTTTATAGTAATCTGATCTCAGTGAAGGCTCGGCCTGCAGAAGTTACATTAGTGTAATGTACATATATAACATTGGTATGTTGTGAATGACTGCCATGTGATTTTTTAGGAAGACGGGGCATGAATGGGGTCTGTGAATGACCATGGGTGGTAATCTAACCTTTATCCCAGTGGTCGCTGAGCCTGGTTATGATTTGAGATGCTGACACTGGTGCCCCTCCCATCTTCATGTTTGATGTGGATTTACATTGTTTCTAGAGATTTTTAAAATCTGTGAGGTACCAACGTGGATACCCTGTGAGGTTGCTCTCATATGGCTCTGTCCATGTGGCTTATGGGAGCGTAGCACACTGGTGCTGTGACGTATATTCCCGTTCCACGACGTTGGAGAGCAAGTCAGTCCCCAGACTTCGGTCTGGTGAGGGCGGCGTTCTGTATATTCCTACATCTTCACCAGAGCCCTTTGGGCAGTTACTGGGGAGCTAAACCATGCAGTGCACAGGGTTCCTACGCAGTATGGAAAACCTGGAAAAGTATGGAATTTGACTTTAGTAATTTCCAGGTCTGAATAAGTATGGAAAAAAGAAACAAGGGTATGGAGAAATATTTGTGTTTCCAGACTATTGCATCTACAGTACTAATCACTTCACTCAGGTCATAACGAACCATTCCTATTGAGTAGGAACTAAGTATTGTGTAGCTTAACTGTCAGTCCACATCAAGATACAATTAAATAGGGGTCCTCAGAAAAAAATCTCTCCCACAAGGGGACTCTGGTATTAAAACCAAATCGAAAACCCCTGTTCTATGCACATGCCCTATACCATTGTGCACTGGTATGTTTGCGTAGCTTTGCTATTTTCGGCTAAAAAACTGGTATACTTTTTTGATTTTGTAAAAGTTACCAAGACATGGATACTGCATTATCTGATAAACTGTTATTGCAAACAAATAATACTGTTTACGGTGAGGCCTCTGCCAGCAGTGTGCTAGTCTCCAACATATGTAGGCTATGCTGTATCTACAAAGAACTAAAAATGTGAGTGCACCTTCCAACACAGCTCTTCCCCAACGAAAAGTATCCAACAATGGGCAAGTGTTTTCTGAGGGCTAACAAGTTAATAATAAACATTATTATACAGCTCTTCAAATGCTAATAGAACGCTCCATTGACAATGTCTAGAATATGGTCAGAAAAATCTACCGAGAAGTTTGAAAATTTGAGTATGGAAAAAGTATGGAATTTTGAAATGGAAAATGTGTAGGAACCCTGAGTGCACAATCCTCCATCATTAGCTAGTTGTCTGTGTTGGGTCATGTGTAAGATTTTGGTTCTAAAATGTAGCCATTCATTTGTTTTCCAGAGGAGAATTCTGCCCAAGCCAACAAGGAAAAGCCGTACAAAGAATAAGCAGAAGCGCCCAAGGAGGTGAGGAACATCTCAAAATTGCCTGAATACTCAGCATAGTGGTGGTAATTCAGTTCTGTTTCTAGGTTGCCTGAGTGACTTGTTTTATGAGATCTTTGACTAGATTTGTTTTAACCAACGTGGATACCCTGTGAGGTTGCTCTCATATGGCTCTGTCCATGTGGCGTATGGGAGCGTAGCACACTGGTGCTGTGACGTATATTCCCGTTCCACGACGTTGGAGAGCAAGTCAGTCCCCAGCCTTTGGGCTGGTGAGGGCGGCGTACTGTATATTCCTACATCTTCACCAGAGCCCTTTGGGCAGTTACTGGGGAGCTAAACCATGCAATGTACAATCTTTCAATCAATCTTTTTTTAATGTTTAAGGTCACCTGGACATAATGCATACTTTGACTTGCTGATCTAATGTGAGATTTGCTTGTTAGTCGTACTCTGACAGCCGTGCACGATGCCATCCTTGAGGACCTCGTCTATCCCAGTGAGATCGTTGGCAAGAGGATCCGTGTGAAACTGGACGCCAGTCGGCTCATCAAGGTCCACCTCGACAAGGCACAGCAGAACAATGTTGAACACAAAGTGAGTAGTTCTGTTTTCACAAGCTTTATCCATCTAATGAAATCCCAACGTGGATACCCTGTGAGGTTGCTCTCATATGGCTCTGTCCATGTGGCGTATGGGAGCGTAGCACTCTGGTGCTGTGACGTATATTCCCGTTCCACGACGTTGGAGAGCAAGTCAGTCCCCAGCCTTTGGGCTGGTGAGGGCGGCGTACTGTATATTCCTACATCTTCACCAGAGCCCTTTGGGCAATTACTGGGGAGCTAAACCATGCAGTGCACATGAGCATTATAAATAGTGTAATAGAGTATTGGTTGTGGTAATGGTCCTGTTCTGCTGAATGTTAGCTAAGGAGATGCCATTTGTGGCTTGATCCATATTATCAGAGTTTTTTTTTTTTTTTTTTTTTTTTTTTTTTTTTTGTCTGGTCATTTTTCTCAATAGGTCATTCTTGAATGCTCAGTCACAAGATAGTCACCATAGTACAAAAACCTGGGCTGTTGCTTTGATGATCTTTAATTTGTAGCATGAAATGGGACAAAAGGGTTCTCATACGAGTAGTTGAGTTCCCACCTCCCTCAAGTCAATGCTCTCTCAGTTGGATGCAGTGTTGCACATGTGATTGACAGATGTCAAGGTAAATCCTGTCAAAGAAGAGATTGGCTATGTCGGCGAGTGACATAAGTTAACATAATGCAAAATGGCTGTTGGCAAATTCCAATATTCTTTAGGAGCCTATGGAGAGGGTAGATGGTATCAGTCTGCCTGTTTATACAGTTGACACTTTCGTATGGTGTACCAGAGATGACTTTGTGTGGGTAGTGGCCCCAGTGGCAACTCACTTCCATCGATCTGAGCAAAGGCATTTAAGCTTCTGCTGTCCACAGACCAGTTGCCTCAAGTTGAAGTTGTATACACCAATATTATCTCCAGCACTGGACAAGGCCAATATAAGTCCTGGAGGTGTGCTACATTGATGGGATGTAGCAGGAAAATTTGACCATGAAGTGATTGCCTTCTCTGATTGTGACCATGGTGATGTCTTTGCTAACTTACCTGTGTTTTTCCTCTTGCAGGTGGAGACTTTCTCCGGTGTCTACAAGAAGCTCACAGGCAAAGATGTTGTATTTGAATTCCCTGAATTCCAGCTGTAAATGTGCAGATGACAAAATAAATTTGTTTACTGTCACATGACATTCTGGTTTTATTCCCAGGGTTAAATAGCCCTGCCCTTCATAATCTGTTGATTGCATGTAAAATCGTCATGTTGATCACCTTAAAGACAGGGCTGATCTGTTAAACCACTACATGAAGTGGTCAGGGGGGTATTCCAAGTACGTGGTTTAGTGACAAACCTGGTTAAATTAACTCCGAGTAAGTGGTTAACCTAATAGAAGAGCTGTATGGCTCCATTCTCCTAACACAAAAATGCCATAGGGCTCTTGTAGAGGGTTATCACTGATAATATATATATATTATAATTATATACCCAGGTTGGTAACTAAACCACGTACTTGGAATACACCCCAGGTCTGCTTGTTCTAGGCTTGACTTTCTCTCTTAGCCATGTCTCGAGACATTTTATTTCATTTGTAAAGGTAATAATAACGATTGACCATCTTATAGCAACACTGCAAGTTTACCACTCTGAAATGCTTTAATCAGGCAACTCGCTATGTTAAGTGCATAAATGTGTAATTTCTGCCAATCATCCAGGATCTGCCTTATGTTGTCCTGTGATCCAAACTAGGGGAAAAAAGGACAGCACGGTCGCTGCATCACCAAAAGACATCAGTTCTGCAAGCTTCTAGTTATTATGCTAAGGAGTCTTTGCTTTTTTCCAAGGTTTTACATTTTAGAGTTAACTACTTTAAGACTAAAAGTATCTAGTGTTGCTTTAATTTAACAGCGTTAAAGCAATTATACTTGGCCTAGAAAGAAAGAAATATGCCCCTTGATGGGCAAGTCACACAAGGCTGCTTGTGGCGGTCTGGAAAAGAATGAACTATCCATTGCTGTTACCAGGCCTGGTAAAGTATGAGATTTGTATGGAAGCCCTATAGTAGTCTGGGAATTGTGCCAATTACAAGACATGCGCAAAATAGCTGACACTGGTGATTTATAAAAGGTCAGTATCTAAACAAAATAAACCCTTATGAAATTATTCAGTATTATTTCTAACTTAATTTGGGGGAAAAGTCTTTCAGAAAATGCCAAGTACCCAGTCCAGGGCATAAATAAGGTAACTGCAAAGTGCTGAAAAGAGCAACTAATGCTAGAATGCTACCCATACATCAGAAGATTTGACAAGATTTGTGAAAGGTTCTTGAAAGATTGGATTCTTTTTAAGCTGTACTCAAAATAGTAGCCTACAATCTTTCCCAAATCCCAAGTCTTGGTGTACAGTAAGGATAAATTGTATCACCTGGAAGGTGCAGTTCCTGAATATTCCTTTACATATACATTTTATAAAATCTGGAAGGGATTCTTATGTTCTTGCATTCTATCCAGTGTGTAAACTCAAATTTGCTCTTGGTACCAGCCAATGATAACTGTCATTGGTTCCAGTCCTCTCCGAACAGGAACTTTGACTGATTTGTACCAAAGGTACACTACCCAATTCAAGTATCCAGTGGAGCAATGCGCACTGATGGTGGTAGTGGGTATTACTCTAAGTAGCTGTACAAAACACTTGGTCATGCTGAGGATGCTGGTGGTGTGTACAAGACACTGTGAGTAAATACTAGCAGATTGAAGAGGGGTCATTGTATTTCATACGTGTGGTGTTTTCTGACATATTTGTGAATGTTAAAGATTTCAATACGGAGTTATTGTGGCATTTTCAATTCTGTAGTTTTGACAAAACAGCACAGCAGTGAATAGAAACTTCTTATGTTTTTAATTGGAATGTTAACTAAATCATTTATTTACTTTATCTTAAATCCTTTACACATCAGATTATTGATTTAGAATAATAATCGTAGTTAACAGATAAAGAAACAAACATTTCAGTACAGTAAACGTCACATTCTCCATTTGACTCATCAATTAAAAATTATGCTTTCAATGATTTATGCGGACATGTTTTAGATTACAATAGCTCTAACATAGGCCTACTCATAATTCACAATAAATGCTGAGGCACAGTGAGCACCATGTCACTTTAACATGCTCAAATGTCTGAACTGAACTTTGGTCAGGTTCCACTTTCGGAACTTTGAGTTTGTAAACAGGACTATATCTGGTCTTGCCCTGTTCAGTACGAACAGAGCAAGCACCCACAATAATAGGTTGATGTAACGGATTTCTGTAAGGGTGGATTTGGAGGCTGTGGAGTGATCCTTGGAAGTTTTCTGGGATTATCTGATATCCATTTAATATTCAACGAACCATGGCGACCAGGACAGTACAACAGACATCCTCAGGTCTCCCTGACTTCCTGCAGTTCAACGACTTGGCCAGCGAAACCGCTGGTGGAAAGGTGAGACATTAACAGCAGCCCACTACTCCATTTAAATCTAACTGGAGGGATGTACTCTGGATATTATGAGTAGTTGTGATAAATGAGTGGCTCATTTGTAGTCTGTTGTCTTAGGTCATATTTGCCACAGATGAGTGGTTCGCCCCTGCTCAAAACCTCTTGAAGGTGAAGTATGAAGTTCATCCTTTTCCCCCCCACTAAATTAAGTCTAGGTAGCATGCACTACTACTTTTCATTCATATAACATTTCACTCTGACATGGCTGTTTGGCAGAGAGAGACCCCTGAGTTCATAGCAACGGCATTTACTGAGTTTGGAAAGTGGATGGATGGTTGGGAATCAAGGAGAAAGAGAATTCCAGGTAGATTCACATATTGGACACCATTAATACATCAAACTCAGCTTCATTTTGCTGTGCTGAGTTTTGTTTGCTGAGTCCAAGACACATTTCCCCATGAGGACATTAAAGTATATGCTATTTTTCACAGATGTAGAAGAAGAATAAAATATTGTGGTAATGTACGCATTCTTAGCTGTGTTTCTATAGACTGCTCTGGGACCTCATTTGTTTCTTGCCAACTCCTGACAGGGCATGACTGGTGTATCATAGAGCTGGGGGTGCCGGGGGTGGTGCACGGCCTTGACATCGACACCTCGTTCTTCACAGGGAACTATGCCCCCTCCACCTCTGTGCAGGCTGCATGTTTAGGTAAATACTGTGGCGGTCCCACTGCCTGATCTCATGCCCCAGGCAAGCTCACTGTTTGCACATGTGTGTTTTGGTGTGTTTTCTTCCTCTGTCCAAACTCACTGTCACATACAGTATATTCATGTGCTGTATTCAGGGGAATACAGTTGAACCATTTTTATATGTTTTGGCACCAATTACACTACCAATGGATGCAGTATTTGAGACATTTAATATGATGATGATATGACTGAAGATCTTTGGGTGTCTTGAAAAGCGCTATATATACAGTGCTGTTGTTGTTATTGTTGTTGATAATAAATATGGCTGATAGTGATCATTATAGGGTGGTAGTCTCAATTTACTCTCCTGTTTTTTGAATTGCAGAGAGGCCATCAGCTCTTAGTCTGGAGGGAGACCGCACTGGCATGGCAGCCTCTGAGGAGGAACTTAGACATGCTGCTGAGGTTCGACTGAGAGAACACATCCCGTCCACAAAAATAGACCTCTGAAGTTTGCCTACAAAAAGGACCCAAACCTGCAATCTTTGCCCATTTAAGGAGATCTGGATCTCCTTATATGGGCAAAGATGGTACCAGATCCCCTTATATGGGCAAATATAGTACCCGAATCCCCTTATATGGGCAAAGATGGTAGCTTTTGGGTCCTTTTTGTAGGTGAACTTCAGAGGTCTATACCTCTTTAATCTAATACTGATCCTGTAATGCTGTCTTATAAGTGAACGCTCAACCTTGCCTGAAAAGAATTAAAGAGGCCCTATGCAACAATTTTAGCAAAAATGACCTTAATTATGCAGGTTGAGAGTCGTTCTTAAAGAGTAATGCATAGGATCTGACCTTTATATATATGGTTTGGTTTCCTAAGTCAAATAAAGTGGGCAAATACTGTGGTCCTGTTTGACAGCACAAATAGTGATCATATTTGTGATTGACAGCTGCATTCTGAGAATTGGGAGGAGCTTGTTCCTGTGACGAAGCTGAAACCAGGATATGCTGACTCTTGCCACAACTACTTCCATGTGAATTCTTCACGAAGAGTCACTCACGTCAGGCTCAACATGTACCCGGGTATCATGTGGCCTTGCGTGAATTCAAATTATTATTCATAATAGCGGTCAACTTTAAAAGTGCTCTAAGCGATGCCATACGTTTTTTTAGGCTGAAACATTTTACTGTCACTTAGAGCAAACATCACCTCACCATCCGCTAGCTGTCTGTGTCCTGAATACACTGTAAAAAAAATGAGATCTCTGTGGACAGCCCAGGCTCCAAAAACAGCCACAAAAAACAACTTGGGCAAACCTTGCCCATAAAAACATAACAAACTGTTCCAGCAAATCACCGACGAGATGCGTGTTTAGGAGAGTTTCAATTGCATGGGAGGGAGGGGGAGGAAGTAGCGAGCTCGCTCTCTGTTTTATTTGAACATCAACAGAAGTGACGTTACCCAGCATCGCTTAGAGCGCCTTTAAACCTGCAGTATATTTGGTGAATCTGAAAGTACATAACAAGTGATGCATGGTTGTCATAAATGTTCTTATTTACTATGAATTGGTAAATTACTAACTTACTAATCCACCCTCTTAATGTTTGTATGCATAATTAATGTAATTCATTCAACCTTTACTTATTATTGGAGGTTCATTGAGGGTATTCCATTTATAATGTGGTAATGTTTGTGTTGTGTTTGAAGACGGGGGCATCGCCAGGCTGAGAGTGTATGGTGTGGGACAGAGGGACTGGTCCACTGTGTCGTCCAGAGAGGATGTGGACCTGGTAGCTCTGGTCAATGGAGGGGTGTGTCTTGGCTACACAGATGCCCACTTTGGCCACCCACGCAACATGATTGGTATTGACCCTTTCAACAATAAAAACAAAAACTATGCTTCAACGTTCTATTTTGTTGCCAATCTACTTCCTCTGCAATATGGAATGTTAAAACGGAAGCCTTGTGGGAACAACTATGATGCTGATAATGGAACTCTCTTGAAACGTCAATATTATGCTCTTTAAAATGTTTCATGCCAATGGAGGAGTGTATCTATTACTACCTCAAAGTGTTTATAGCAAACAGGAGAGTTCATCTTTATTCCCATATTTTTTAATATACATTGAAGTTATTTTTCTCAGGTCAATTTCAACCCTTTTCAATTTAATTAACTTCATAAATGTTCAGTATTTTTTATTGGAACGAATCAAGTCAAATCTGCTATACAAACATACATAACAATAGCCTATGTCACATTAGGGAACAGAGCAGGGAAACATCTATTTCATGTTCCCATTATGTGTCTTATACATCTGTGAAACAAAGGACTGGGAACATGGGACGTTTACACATGGCTGCGAAAACCTATCTGGTGAGAGTAGCTCTCTTAAGTTCTCCGATTACCAGTAGCTCTCTGCTTTACCTAGTCCCAGATCACCGCAAACACCACGTCACATATACAGTAGTATGTTAAATGGGTAGAAATCCCATCCCACTCCACTAACAGATGGGGATACATTTACAAAAAAAATGGACTTTTGGTGCCTTACAGGTTTGGGCCGAGCACCCAACATGGGAGACGGGTGGGAGACAGCAAGACGTCTGGACAGGCCGGCAGTGCTGAAGGTGAGCAAGCTCTCCAAGTCAAAGTCTTCTACTACTGTCAAAGAGATCTCTCTCTCTCTCTCTCTCTCTCACTCTCTCACTCACTCTCTCTCACTCACTCACACACACACAAACCCTACACCTAAAAATCACAATGTGTTGACTTGTGTGGTTCTGTATTTCTGCTGATTGGCACCTGACCCGTCCATTGATGTCTATTAGACAAGAAGCCTAAAAATCAGACCTAAAAATCAACACTTAAATATTAATCTCTGAAACGCTGGAGTCTGTTAACCAACGTGCATGGTCTGTTAACCAGCGTGCATCTGTTAACCAGCGTGCATGGTCTGTTGATTGAGGAAAGTGACCTCTGGGGTGGCTTGTCCACAGATGGATGGGCAGGGCATCCTACAGGTCCCCGGTTCAGAGTGGGCTGTCCTCAGGCTGGGTCATCCTGGAGTCATCCACAGCATCGAGATAGACACTAACCACTTCAAAGGTATCACACATTCAATTGCACTCTAGGAAGGTTAAGGAAGGGGCCCGGGCAATCAGTACGAGGAGACTTCACTGTCTGCCATGTACTGACAGATTAGCCTGACATTCCATGTGACATTGATTGATAGCTGATGCTACCGCATCCACACAAACAAACATGCAATATCCTATGTTTGTGTGAGATCCTGTTATCTTCTATCCTCGTGCAACTAAGGCGTTGTGCTATCCTGCCTGCATTATTATTGGCTGCAGGTAATTTCCCAGACTCCTGTAGGCTAGAGGTGTGCCGTTTGACAAGTGATGAGGAGCAGCAGTGTGTCAGCAGCAAGTGGAGAAGGGAGCCCCCTGGTGGATGGAGAGTGCTACTGCCTCCACAGAAGGTGAGGAAATCACCAGCATAATATAACCTACTAAACGTTCAATGATACTAAATCGTAAAACAGCACTTAATATGCACACTTAGCCTTTGAAATTAGACCTTAGTGTGTAACACATTCTATTCAAGAATCTCCAGATTGCTGCTGTTCACTGGGTGCTCCTTGACTAGTATCATGTTGTTTTTTATGTGTTTTAATTATTACTTTTTAAACACTTTTAAACTATTGCCATTTTATGTACTATTAGATTGTGTGTTTTATGTTTTCTTTTTTATTCTTTACTTTTTAAACTATTCTTTGTCTATTGCCCTTCTGTGCTTTTTATTAGCTATTCCTGTGTGCTTGTGTTTATGTAAAGCACATTGAATGACCTCTGTGTGAAATGCGCTATATAAAACACGTTGACTTGACTTGACTTTCCAAAGTGACCTCAGCGTGTGACACAGTCTATACTACACTCTTTCCCTCCAGCTCCAGGCCCATCACCGACACATGTACTCTGGAGAAAGTATGGTGCGCTGTGGCGCAGTCAGTCACGTGCGTCTGGTCATTGCCCCAGATGGTGGGGTCAGCAGGCTTAGGTTGTGGGGTAACATCACCTCAGACCCCTCTGCCCACTCTGTGAGACCAACAAAACCTGTCTCCAAACTGTGATTCAAGTGTTAATGTGTGTAGGTGTTACAGGTGACTGCAACGGCTAGTAAAAAGGTAACACTTCATATTTACAAATAAAAACGTTTCAAGTACCCAATATTGTGTCTGATTTTCTGCTTGCATCAAATTAACAATTCATCTTAAAAAATGCACAAAAGAGCACAATGAAAGAGAGATGGAAAATATGTGCTTCGAACAGAACCATTGTGTTAGGATATTGTGACCTCACCCCATGTTCTACACAGATTCCATGGTGATGCGTTCCCCAAGTGGTCAAACCCTGGGTGATGCGCGTGTAGGCTACCGGCATCGGATATCATGCTGCACAAGTACACATCTGTTTACCTTCGGGTATCACCTGTCAATGAATCCATTTCATAATCCCTGAGTGATCAGTTTGCTCGTCACGCAGAGAGCGTCTTCAAAAATGGCAGGAGTCGCTAAAAGGCCCTCCTATGCGCGACTGTCAAAGACAGTGCTGGTGTACAGAAACGGCGACGGTTATTTCCCGGGAAAGAGGTTTGTGATCAATCCACGTCAACTGGTAACATTTGATAGCTTTCTCAATGCCGTGACCCGCGGGATAGCCGCTCCTTTCGGTGCTGTCAGGAACGTATATACCCCCCATGAAGGTCACCGGGTCTCCAGTTTTGAGACTCTGGAACATGGAGAAAAATACGTTGTTGGTGGATCTGAACGCTTTAAAAAACTGGAGTGAGTCCTTGAAAGTTTTTGTAACATCTTATTTACTATTGCCAAATCTTATGAATTAACTAATTTGCCCCTTTTCTTGTATTTTCTCGTATGTTTAGTTACATTAACATTACAATCAAGAAACCGCAGCGGAAAACGACGGAAATGGTGAGTCAAATCTTTTTTTCCATTTAGATGCAAAACAGACAGATGTTTGAGACATAGGCTACATGTATTAGGATGGAAAAACAAGTATAAGCATTCCAGTTGTTGTTGGGTGTTCAAAGGCTTGTTCTGTATTTAGAACACCACTAAACGAGTTTGTAATCTTTTAAGAAAACTACTCCTTCAGTTCTTCAGTTGTAATGTTGCTGAATGTTTCTGAACTCCTGACAATTGTATCAGATTCAACCAGTGGTCCATAGCACAATCAATGTGCCTGCTCGCTGGAGGAGAATCTTGTATGAGCCTTGCACCATCAAGTGAGTACAAGCATGCCTTCACAAACACTCATATACTGTACTACAACATATTTCTGTACACTTATTAAGGGCTTATTTTGTTATATTTTTATTAACTTCATGTGCTTTTGGAATGTGGCCTAAGGTTCTAGTTTTACATTGCATTGTCTTAATCCATCGGTCTAATGCTCTGTTTAGTGATTGTAGTTTCACTGATAGCAGCACTCTCATATTGGCCGGCCCTGGTTGGTTGTGTGTTGATTTCCATAGTGTATTTACCAACGGAGACATCTTGGTGCCTGCTGTTCGAATTCTCCTCCCAAAATACACCCTCATGAGCTGGGATAGCGTCCTGGCCATGGTGACCGAGAAAGTGCATCTACGCACTGGAGCTGTGCACAAGTAAGGGTGTGGACAACCTAATAAGTGATGAATAACAGAGATGCTTTTAATTAAAACCAGATAAAGCTGAATTTATGAATACCACCAATCAATAAATACCACTTTTCTCCAAATGGTTGGCTTAATAAAGTCAATCTAAAGAGACAACACACTGGTTTGTAGAGCTTTATTTGATTATCATGATGGCATGCTGGATTGTATACTTTTCTCAAGACTATGCAGGCTGGATGGAACTCCCATAACCAGTTCTAGGCAGTTAGAGAACAACCATTACTATGTGGGTGTTGGCATGGAACGGTTCCGTCTGCTACCCTACTTCCACTGGGTGCCTAGGAAGAACATCGTGCAAGAAGGCAGCATGTAGTGAGTTTCTTCCGCAAGCCTTTCCCTTTCACTGGCAATAAAATACTGTAGAACAGAACGTAGTATATAGTTACCAGATAGTATAGTGAATGCAGAAGGATGCAATACGGTATATGCTTTTAGGAACTACTCAGTTTTTTTGTACCTTAACTTTCATTTTAATTTCTGTTTCATCCCTGTTGTCTTTTCCTTGTCACCTTTCGACCTCCCTTCTTATCTTTCTATATGGGACCGCAGTGATTTCCTTCCTCCTGCACCTAAGAAAGGAAAGAACAAAGGAGATTTGGTAAGTTCTCTCAAACAGCACAGACATAAAGATTCCCATTCCTTCACCGTTATATCTGTCACGGGTCAAATTCCTCACGTATATTTATCAGAGGGATACTCACACACTAACATCATGTGGTTTCATAGTTCATAGTTTTATAGTTGACACTTCACTCAGGAGAACAACACATCATTGGTCTCTCCAGTTGTCGTGGGTCTCTGTCTCATGCAGAAATCCACACTCTTGATGACTGACTCGCATAGGATTGTGTCACCACCCACTAGACTGACAGGCCGCCTGCATAGCTTTGACTAGTCATCTTTCATCATGTCTCCTATCAAACATTTAGGCTGTTCTGGAATTGATTTCAGCAAGTGCTGAAAAAATGGTATAGTCAAAAAAAAGATAGCTATTTGCATGTTTAATCATAATCGTTCCTCTATAATTCAGGTCAGTCAGGTGATGGCAAACCTGAACAGACCCAGACATTGGTGGCTTATAGGATAATAGGCAATGTGTTGCAGGACTAAACTGAGGACAGAAATAGAGGGATTTGGAGAGGATGGATAGAAAACATGTTTCTTTGGTTATGGTGAACTCATTGTAACACACAATTTTTAACAATACTATAAAACATTTTTTTGGGAACTCTTCATGTGTGAATTAAAGCTGCAGTTGGCAAGTGTGACAGATTGAGGGGACTTTTTGAATATTTACTCATCGAGTAAATATTATCTCATCGAGTTTGTGCTCGTCAGAGCGCACCAGACTGCACCAGACTGTGATTGACAGTCAGATCTCACACAGCCCTGCTCTGATTGGACCAGAAGAACCGGGAGCTGTGGAGTTTTGCAAAACAAATAACAGGCTCTAGGTGGAGGTAGAAGTTCAGGTTTTTTTTCTAAAACCGGCTGATTTATGTTGTTTTGTCAGAACATAGTGTCGGTTTCGGTGAATATGATCAAAAAAATCTCGCCAACTGCAGCTTTAATTGTCTGTTTGTCACCTCTGATGAGTTTCTCATTTGTTTCTAAGAGGCTGTCAAGAGACCTACTGTTTAGGACTGTAAGGACAAAACTGGTGACAGAAATGGAAATTGTTGGAATAGTTGGAATTGTCTTGGAGATTGTAGTATGTAGCATATCTAACATTGATCAAAGATAGTGTGCATTCAGGTGTGCAGGGACAGATAAATAGCGTCTCTTTGATACTGGGATTGCTAATCACTGATCTGTGGTAGAAGTGCTCCATACAGAGTACATTGCTCAGCTCAGCTGTGTTGAGAGTCCAATTGCGGTTTGATTGGTTTACACTGACTTTTGAAGTTGCCTTTCCAGTCTTCACCAGAAGGGGGAGACATGGATTGCACAAAGTCTCCCTTTGACCTACAGTAGGTAAACCAAAAGGGATAGATTGTGCTGTTGCCCCTTGAGTGCTGCTGTATGTTGTCTATCTTCCCTCAACCTCTTACCCAACGTCAACTTCAGTATTATATTTTCCAGCTCTTTGTAAGTGCTTTTCTGGTCATTTTGGACATGCAATGGTCCCTATCATGTCCGTTGACTTGAAACAGAAGATTCCACTTTTTTCTCTCTCTTCAAATTGTAATTCAAATTCAAAGTTGCTTTATTAGCATGACTATTTGGGTGTTGCCAGTGTTGCCAAACAGTGTTGCCAAAGCCAGTGTTGACAGTAACATGCAACAATGCGCAACAGAACCATTTAAGAAAAAAAATGGAGGGGGGGGGGCGGTATATCAGTGTTGGGGGTGGATATAGGATTCTCTAGGTCCTTCTTCATGTACATTTGTATGCAGTTAATTGGCAGAGGGATACTTGTATGTTCTGTCAGTCAGGCGCGTAGCAAGCGTGGGGGATGTGGGTGTTATAACGTACACACTTTTGCTGGAACACGATTCTATCCCCCACACTTTTTGTCAGATTAAAATGAAAGTAAAATATGGAAATAGACGCTCCCGTAAAGAGTTGGAACCGTATCTACCATAACGCACACACAGAGAGACACAAATAGGTCTGTTGATTTGATTGAACGGTCATCCAGCCAATCACATCAAGTTAGCCAGTGAAGAACCAGAGCCGCTCTGATCAAATTCAAAGTGTGCGTCTTTCAAGGCTGTGCGGCTGCTTGGGTCTGTATTATAACGTCTGCAGTGAGCAGATTTCAGGTAGAATTTAAATGATAATTGTTACCGCATTATGCTAATTTAGTAAACCAAAATTCACTGTCTGACTGACAGTTTTTGTCACAATGTAGAAATGCAGGGAGTCAAAGTGAAAACGGGGGTGGGGTGCGCGCACCGAGGCACTTGTTTCTGCAGAAAGACCTTTGGCTACTGTTCTCGGAGCATTATGCTTTCTCTGTCTATGATCTGTAGCTTTTCTCAAACTATGGGCCTCCTCAACAATTAACCTAATGGTACACGTAGCCGCGAAATTAAGTTATGCCCGGTGATTAACACGTCTGATTTGCAGCAAGATTGAATTGGAACCGCGGACTGAAAAAATAAATAAACTAGGCTAAAAGTTTCCCCAATCAAAACTTATTCATTTGGTGTCATCAACTATATAGACATAGCCCTGTCAGCACACATATGTCTCCAAGACGCTTGGAAAAGATCTGAACAGCTTCGCGTTCCATTTAGATCGTCTTATTTGACCTGATCTTACAAACATCGGCGGCATTTCACTGTCAATGTGTGTCGTAGTGCTACATCTACTGTAGATCTTAATGTCTTAAATACGATCGCGTTCCATGTAGAACATCTTATTTTGATCTTAACGGTGGCGTCAAGACACATTTGAGTTCTACATCTGAGAACTAAGATTTCCAGCATGTAGAACTCAAATAGAACGCTTATGAGCGCTCATGCAATGTGTGCGTCCTTGCAGGAAGTGAAACTGGAGGTAACGTGGGCTAGAAGCAACATAGTTTAAACAACGTGGCTTCCTGTAACTGTCAATGGAAAACCATAGAAACTGCTAATCATAATCTTTAAATTGACATTAATTAAGCTGGCTATATGCAACACAATTTATTTATATTCCCTTTGTTTGGATAGACTTCAAACGTTTTTGAATTTGAGCTTACAGTTCTGTTACTATTCTGTGTCCTTTACATTTATTTAATAGGTATTAGTGATACCTCAAAATTAGGCTGCTGTCTGTTTGGCAATTTATTGTAGCCTGCTAACCCACATGCACAAAACATAATTTCTGAAATGATTTTTTGATTTATAACATTAGATATGTCTCCATGTAGGGTAGTGTCAAATAGTGAAGTGATAGCAGGTAGATCATGTAGGCCCACACATAGGAGCTGCTTCTTCTGTCCCTCCCAAACTGCATTAAAATGGTGTGTTTAGCAATCAGAATCTCAATTTTTTTTCGGGGGAGAAACTCCCGGACACCAATATAGCCCGCACCCCTAGAAAATACTTACAACGTCCTTGTAGGGAGTTATTTATAATTTGGCCAGTTTGTTTCATTTTCCTATCCCACAACCCCCACACTTTTAAAAAGCTTGATACACCTCTGCTGTCAGTTGACAGCGGGTTCTCTCAGATGTTTGACTATGCAGGCTGTATCACTCGGCTGCTGTTACAGGCTTATGGCCTCGCTGCAGCGGCATTATGTGATTGGTTTGCTGCACCAAGGATCGATTGTCTGATGGCAGGGACTCGTCTCACTCAATGCAGAGTCCCAAAGGAGCAGGGCGGAGTGAAACAACTGAAGTTCACTAAAAACGCACACGCACACACACACACACACACACACACACACACACACACACACACACACACAGACTGTCCACAGTAAAGCAAACGCTGGCCCTCCACTGAAGGCCATTTGATAGCTGTTGGGCTGTAGAAGGATGTTGGAGGCTATAGAAGGCT
>NW_027468859.1:33532390-33549890 GCF_046254945.1 Alosa pseudoharengus | reverse complement strand
CAGGAAGTTCCACTCTCAGATTACCAGCCATTGATTAAGATTTGAAGAGAGAAAATGTGGAGATTTATATGGTTTGTGGTATCTATGTCCTTCTTCAACCAAACCTTACTTGTTCAGTCAAACCCTGAAGATTTTATTAATATATTCTTGAGCACCTTGCGCTGTCTTGAAGCCATACAGGCAAACCCGACTGCAATGTTTTATGAGGAATTAGCCGCAAACCATATAAATTTCCACATTTTCTGAGTCCTGAAAGATTGCTGCCATTTCAGTTAGCTAGTTAGCTAGTTAGTTAGCACTCCAACAACATTCCAAAAAGGACGTGCATTACAGTCTGGCTGGCAGATGTTTTTGGTAACCTTGCCTGCTGTTTCCAGTGACTCGTGAGCCTGTATCTACATTGCACTTTTGCTGACAGCACCCCTTTCAGAGTGCTTCGGGTCAAGTGTTTATTGTTGCTAGGTTGCCAAAACTATCTACCAGCAAGGTCGTTGCTGCTTATGGCTTAATGCTAACTAACTAGCTAACTGAAATGGCAGCAATCTTTCAGGACTCAGTTCACTAAAATATGACTTCGCCAGACAAAAGGAGCTGGTATTACAATAGAATAGACACCTCATGTCTTTGTAATTTGCATTTTGCACTTTGCAATTTGCAGGAAGTTAATTCAGTTTGTGTGCAAGTGAGTTCAGTGTGTAGTGGAAGTTAATTCAGTGTGTAGTGTAGGCGACTTCAGTGTGTGTACAAGTGAGTTCAGTGTGTAGTGGAAGTTAATTCAGTGTGTAATGTAAGCGGCTTCAGTGTGTGTGCAAGTGAGTTCAGTGTGTAGTGCATGTGATGTTTCAGTGAGTTGAGCAAGAAATTGCAATGTGTTGTGGAAGTTAATTCAGTGTGTAGTGTTAGGAGCTTCAGTGTGTGTAAGTATTTTCAGTGTAGTGCAAACTGTTTCAGTGTGTAGTGCAAGCCGTTTTAGTGTGTGCTGCAAGTAAATCCAGTGTGTTGAGCAAGTGATTTCAGTGTGGTGCAACCGACTTCAATGAGTGCAAGCAGATTCAGTGTGTAATGCAGGAAATTCAGTGTGTTGGCGTTTGAGTTCCAGTGTGGTACTAGTGCCCAGTGCGTATGTGTCAGTGTTTCAGTGTGTAGTGCAAGTGCGTTCAGTGTGTAGTGCCACTATTCCAATATTATTGCACTATACGGCCTCCCATAGTAAACTAAGGCAAGGCGATTGAGAACATTATGTAACGGTTTTGAAATGGTTTCTCATTTGCGCTGTGAACATTTACGATCACACAAAAGTGGTCAGAGGAAGTAGACAAGACTAAGGGCCCTATCATGACATTCTAAAGTGCATCGTCACTCGTCAAAAGTCTATTCAAATTTGCCTTCAACATTTGCTTCGGTTTCCCTAATTTGAACACACCTTGGTCCATATTGGGGCCCTGATGCAGGACAAAGTGTGTTGTTGTCTGGGAGGTCCATCAGTGGTGGAGTGTGTAAGTGTCCAGAATCTTCCGCAGAGGGCAGTGTGTTCAGAGCGAAACATTCACGGATAGAGACAGCAGGAGCAGCGGAGGTGCAGGAGGATAAACACATGCAGGTGGTGCTGCCCATTGATAAGGTGAGGTGTGTGTGTGTGTGTGTGTGTGTGTGTGTGTGTGTGTGTCTGTCTTTCTCTATGCGTGTGTGTGTGTGTGTGTGTCTGTGTGTGTGCGTCTGTCTGTGTGTGTGTGTGTGTGTGTGTGTTTGTGGTTTGTGCGTGCGCGCGTGTGTGTGTGTGTGTGTGTGTGTGTGTGTGTGTGTGTGGGTAAGTGGGTAGATGTGGGTGTTAGGAATTTGTGTGTATGTGTTTCCTACAGTTTTGTATGTAATGTTAATTTGCTGATGGGTGTGACTGGATGTGTGAGACTGTGTGTGAGAGATGTGTACAACTGCATGATATGTAACAGATGTGTATTGTGAAGTAAATATTGGTGTGAAGTAAATATTGTGTTAGTGTGTAGTAAATATTGGTGTTTATGTCTCTGTCTTTGTGTGCGTTTAAGGAGTTGTACGTTTGTTTGTGTTGTGAATTGTGTAAGTTTACTTTTGTGGAGTGTTTAAGTGTGTATGACGTGTGTGTGTGTGTGTGTGTGTGTGTGTGTGTGTGTGTGTTTACTCAGATGGAAGCAAGTGTGGTTGAGGAGGAGCTATGTGAGACGACCAAGCATACAACGTGTCAGAGCAGAACCCTCACTCCTAGGTCAAAGGTCCGACACACACACACACACACACACACACACACACATACATGTACTCTACACAAACAAAAACACTACCAGTTTCAGAAACTGAATGATGTTAGATGCATAACTTTGTCTGCTGCTTTTAAAAAGTGCATGGTGCTCTCTGTTTTTTGTATTTGTCTATTGCATAGCGATTTTTTTAAGTGACGTGGAGTGATGCGTGTGTGTGTGTGTGTGTTTGTGTTTGTGTTTGTGTTTGTGTGTGTGTGTGTGTGTGTGTGTGTGTGTGTGTGTGTGTGTGTGTGTGTGTGTGTGTGTGTGTGTGTGTGTGTGTGTGTGTGTGTGTGTGTGTGTGTGTGTGTGTGTGCGCGCGCGTGTGTGTGTTTGTGTGCGTGTGTGTGTGTGTATGTTGTTTTTCTTAGATGGAGGCCAAAGACGTTGAAGAAGAGAAATGTGATATAACTTCTCCAGAAATTTGTCACAGTGAAACGCCCTCAGCAATGCCAAAGGTCATTACATCACACACACACACACACACACACACACACACACACTCACACACATAGACTCACAAACCCTTCCCATTGAAGGGCATTGTAACCGTGCTGTCAAATCTTCGACTCTGCATGAGTGAACTCCCAAGGTTTTGGGTTCCTGAAAGTGAAATAATATCAGAACCATTTCCATTCCTGTCTGCTCATCTCACTAGCGCTAGCAGCGCACCAGCTCACCTGAGCATTGCAGCACAATGACACAATCATTTCCCATGATGCTCTCTGAGGCTCTCCATGTTCTCTTGTCATCTCGCACACAGGAGGAACCGCCTGCCTCGTGCGGGCGTCTCACCCGTATCCTAGCGCCCAATGAACACTTTTCTCTCCCACACATAGACTCTGTCCCCCCGTCCTCACACGCCAGCGTAGCCTCCTCACCTCCAGCTCCGTCAGACTGACCTGAGGACAGTCCAGCCCTTCTCACAGGTGACTCTTTCATGCCCACTCCTATGCCTGGAGATCTGTCAGATCAGTGCAAAGGCAAAACACCTTAACATCATGTTTGGTCAAAAATGAGTTAATGTCATTTTTTGGGGTATTTGAGACCTCCTTTATCATGTGAATAAATGTGAGTCAATTTGATTGTTTTAAGTAACAAGAAAAATAAGGGGGTATGACAACCGTACCTTCCAAAACCATACGAAACAGAAAAGTCATTTTTCTCAGTTTCACACTCTAGCGAGTTAAGGTCTTTTGCCTTTGCAGCGCAGACCAACCCAGCTGCTGACTGAGAGAAATAAGAAACTGTTTCAGTGCTTTGATGCACTGAACACACAGTGTAAAGACACGCGCTACTCTTACACACTGTGCCAGCTTACTACAGTTTAGCAACGATAGAAAAGCTTCAAACACAATCCAATCAAAAGCATTCTTTGTCTTTCACAGGCATAGGGTTGCCAGAGCACCATGGTGTGAGACCATGACAGACCCTGTGAATGTATTTTAGTGTGGACTGTAGATAAAAAAAAAAGGAGATCTTTCACCAGCATTCCCAGATTGGTTGTATAGCTACTGGGGGAAAAAACGGCACACTACCCAAAATAAAAGATATAAGTACATTCTCAGTCACATTCTTTGTCGACATCTTTGTTTGTCCTTGGTGAAGTTTAAAGGAAGCAATGTCATCGGCATGCTTATTACACGCTGTGAATGACAGCAGTTGGTCTCCGCTAATCTAGAGTATATAAACCATGTCATTATGCTATAAATTACCGTACACACCAATGAAGACGCACCATAAACTACCCTGTAATACCATGATAAACTCAAATGGAAATATCATGGATATCAATAGCATCATCTCCATAAACATGCAGCTTCCTGGGCGAGGTATCACCTAATGAAATACAGTCAAGGGCATCACCTCTGCAGGGGTCTGTAAACAGCCCTATAATCTGATCAGGCCTCTCTCCCACATACATACTCTCTCAATCTCTTTATCTCCCTCCCCATCACACACACACACACACACACACACACACATCTAGTCACATACACACACTCATACACACTCACAGTGGGCGCAACAGTAAAGAGTTTCTGGGGTCAAACCTGGTTAAACAGACAGATTTACATACTAACTTGCATGAGAATAAGTATGCCATGTATTGACGAGAGGAGACTTTCAAAAGAGATTGTCAACCGACATTGGGTCACTTACGTTGCCTAGTGCATAGTACGGGTGCCTATAGGCAACATACATGACAAAAGTAGTCTGATTAGTATAAAAGCATATTTTTTTTAAAACTATGTGTAGTATACAGTGCATAGTGTACACTGTGCCATGTCTTTGTGGCCCAGGACAAAGTGGTAGTTGAAACCCCTTTCATCCATCACAGGCTGTCCCCCGTCTCACAAACAACAGTCCAGATATAACCAGAGCAGACAGCTGGTATAAAGCATACGCCAATGAAACTGTCAGAAACACACACAAACACACACACACACACACACACAAACAGATTATTCCATAAGAATAGCTAAATTTATGATGGCTGCTCACGGCGGCGGTCAGAGAGAGCTTTGAGTGAATTACATCATTCCATCTGAGCCCCTCTTATTCTGCTGCTTTATGAGATGATATATTTTTTATGATCTGATTTATAAGATCCCTGCCCCAACCTGCCACTGGTGTGTGTGTGTGTGTGCATGTGTGTGTGTATTTGTATGTGTATGTGTGTGCATGTGTGTGTGTGTGTTTGTATGTCTATGTGTGTGTGTGTGTATTTGTATGTGTATGTGTGTGCATGTGTGTGTGTGTGTTTGTATGTCTATGTGTGTGTGTGTTTGTATGTGTATGTGTGCCTGTGTGTGTGTGTGACTCGTCTGTATGTGCTCATGTTCTGTGTGATATGCTATATGACATCATTGCAGTTCTTGTGTGTGTGTGTGTGTGTGTGTGTGTGTGTGTGTGTGTGTGTGTGTGTGTGTGTGTGTGTGTGTGTGTAAAGGCATGCTGAATGACCCTTTCCCACTGCTTGTGCGTGTATGTGTATATATACGTATTTGTGTGTGTATGTTATCTGATCCCTACTTGGCCACCGTGGTAGCCTGAGGGGCCACAAATGACCACACTGACCCACCAGCACATGCTGTGTGTGTGTGTGTGTGTGTGTGTGTGTGTGTGTGTGTGTGTGTGTGTGTGTGTGTGTGTGTGTGTGTGTGTGTGTGTGTGTGTGTGTGTGTGTGTGTGTGTGTGTGTGTGTGTGTGTGTGTGTGTGTGTGTGTGTGTGTGTGTGTGTGTGTGTGTGTGTGTGTAAGGGGCAGACATCTCATCACTTATCTCATAAAATGGCCTCATCACCCACAGAGGAGATCTGTCCAGTCGTGTCATAACTCTCTTCCCTTTGATCTCTTTCTTCCCCTTCCCTTCTGTTCAGCTGTCACTCTCTTTCTGATTAACTCCATCTCTCTCTCTCTCTCACACACACACACACACACACACACACACACACACTGCTGTATGGCCACTTGCCTTGATTCATGTGCTCAGCTCCACACACAGATCCACAAGACTGAAAAGCTATTGATTCACACACACACAGTAAAAGTTCAGTGAGTGTGAAGGTGATCGTCCATCTGTCCTATGTGCAAGTATGTGTGTGTGTGTATGTGTGTGTATAAAAGAGTGAGAGAAAGCGAGGTACAGATACGGACATTTGTAATATTTGACATTAATATTTTTGGTGACAAAATATTTTTTAACACCATTTATTTAACACCATTTATTTGCCCTTTTCTCTTTAAAGTATTCCACTTCACTTGTATTTAAGGAACAATCTGTCTATTGACTCGATAGGTGGTTTGTGTCATCAGATTTGATGCTAAATAACGGTATTGGCATTGCATCGCTCATTCTAGCTCAGTCTCATTCACACTCAGACATCTCACACACACCTACTCAAGCACTTTCTCACACTCTGAATCACTGACTCACACAATCCCCTTCTCCCTGTCCGTAAACTTCACACTGTTTGTGGAACGGAGAGCACAGGACTGGGGGAGGGGCTCAGACTAGTGTGTGTGTGTGTGTGTGTGTGTGTGTGTGTGTGTGTGTGCGTGTGCCTGCCTGTGTGTTGGATAGAAGCGAGTAAATTGTAAATAAAGGCATATGTATGTTTTTTGATGTTCTTTTGATTTGAATATTAAAAAAAAATACTTATTCTCACATGCAGTCTTGAGAGAGGCTCCCAAACATTTCTCCCCCTCACACACACACACACACACACACACAAACACAGACGCACATCAACATTAGCCTCATGACTCATTTATCATTTCTCTACACCCAGACAGACTTCATTTGGTTAACTTAATTTAGTACAAACCCACCTCTTCAGACACACACACACTCACAAATCTCCTTCTTCCCCCTCTATCTATCTATCGCTCTCTCTCTCTCTCTCTCTTATTCTCTCTCTATCATTGTCTCCCTCTCTCTCTCTCTTTATCTCTCTCTCTCTCTCTCTCTCACCCTCTTCCTCTCCATCCAAATTGGCCTTCCCATCAGGAGTTTTAATTCTGATTGACAGGACTCAGATGTGTGCCAATTCAAACAGATCCCCTGCAAAGTTCTCTCTGTTGGAGAGCTACAATCAATGCAAGAGGAACAACACTAGTAGGCTCTCTGGAGGAGCACCAGGGGATTCTGGGAAGTGTGTGTGTGTGTGTGTGGGGGGGGGGTTCTTCCTCCATGATCCAGGCGTCCTTGAAAGGCTCTGGCCTGCTTAAGCTGCCCCTCACTGCCCTGTGGGTGGCCTGCTCTCTCACAATGCTCCATAAAGCCCTCTCTGTTGGAGGAGCCAAAGGCCAACAGGTGTCCAAACATACAGGGGCCCTCAGAGTGGCCGAAGCCTCTCTCTTATACACACACTTAACAGACACACACACACACACACTCAACACACACACAGACACACTCAACACACACACACACACTCAACACGCACACAACACGCACACACACACTCAACACGCACACACACACTCAACACACACACACTCAACACACACTCAACACACACACACACTCAACACACACACACACACACTCAACACAGACACGGCTCCATTTAATTGTGTGAGGAGAGGACACTGCCGGCGTGCAGTATTGTTGTGATGTCAATGACTCTCCGTGGAGCAGGAAGCTGAAGCATGGATGCCTCCTGTCTGGCATTGTCCACTCATCAGGACTCAGGTCTGCTCCGCAACGCTGGGAACACAAACATCTGCTGCCCTAATGCACTATCCAGTCAGTCTTCAGAGGCCTGTAATGTGGAAATAAAATGTTGAGTCCAAGTATCCAAATGTATTTTCTACATATTATATAGCACATTCAGGAATTTTGTTCAATTAGCCCCTTTCATAAATCATGTGAAGCTGAAATTGCTTAACAAATTGAATTTGTGAATTATTTATGTAATGCAGTGAAAGTGAACAAAAACTATGAGGTAGCGACCGTAACGGGTTATACAAGCTTGGTTGTTCAAGGACCAGTGATTCCCGCTGGGAAACAACAGCAGTGATCTTCAGGGAAAAGCAGCCCACTCAGGCCGTAAGAGCTTCCTGCTTTCCCTCTCCCGTAGACTAAACTCCAGCAAGGGGAGCAGGGGCCAGTGGGGGCTCTCCAGATGGGTGGTATGGCCATAGTGACCCCTTTCAGATACAAGAACACACACACACACACTCAACACACACACACATACATACACACATGGCCATAGTGACCTCTTTTAGAAACAAGAACAAGGGGCAAAAGAAAACAGCTGATTATAGACCAGCATCTAGTGGATGAGGTGGTGGGGAGGGGTGGTGTGACCAGCTGGACAAGCTCAAACTAGTGGACCCCATTCCCCGGTCAGCCCATCCAATCAGAGACCCCGCTCTTGGACATGACCTTTCACCCCCGAGGCGAGGCATCTGCACAGTGTCGGGGTCAGGCAGGCAAAAGGCGGGGGTGGAGGTGGATAAGAACACGTTTGTCAGGTGATCAGACCCAAACCATTCAGCCACTAAATTACAGCAATTAAGTCCTCCACACCACCACCACCATCCCCCCCCCCCCCCCCCCCCCACACACACACACACCACTACCACCAACACCACCATTCCCCCCACCCACACACACACACACCACTACCACCAACAACAACACCATTACCGTCTACACACACCACCACCACCATCCCCCCCCCCAACAACACACACACACACCACTACCACCAACAACAACACCACTACCACCAACAACAACACCACCACCATCCCCCCCACCCACACACACACACACCACTACCACCAACAACACCACCATTACCGTCTACACACACACACCACCACACACACATACCCCCCACCACCACACACACACACACCACTACCACCAACAACACCACCATTACCGTCTACACACACACACACACCACCACACACACATACCCCCCACCACACACACACCACTACCACCAACAACACCACCATTACCGTCTACACACACACACACCACCACCACCATCTATACGCACACACACACACACACCACCACACACACTACTACCACCAACAACACCACCACCACCATTACAATCTACACACACACACACACCACCACCACCACCATCTATACACACACACACACCATCACCATCTACACACCCCCTACTACACATTCCAACCTCTCCCAGGTTAAAGCACCCCTTCTACTGAGTGTGCTGGCAGCTATATATTCCCACAACGCTGTCAACAAACGACCTGCAATGGTCAGAATTAGGCATTTAAACTGAGCCGCAGTTAACCGTGCACATTCTAGGCTTAAACTGAGCCGCAGTTAACCGTGCACATGCTAGGCTTAAACCAGTGGTCCCCAAACTACGGCCCGCCCCAACTCATTTTGGGTGGCCCCGCAAAACATGTCCGTTGTATATAACATCTGCCCCGCACGGGAGTAAGACATTGTCAAACTATAACCTCAGTAATTTCCCCATTCATTCTCTATGGCGAGTCTTAAGAGTACACATGTAATACTCTTTTTGTCCACTGGTGGTTGTTTTGGCGCTGTTTCGCGTTTGCCATCGAAAACGGAATGAAATGTAGGCCTACCTGCAAACAATGTAAGAGGCCTATGCTGACTGCATCAGTGCTCAAAGTATTCTAAAAGTTTATCAATTATTTGTTAATAACTAACTAACTTCTATTCAAGTCATATTTCTGGGACTTTCTGGGATAATTATTTCTATTTTTTATTCACACATTCAAATGTTTACAGAGTTCAAAGTTCAGGTGAGTGAAAGTTAGAATAGTGGTAATTTTTAGATGTGTTTGCCAGCACTTCATAAAACTCTCATAGTTTGATAACTTTAAGGGCCCGTCCCAATACCTCCCCTACCCCTAGATTTTTGCCCTAACCCTCGTTTTTGCGCGTGCACGTGTAGGGCTAGGGTGTCCCATTACTTTAGGGAGCAAGGGGAAGTGCTATTTTCCCCTTAAAATCAACCCTCAAAATATAGCCAGGACCAATAGACCTCTGAAGTTCGCCTACAAAAAAGCAGCCATCTTTGACATCCGGTATCTGGCGATTTTTCCTATGGGAAAATAACATGGGGATTTTGAATTATCGCATCTTTTAAACTCTCGCAGGGATGAAAAAGTCTAAAATGCAGACGTTTTCCTGAACACACTTTTGTCCTCTACCTTCGAGTGGATACTGTGATCTCCGTTATGTGAAGGCGGCACACTTAGATTTTTGCTACCCCAGAGCTAACTTGCAATAGGGAGGGAAAGTAATCTCATCGCCATCTAGTGGTTGCGTTCCTAGAGTTTAGCGGAGGGGATGGGATTTTTTTTTAGAAAAAATATATCTCGGTGCACATTGGGATCTTAATTTAATGCCTTCCATATGTTAGGCACTGGGGTCACCTCTATTGCTTCAAGTGGTCATACCTTATTTTTAGGATCAGTTGAATTGTTTTGAGTTTTTGTCGTAACATGGTGATAACAAACTACAGTTGCATGTGACGTCATAGGTTTGGGCGCTTAATCTCTAACTGATCAATACGGCAATTTGCTTAACTGGCTTACATATTTTTGTAATAACGGAAGGTGATGTAAACCGCGTGGTGATAACCTTTATGTCTGGATAACTGGTGTTGTGCTTCTACTCACATGAAGAGCTGGCAGTGGCAATGCTAACCAGGCTAATAAACAAATAATGCTACGTGAGTAACGTGGAAGGGTAAAGTCACGTGGCTTTTTTGTAGTTCCTTTATGAAACAAAAGGAGCAATTTCGATTTTTTTAAATAAGGCAAAATAGGGTCTGACATTTTCACAGTTAGAAGATTATTACTGTATAAACACTGAAAAATATTTTTGGTGGATAAGATCGCTGATTTGGCTTCACAGTATTTTTTTAAAAATAGGTCTATGGGACTTAACATTGGAGCTGCTCTTCGATAGGAACGCAACCACTTGGGGCGCTGGTTTTCACTTTCCCTCCCTATGCAACTTGCCATAGGTAGTTAGCTTCAATTAACAGCCGGATCTCCTTATATGGGCAAAGATGGCTATTTTGGTTCTTTTTTGTAGGCGAACTTCAGAGGTCTATGCAGGCTTAAAACGAAGTGGGAGATCAGTGGTCAATGTTTTCATATATTTTCGCAAATAAGCATATTAAAATTTCGAAATATGTTGGAATATGTTAGTTTGATGCACATCTGATGGACTGTTGAGTTTTGAACACTAATGTTAGAAAATATCTCACGAAGCTACAGTATCTGACAATGTTCATGATATCTGCTGATTGCTTTGAGAGAGTCTGCCCATCAAATAACGTTATAAATCAATCTGGGTAGTTTCGTCAATATTTAGGATGTGTGTTCTGGCGTTCACATGAACACGAATGTCTTTGTTGATTAACCAGACGTAGATAAACCAGCACAGCCCACACAACAATGACCGCTGGCTGGAACCGGCATGTTCCTGAATGAAAATAGTAGCAGGCTACTACCGGTAGACACGTCGGCGCTGCGCGTGACGTAGGTGAGCACGTTCGCTACGCTAATTTGCATATAGTGGTGTCCTAATTCATAGGGAAAGATCTTCACCCCCACTTCCCTTGTCGAGGGGGCTTTAATGTTGAGGGCAATCAAAACCAAGTGGAAGTTTTAAGGGGGGAGAAATGGGACGGGCCCATTATTTGTAGGATATTGCTTGTTCACAACTTATGCGCTATGCTATGAATGCAAAAAACAGAGTCTTTTTATTAGTATTATTTCATTTGAGCTACATTTTACACTGATATGGCATGGTGGCATCATAAACACAGCTAGCAATGGTATTAAATTGCAGTGATGATTAAATATAATGGAATATTCAACTAAGGTAGACTGCTGTTGTTCAAAGCACTAAGCTATTTATGGTTGATATACTCTGAGTCTCTGGCCCTCTCTTAGAGCCAGGCATAGTGAGCTGGCCCTCAGAAGAAAAAGTTTGGGGACCACTGGCTTAAACTGAGCCGCAGTTAACCGTGCACATGCTTAAACTGAGCCGCAGTTAACCGTGCACATGCTAGGCTTAACTGATGACGTGATGGTGTGTGTGTGTGTGTGTGTGTGTGTGTGTGTGCGTGCACATGCTAGGCTTAACTGATGACGTGATGGTGTGTGTGTGTGTGTGTGTGTGTGCGTGCACATGCTAGGCTTAACTGATGACGTGATGGTGTGTGTGTGTGTGTGTGTGTGTGCGTGCACATGCTAGGCTTAACTGATGACGTGATGGTGTGTGTGTGTGTGTGTGTGTGTGCGTGCACATGCTAGGCTTAACTGATGACGTGATGGTGTGTGTGTGTGTGTGTGTGTGTGCGTGCACATGCTAGGCTTAACTGATGACGTGATTGTGTGTGTGTGTGTGTGTGTGTGTGTGTGCGTGCACATGCTAGGCTTAACTGATGACGTGATGGTGTGTGTGTGTGTGTGTGTGTGTGCACATGCTAGGCTTAACTGATGACGTGATGGTGTGTGTGTGTGTGTGTGTGTGTGCGTGCACATGCTAGGCTTAACTGATGACAGCCCGCTGTCAAAACAGCAGAGGCTCTCATAAAGCAAAGCCCCAAGCATGTGTTACTACAAGCCCTGTTATCTCTCCTCTCTCACTCTCTCTCTCATTCTCTCTTCTCTTCTCTCTCACTCTCTCACTCTCTCCCTCTCTTTTCTCTCCTCTCCCTCTCTCCCTCTCTCCTTTTCTCTTCTCTCTCCTCTCACTCTCTTTCTAGCTCCTTTTTTCTCTCTCCTCTCTATCTTCTGACTCTCCTCTCTCTCTCTGTAGAGGGTTTTTTGAATGGGTGACCAAGGAGGTTTAGAACGCTGCCTTAGCCCCCCCCCCCCATCCATCACCTTCAACCAATCACCCCCTCATAGCAGCTCCAGCTCCATCTCCACACACAGCCCTTATTTTTAGCAGCCAGGATCAGTAGGGAGGAGGAGGAAGTATATGTACCGCTATCACGTCTGGTGTCACCAGTTCCAATGAGTATAGTGGAAGCTAATTGTTGCAGCAGACGCAACGCGGACGGAACACTTCAGCTAGGTGCCCGGTGTAGAGAGAGGGCAGGCCACACTGTGTAGACCCTTCAGGAAAAAAAAAACAGCCTGACCAGCTTAAGGTGGTTTGCTGGTTGACGTGCTTGTTTGACCACCCTATCATGGTTTACCAGCTTGTCCAGCAAATCTCTTGCGAAAACATACCTTCAGTTGGTTTACCTAGTTTATAATTGTAATTCAGCTGGTTTTGCTTGATGTACCACCTCAAGCTGGTCATTTTAGCTGGTGTTGCTGGTCTTACGTTGCTGGTTTAACAGGCCACACTGTGTAGAATGACTCAGGGAGTGAGTGGACACAGGAAGTTAAGCCAGCATATCCCCGGGCCACGGCGTACCGGGAAGACAAATAAACCCTTCTCCTTCTTCTGTCTCTCCCCTTGTGTCTGAGAGAGAGAGAGAGAGAGAGAGAGAGAGAGCGGGATTGCGCCACAGTCCATTAGTCAAGTGGTATGCACAAATACTCCAGATTAATACTCCTATGCACTTTCTGTTCTGCCCAGAAACAGGCTTTCTACTGTGTGAAGCTTTAAAGAGTATATGTTGGAAGAGAGAGCCAAGGAGTTGCTCATGAAAAAGATATTAAGGGAGGAAGCCATTGGAACCCATATGAGATGAGAGATGAGATGCATTCTGGGTGAGTGTGGTCACTGAGGCAGAGGAAGAGGACTGGACAGCCTCTCCCATGGGATAAAGTGTCACCCCCCCCCCCCTCTCTCTGTCACACACACACACACACACACACATCCTATGGAGCATCTACTAGGAACCCTTGGAACCCTATGTGCATAATACGATTCTTGTAACCTCATTGTCTTGAAGAAAGAAAGACAACAACGGTGTGTGTGTGTGTACTGTGTGTGTGTGTGTGTCTACATGTGCTGTTTGAAAGGGAGTCCTGTCTGTGATTACATGCTTGTGTGTTGGTTCTGAGGAGAGAATTGATCCAGCTGTCTGATGGTACATCTAGTGTTTGTTCTACTCGTCACTTGGCCAGTCTCATTGGCCCAGTTACATCCCTGTGACAACTTGGATAAAAGTATCGATGCACAACCTCCTTGTGATATACTGTGTTTGTCAGTTGGACTGTTTTGTTTGCGGATTGCTTGACAGAGATCTTTCAAGATTCCGAATTCTCCGACAACGCGGTGTGACTGATCGCCTATTGATCTTACTCAGCCATCGATCCCCGCCCCGTGACAGAGAGTGTTCGTCTTCCCGAGAGAGCTCCAGTCATGGGATGCGCTGCGCTATGCAGAACGAGAACGGAACTGTGCAGTGCAGTGCAGTGCAGTGCAGTGCAGTAGAAGTCGAGCTCAACGGCGCACTAGCGACTTCCTTATGGATTGATCTGGTGCTGGAGCCGCTCCGGGAGATGTACAGTATGTCCCCCCCCTCAGCCCCCTTACACCTCTCCACCCGTGGGCCCTGTGGGCGGCTGGGACGGCGGTGGTGGTGGTGGCGGTGGTTGCGGCAGCGTTATTTATTTCATGCTTCATGGGGTTGTGCACCTAACAGGAACAGATGAAAAGGGCAGCCGTGTCTGTCGTGTGTCTGATGAATGAGCCTGTGAATGATTCACACCCCTGAGGACACTGCTCTCCCTCTGTGTGTGTGTATGTGTGTGTGTGTGTGTGAGAGAGAGAGAACAAGTATGTGTGTGTGTGTTCATGTGTGTGCGAGAGAAAGAGAGAGTAGATCTAAAAAAGTGTGTGTGTGTGTATTTGTGAGCATGTGTGTGTGTTTGTGAGCGTGTGTGTGTGTGTGAGTGAGTGTGTGAGTGTGTTTGTGTTTGCAAGTGTGTATGTGTGTGTGCGTGCCAGTGAGAGAGAGGGTAGTTCTGCAAAAGTGTGGGTATATGTGTTTGTGAGCATGTGTGTGTGTGTGTGTGTGTGAGCAAACCTGTCTCTATGTGTAGGTGTAGGCTGTGTGTGTGTCAGTATATGTAGGTTGCGTTTCCGTTTGTGTCCAATGGCTGTATGGCACTCTGTGCCTTCTCCAGTTGAGAAGAGTCCCGTGTGTGTGTTTGTGTGTGTGTGTGTGTGTGTGTGTGTGTGTGTCCAGCGGCTGTATGGCGCTCTGTGCCTTCTCCAGTTCAGAAGAGTCCCGTGTGTGTGTGTGTGTGTGTGTGTGTGTCCAGCGGTTGTATGGCGCTCTGTGCCTTCTCCAGGTGAGAAGAGTTCTGTGTGATTTGCACGCTCCTGTATCTCCGGCTCCCATAACCACCTACGCTCCGAACACATCCACCCGACACACACAACCGCCCGCCACACACATATCCACCCGCCACACACAACCGCCCGCCACAACCGTTGATCTCCGGCTCCCATAAGCACCCATGCCTGCGCTGCACACAGCACAACTGCTCGCCATCAATGAAACTGACAGCTGCCATAAAGCACTCAGATTTAACAGTGCAGGCTACATCGCAAACGAAATATAGCCCAGTGAGCTCCAATACACACACACACACACACACACACACACACACACACACACACACACACACACACACACACACACACACACACACAGAGAGAGTCACTCACCACTCAATCTCTCATAGTCACATACATGCACACGTGGACACACACACACATATACGTACAGACACTCACTCTTTCTCACATGGACACACACACACGCACACACACACAGAGAAATACTCATGCACGTGTGTTATGGTAAGGAGTGGTGACATCTCAAGGTGAGCGAGTGAGAGTGTGTGAGGTAAAAGTGGTGTGTGCTTCAGGTCCGTGATGGATGACGCAAGGCAACAGTGAGCAGAGGGGATTGGTTCTGGTTTTCCCCTGTGGCGAGGAGATGCAGTCAAGCTGTTATTTCAGTGAGCCCCTCTCTCACACGCACTCACAAACACATAAGTCATGCGTTATCACAGAGCCTTCCCAACTCCACCAGGATCTAGAATGTGGTGGCATTCCATATTTCACAGTAAGATGGTCATTGGTGCAGTCAAATTCTCTCTTTATATATGCAGTTAGATGTGAATCTCTCTTCTATACTACATAAGATTTCTGTCGGAACCAAATTAGGTCATGTATAGGCTTTGAGTTTTGTTGCTTGCCCAGTTCAGCTTGAGAAACAAGCATTTGCAAAAAGGAAGTGTGAACTTTTTGGAATTCTGGGAAATGTAGTAAAAATTGTATCTCAGTGTTATCGGCACATGTACAGTACTGTGGATGCGCACACACACACACACACACACACACAAATTCATTGCTGTCTCTGACTCTCAGAGGAGATCTATGCCTATAGATTTTTTCCCCTCAGAATTTGCCATAGTCAATGTCGCTTCAGACACAAACACCAGCCATCAAGGGCAACACAGACAGCCATCCTCTGGATCGTTGGGGTCAAGGGTCAAGGTGTATCATCAGGCAGAACGAGGTTAAGAATAGATACACCGCTCTAATTATTGATTTGTCTTAATTCAGAGGCCCATTACCCATAATTGAGATCCAAATTATATGGCACGGGAATTGAAGTCTTGCAAACCATGTTGCCCTGTTTATTAGATTATCAGGAGACGCGAGTGGACATCTGTCTTCCCCTGTCTCATTTGTTTCCCTACGTAGGTAAATCCTTCATGACAGTACATTTGGGAATGGGATTTTCATCTTTCACTCAATTGATTCTTCTCGGAATCCTTAGCGTGGTGCACTATTTCCAAACATTAGGGTCAGCCGTGGCCTACTGGTTAGCACTTCGGACCTGTAACCGGAGGGTTGCCGGTTCGAACCCCGATCAGTAGGCGCGGCTGAAGTGCCCTTGAGCAAGGCACCTAACCCCTCACTGCTCCCCGAGCGCCGCTGTTGATGCAGGCAGCTCACTGCGCCGGGATTAGTGTGTGCTTCACCTCACTGTGTGTACACTGTGTGCTGTGTGTGTTTCACTAATTCACGGATTGGGACCAAATTTCCCTCACGGGATCAATAAATAGTAGATCAGTATATGTACTTATACTATATATATAACATGTCGTATCGTGAAATATTATGGCACCAAGCACTGAAGAACCCTCTTTTAAGGAAAGACACTCACCTAGATCTGTTTGATTTATCTATATTTTCTTTCTTTTTCATTTGGAAATTTCCAAAACATAAAACTCTCTCTCTCTCTCTCTCTCTCTCTCTCTCTCTCTCTTCTAACAAAAGATTGTCATATAGAAGTACTAGATTTATCTATATTTTTTTCTTTTTCATTTTCAAAAAACAGGGCATTACCACACCACTTAAGTCCCCTGGCACCCCTTTCTCTCTGTCTCCTTGTGTCTCCTGTCAACCCTCTATTATCCCCACTCTTCCTGTTCATGTGGTGTGCTGTTGTATTGTCATGTCACGGCACCTTTCACTATGAAAGATCACCTCCGTCTTCCTCTCAGGATGAGCCTGCGTGGCTTTTGTGTCCGCTTGTTCGCTCTCTCTCTCTCTCTCTTCACACTTTCCCCAGCTGCCTTCTGGGAGATGGACAGAGCGTGAGCGTGTGTCACGGACTCCCATCTGTGACATTAATAAAGATGGAGCGCATGCAGGAAATTAGAGCCTCACTTTCTCGGGATAATGAGCCGGTATCCATCACCATCAGGCTGTTTAACCTCTAGCTAGAGCAGAAC
>NW_027468859.1:33427390-33527390 GCF_046254945.1 Alosa pseudoharengus | reverse complement strand
TTGTGTTGATGGGTGCACATGTGTGTGTGTGTGTGTGTGTGTGTGTGTGTGTCTGTGCACATACATTTGTGTGTGTGTGTGGCTACATTTTAAGCAGCTGCATGGGAGCTTCCTCTCCTCTCCTTGGTCTCTTGGCGGTCCGTCTCCGGAGATTGGGTCCCGTCTGGGATGCGAATGTCAATGATCTTGATGATCTGACCCCTTCTGGCGGTGCGGGGGCTGCTGATAATACGTTCTGATCCGCGGGCCATCACGCGTATACAGAGGAAGCACCCACAGACACTAATACTCTAATATACAGCCCTTACCTTAGGGAAGCCAATTCAAAACAGCACAGCCACACACCCATCAGAGATGTGTGAGATGTATCATTCACACAGGGGTCTCACTGCTTCACCTCGACACACATTTCATCACATGCCTCTGTTTTTTGTACTGGGTGAGCAGGTCTAGACCAGCTGTGGACAGAGTTAGTGGACAAAAGATTTTCCCATTTTCCCAATCTCTGAATTTTCACCTCCCATATTTATATGACCTCCACATCAGTGCAGTTTTCTGCAGACAGAAAGTGACTCTTATGTTTCTATATTGGTATGTTGAATTGATCTGAAATGACTTCTATAATGTCCTATAATCAGGGATGTAGTGGAGGCTAAATGCAAGTAAACGCAGTTTATCCATCTCTGAAATTTCAGAAATAGAGTTTATCCACCTCTCATTAGAGTTTATCTATGTTCACTCTAGGAACCATTTAATACCACTGAAATTGTTATAAACATTGGACAATAACCTCCACCATCATCAAACATGTTCTGAAAAATCTGATACCGCACGGTGCAGTCCACCTCACAGAATTCATAATTTACCCACCTCTTAGGCTATTTTACCACTACATCCCTGCCTATAATCTTCTGATCTGTTTCCTTATTGATATGTTGAACTGAAAGTGACAACTGACCAGTGACCTTCCTCCTTGCACCTGAATCATAATTGCAGGA
Source organism: Alosa pseudoharengus (assembly GCF_046254945.1). NCBI lineage: Eukaryota > Metazoa > Chordata > Actinopteri > Clupeiformes > Clupeidae > Alosa > Alosa pseudoharengus. The sequence continues at coordinate 33,526,392 of NW_027468859.1, read as the reverse complement.
CACAAACGGCTGCAGAAGGAGACCGAGAAAGGAGTCAGAGGGAGTGAAAGTGAACGGGTGGGCATTAGTACGACAGCCACGTCTCCGTACAGTCATTTCCATCTGACGTGGCTCTTCCAGACTGGAGCCATCCCTGCTGGGTGATCAAGAAGTGTCGGCCGGTCACCGCGACGTCGTGAGCCAATGCTGACTCCGCGGCGACGCGCACACCAGCGGGAAGCGCAAAAGGCAGGCAAGGACAACGACCGGCTCAGGAGTGACCGCAGAGCAGATGCGGGGATCCGACAGCACAGCGCATCCCAGCCACAACCAACTCCAGACCGATCTCACAGAGAGCGAGGGAGAGGGGGAGGGAGAGGGAGGGAGAGAGAGTGAGAGGGATAGACACAGAATTGGATTATGATGATTTATAACCCAGTGCGGTAAGAATGTTAAGAATTCAAGCAAGGACAAACAAGCAGCCACACTCCAAGAGCACACCCACAGAGGGATCTCACTGATGCTGTATCACAGCCCAGTACGCTGGAAAAAAACATAGCTTTCACCTTGTTCCCATAGAGAAATACTGAAAGACTCTCAGTTGAACCCGCAGTTGAGGGTCGTTGTAGAAGCGTTTGGATATGAATTTGCTGAACATCCCTTGCCAGCATGTGTTTCTGTATGTAGTTATTATAAAGTGTTACCATAATATGTGACCTTCATCACAAAACAACATTAAGAAACCCTATGCATTCCAGTTTTGTCTTTTCTTTATGAAATGTGCTTTGAGGCTGTTTTCAGTTTACGTTATTCGTGAGTTCGCAGCTCAGATGACTCTGAGATGGCTTTGTGCCAGATCAGTCCAGATTGACCCGCAATCTGGGTGATGATTTAGCACTATGGTAATAATCCCTAAAGTCCAAAAAGATTCCATTTAATATAACCCATTGCGACATAAGCATGAAATATGCATGACACGCTGAAACCTCACATGGAGTCGAGGGTGAAGGAATATAATATATGGGGTACACTTATGCGCTAGCTCTCCTCCTGTCATCTGACATCAATCTCTTCCTTTCCTTCTTTCTCCCCTCTCTCTCTCTCTCTCTCTCTCTCTCCCTCTCCCCATCTTCATCTGTCTCTCTGTTCTTCTCCCTTCCATCCTAATTCTCTCGCCTCTCTCTCTCTTGTCACACTGCCTCTGTGCTGTGCTCCCCATAGTACACCAGCTCAGCGCCACTCTAATTGGACCTTTGAAATATTCATGCCTGAGTGTGTGTGTGTGTGTGTGTGTGTGTCTGGCTGTAGTGCAGGTGTGTTATAATAGGTGTGAATGAGAGAGCAGAGACTGTCCCCCAAACCCAAACATACTCTCTCACTCACACACACATAGTGCCTCGGTCCTCAGAGGAGGGGAGGGGTGAGTTGGGGGTGTGGCGTGCGGTCCCCATAAATCACGTCCCAATTTATGGCGAGTCAGGCGTCACCCTCGCACTCGAAGAACAATTAACCAGCCGGGTCGGAGAACGGCAGCGCAATTAGCGTGCGGGGAGCAGGGCGCGGCACCCCAGCACACAGGATGTCAGGACCGCCATGTGTAATTCACCCCCTCTATATCCCCCATGCTCATCTCTCACCTCACTCGGATTTTCTCATTTCTTTACCCCTACTTCCTCTCTCTTTCTCTATCCTTCTCTCTCTATATATATATACCTTTCTCATTTTCATGCTTTTCTTTTTCTTGCAGTTCTCTTCCTCCTCTCTCTCTTTCTCTCTCTCTCTCTTCTCATCTCTCATGTTCCCTCTGCCTCACGATGGATCCCTGACCTGGATACATTACATCATTACACTGAATGCAGATGGAGCTTACATCAGCTAGGGGGGTTCAGCACTCTGCCACGCTGCACATCTCCCTGCTGAATCTCTACCACCGCACACAAACAGGTTGGAATATCATAGTTTGTTTTTTTCCTAAATGTATTGCAAAAAGTGATTCAGATATATTCATTACAAATGAAGATAAATAGTTTAACAAATGTTTTATTCTAATCTTGACGATTACAGTTTGCAGCTCAAGGAAATCAAAAATCCAGCGTCTCAAAATATTAGAAATAAAGAATTTATAATACAGAAATGTTGACTCTAATCAGCTAATTAAGTCAAAACACTGGCAACGGTTTCCTAAGCCTTTAATCTCTCAGTCTGGGCAGGGCAATGGACTTTTCCACGATATTTAAATGTTTGTAGATGCACCTGCTTAGCCCCCACATGTTGGAATCATGGAGGAGCACTGGAGCAGAGCCAGCACACTCCTGCTGCAGAGCGCTGAAGACCATCTACTGATGTCTGAGAAACAGGGGGAGGGAGAGAGGAGAAGGGGGGAGAGAGGAGATTGAAATGAGGGAGAGATGGAGGGGGAAGAGAAAGAGAGAGAGAGAGAGAGAGAGAGAGAGAGGTGTGAAGAGCTGAGTGTTGAATTCAAAAGCTCTCACCGCAAGCACACAGTCTGATATCTGATATTCATGAAGTGTGAATGTGTGGAGAGTGGCATGAAAGGAGAAGGAAATGTGATGTGTGGACTCAAAAGCCAATCTGCTCACTCCACACTGACACTGACACAAAGACAGAAAAGATCGATTGAGACCCACTGGGACCTACAGATTGTAACTACTGGGTTACCATTACAGATTCTAAAAAACAACAAAGTACAAAAATAAGTATTTTTTCCTGTTTTGGCCACATCCAACAGACTGATTGACTGATGTTGCAAAATTACATCAGAATTACACATCAGTCTTCAAACAGGTTCATGCTGTAATAAGACCTATGCGATTGAACAATATAACCTACAGCATGCTACACCCAGCACTGTGAGTCAGGTTGCATGTTCATGACATCATCAGCAGGGCATGCTGCTGTGTTCTCATTGCCACGGTTGCATCAAGCTCGGAGCTGCAGCATCCATGACCTTCAGCAGCCGCAGGGCAACACAGCACCACGGCCTCGAGGAAATCCCACACTGGTGGAGAGTCAGCGTTCCAATCCTCAGGGCAGTGTTTCCTGTTTCCTGTGAACCGCCTCCACTCACAGGTTGGATGGAATTCCCATTAAAGTGATGATGACACATGGGGCGATATTTTGAGTAATGTTGTCAGGCAATCCCATAATTTCAGTTCTGATGTTCTGATTGGATGCTGGTGAAAAGATGAAAAATGTCCAGGTAAAAAAAAAGAATGTTGCCCAATAGCAGTGAGAAAGCACTTGTTAAACATGACTCAGACATGTTACCCAGCATCATTGCTCAGAAAGTATTTGATCAACATGACTCAGAGCTCAGAATTTTCCAGAAGCTCTATAGGCTATTGGCGTGAAAATCACAACAACCCCCCTACCAACATCTGCAAGTCAAGCTTAAAGCTCATGTCAATTATTTCTGACTTATATACCCCTTTTATTACATAATCAATTGTCGGGTATACACCCCTTTACTACATAATCAATTGTCTTGTTATGTCAGTTTCTGTTCAAATACCAGATATTGGTTGTGCAGTCATAAACAATAACGTTATTAGGACCTTGGGGGTATGAGGCTATTGTAATCTTTAATGGTCCTTATAAACAAGACAATCACCAGTGTGGGTGACTATTGGTCAGATAGGGACGTGTGTGTGTGTGTGTGTGCCAGGCCCGGGGTGGGTAATCGGGAGAATCGGGAGAATCCCCGGTGGGCCGCTTCACTTTTGGGCCGGTCGAGGAAAAAAAATATTGACATTTGTCACGTTAGTCTATCTTCTCTTAAAGTAGGCTATACACGTTCCGCATTCTGTGCATGACACCGTTGCCTCTGTATGGGTTGTAGCCTACCATGTGAGGGAGTTCTCCCCTCCCAAAAAGAGTTGGTTGGGTCCATATCGCCCGTCTTTTCCAAAACGTTTTCTCTGATAGCCTACGGATAGCCGGGCCGGCCCTACAGTAGCCATAAGCGTCAGGAAGGATGGATGTAGAAAGAGGCCAGGAGGGATGAAACGGCCAGGTAGAATGCTGCTAAATGTGCCAAGCTTCCAGATTACAGACAAAAGTGGCAACTGGTAAAGAGAGATAGCCTATAGGCAATGATTAGCCTAATGACAATATAATTATTGGGCTAATATTGGACGTTTGTCAAGCTATTCGCAAGCAACATATTAAATTACTTTAAAATTAGCCTTTTGTATCCGATTCATAGACTTTGCAGTATGCAAATATTGATAACAAAACTGAAGCATGATCTGTGTAGGCCTATGCACTAAAAATTGTAGCCTCTGAGCAGCAGATCAACCAGTCGACCACTGAAAATGATGAGCCCGAAATTAGTGATGAGGCCATGACTACAGGGACAAGTATAGAGGATAATTTATAGTTATTTAATGTAAGAGCAATTATGCTACATGATAAACATATATGCCTTGTTTGCTCAGAAGAGGGTGTAGTAAAGGAGTAGGCTAAATCACCTAACAACATTATAGCCTACCCATGCAAAAACATAGCCTAAACATTAGTTCAATATGCCTCTTTGTGGGAAGCGTGGGATAGGCTACATTTCAAAGGCTTTCTTTCTTTCTTTCTTTCTTTCTGTTTTTGTTAACTTGTGGAATAGTGGAATATTTTTTGTTAACTTCTCAGTTGAAGTGAATTATAACCTTTACACATTTGTTGAACCATGGTAGTAATAAAAACTACAGGATAGTAAAAGCTGAAATGTTGCTTAATTTATCCAATTTCCACCATGGAAAACATGGGCCGGTCTTGGGCCTGAAACTCCCGGGCTGAAAAGTGGCCCCACTCCGGCCCTGGTGTGTGCGGTTCATAAGTGTTAGTTGTCCTTGCTGAGTCAGTCATTAACACCAGATAAATGAATAGATTTGGCAAAGAAGACGCTAAAACCCAGAGTCTGTTGCTAACGTGTCTCTTAAAGTAGCTAGGTGGAATTCTGTAGGCTTCTAGTACAGTTCAGTAGTTGTCTGGAACACAACCACACAGCACTTTTTCAATGACCACATGTGGTACAGCATGGTATTACAAGAGAGCCGGCTTATCGCTAGTCAGCTTGCATGCTTACTTCAGTGGACACTGAGGCGTTTTTGTTTCTTCACATTTTGACATTATTTCTAGGTCATTTATGGTTTCTTCACATTTTGACATTATTTCTAGGTCATTTGTGGATGTTTTAAACTAAAAAATACCACTTGCCATTTTCAAGGCGTTGGAAAGGAAGTTTACTGAACTGCACAACTACCGTACTGTCTGACCTAAACATAGTGTCTCTAATAATCAAGCCAATACAGAGATTGAGAACTCAAAGCTTGTTTACACAGTGCAAGAAACATGGAAGGAAACAAACAAACTACTAAAGTGAAAGTCAAATTCATTGGTGAGCACAGAGAAGACACAATTTATAGAGACAAAATGTCCTTCTATCATTTGTTTCCCAGAACAGCAATTACCTCAGTCATCATTATGAACCCACACACTCAAGCAAATTATCACCGAGACACTCAAGTTATTTTTCACTTGTATTTGTACTCTGCTGACTCATGCTTCCTGCTCATCATCAGGTCCTCATCCTCCAGAGCCTGGAGTGCTGACATGCCTGTGAAGAATATTCCAGATAACAGGCAGCAGACAGAGGTTGCTCTCACCTTGTGTGTGTGTATGGGGTAATGCCTGGGACTGAACTCTCATTCCACCAGGGATATAATCTTCCTCGCACTCAAAGAAGGGGGCTTGGGGGTCCCAAATGTAGAATGGACATACATGACAAGATGTATGACGTGATGATGCTGCAGTCAGAGAACTAACCAGGGCTTCCCTTCTACCTCAGGAAGAGAAAAGTCCCTTTGGCCACAGGCAACCAAAACAGCTTCCTAGGCTTCAGGAGGAAAAGCAACGGTAAACTGGACACACAAGCCACAACTCACACACTGCACCAGAGGTATCTGACGCAGTGGTCACAGACCCATCTGTTATGTGGAGGAGGTGCTCGTCCTGGAAATAGGCTGTGTTTATGATCTGTATATGGACATAACATTTTGTGAAAATATGACTAAATACCAACCTCTCCTTGCAAAGATAAGTGACCTAGGCTATGCATGTACGTTTGTGGCATTGATATGTGTGATTGTGTTTGTTTACAGTGCCTCATATTATCTTCCCTCCAGTCTTTGGAAGCCTCAATATTAAACCATCTGTCTATCTGAGAAGAAGCATCATTCACATGTTTGGATTTTCACATTCACCTTCTACCATCAGTCCCACGCATTCACACAAACCTCCACGATAGCAATATTTAGCCTTAAAACAGCTACCACCACCACATTTCACACCTCTTCAGAAGAGAAAGACTGAGAGGGTTGTAGCCAGTCATTAGCACACACCGCGCACAGAGCTAAGTTAATATGTCTGACTGCTCCATCTGTGCTGCGGCTTGATATAATTTGGCAAGGCCCGCTGGTCATAGATGAAGCACTGGCAGAAGAAGCTGAAATACAGGGTGAATCAGTTGCACAGTATTGGATGCTTTTAACTAGAGATTGAGTGTGAATTCTCTAAGGAAATCACCATACTGCTTGCTGTCTTCATGCGGAATAAAATCCAGGACACGTGTTGGCACAGGTGAAGTGGAGTGAAGATGTAATCAGGGTATTCTACCCAAACTTTAGCAACAGAAAGACTGTAGCATCATTACAGCTGCATAAAGTGTCAGAATATGACACTTGTGTGAGGAGTTGGAGAGGGAGGGAGAGAGAGAGAGAGAGAGAGAGAGAGAAGTTCAACTCAAGACAGCTTCAACTCAAGCTCTCGCACTCGGAGCTGTGTTATTAGGGAACCCGACTGACAGATTGGTTCAAAATCCAAATCAGAAGTCTCAAAGTGTGTGCGTGTGTGTGTGTGTAGCTGCGTATGCATTTGTGAGACACAGAGAAACAGAAAGAACGAGAGAGTGTGGATCTCTCTCTCTCTGTATGTGTGTGTGTCTTTTTTTAATCCCTTTGTATAATCAGACAGGGGGTGTCAAGACGAGCTGTCCTGTGAAACGGATGACCGCTCACATCTCCCTAACGGGAGGATGAACTGTGCAGAGAGACACCCGACTTAACCTCTCTCCCCATGGGAGAACTCAAACCCTCACGGCGCTAAGAGCACAAAACCCAGCAGCGGTACCAGCATGCAGTGCATACACATCTCAGTGAAACCTCAAGTACATACAGCAAGTATACTCTTGAGTCTGTTCTCATTCCAAAAGCAGCTGTGTACTGTAGAATGCACAGTTGCCTAGGAGTTGGGATTAGAATGTTGGACACTGCAAAATCAAACAGATTACTTTCTGTTGAGTCATTTCAGTGTTGAATGCTAAAAGCATACACCAAAGACATAATATGTGCTAGCATCTGCCATATTGATGCCTTACTATACCATATATACTATACTATACTATACCTATACCATACTATACAGAACATCTATTCATTACATTTTGTTTTTGTAGAGAGACCAACTGTAGAAATTCCATGTGTACTAAGACAGAAGTAGGCTACATACTCTTGTCTTTCATTGAGATACCCCCCTTTTTAAGTGAGACAGTTTTGGGCATACTTTCAGTGGGCTTAAAGGCAGCTGCTGTTCTATGAAGGATTTGGGAAGTGAGACAAGAGCTTAGAAATTATATTGACAGGATGACACTGTTACATCATCAATTTTTTCCCCACCATCCACTTGTCAGGTTTGAGCTGCAGAGGCGTAGTGAATGAATCGGATCCGTCTGGCGACGCACGGGGATTATGGAGATTTCTCCCTAGATGGGCAACCTGGGAGACAACTACGCAGCCAGAGGTCAATGAGTTCAGGCACTGGCCAGTGTGTGAGATGAGGATCAATAGGACCAGCTTGACTCTCTCTCTCTCTCTCTCCCGCTCACACATTCTCTCTCCTGCCCTTTCTCTTCCACTCATACACTCTGTCTCTGTCCTTCTCTCTGTCTTATCTCTCTCTCTCTCTCTCTCTCCCTCTCTTTCCCTCATTTTCTCTCTCTACCCATCCGAGGTTAATTGAGGACTGAACTCAATTAAAATGATTAAAGCAGAAAAGTCAAACACTATTTAGCTGCGGTGGTGGAGGGCCCGTTGATATCGGTCATGTCCTGATGTATTGACAAGGACGGGTCATCTGAACGGAGAGCCGACCTAATCAAATCAGGCGTCCGGATCCATACTGGAACGCTTCCCTCTGCCGGATGCTAATCATTCCTGAATGGGGAAAAAAAGGAACCCGCAGGTACCACCTCTCACCTGTCAATGGATCTATCGCTCCGATCGATCATTTAAGTGCAGCGGGTGTTATGTGAAATGGCAACTCAGTGGACACGTAGGAGCGTCCGTGACAGATCTGACCAAAGCTGTCGACGTCTTTTGACACTAAGGCTTCTGCTAATCGCCCTCACTGAGAGAGGGGAGAAGGGGAAGTAAAGGAGGCGCTTGACCTTAATCTCATCTTTAGCCTTAATTATGAAGCGGAGGGCCTCTCAGCATGTCAGTCACATCTCAGCTGAACACGGCAGTTCAAGATGGAGCGCCGCAACGTTTTGTAAGACTGACCTTGTCAGGAGATCTGGAGCGCAGCTGTCGATGAGTGCAAGGCACCTCCTCATGCAGGGACTGGCCGCTATACTATGTTAAGATGGGAATCTGGTCATGCAAATATCGACAAATGCGCTGTAATCTGCAATCGAATCAGACCACTGAGTCTGTACTGTACATGTGCAGTTGAACTTCATATAGTTTTAACACATTTATGATATAACCAGCTCAATGTTTTTCTAGGTTAAACCTGTTTAATACATTTAATTATTTCAGATCAACAGTATGCCACTACTTTTAACTGTCCCAACACTCGTCTTTTGAAGGTAGTGTGGGTGGTGTTTTGATTCAAGGCCATCGCCGACGGATTTGCATCTCATATACTACTAATCTCACAGATCTAAGGGTACATCCTGCCACAGTGGCATACAAATGATCTTCAATCAACACATTCCATGTAACATGATCGGCTTTGATCTCTACAAACATGGAGGCAGGTTCTACAGTACGTAGTGCACACCTGCATTAAGGTTCTCAAAGCTGTGGCTTTGCTAACCATACGGTCTTCTTTGTCAGAAATCAAAACTATTTGGTACCAGAAGCTCTTTAAACATAGGCTATGATGTGATGACTGTTTTGAGGAGATTGTAGCCTGACTCCTCCTCGGAGATGCTTCCTAAAGGCTTGAATGTGCTATCCAACACCATCGCATTTGAGTATTATCCAGGCATTTAAAGGACAACTCCGGCAATTCTTAACATACTGTAGAGCCCTGTAGATTGAGGTCACAGAGTAGTGTCGGTACCTACCTAACACTGTAGGTTAATCAACAGGGCTATATTAAAAATGGTCAGAGTTTTCCTTTAAGTCTTACTGTACATAAAAGACAGACTGTTTCCAGTCCTCTCTCCCCTCTCACATCTACACCATCCCCTCTCTCACCATATACAACCACAGTTATAAGTTGTTAGCTAACGCTAGCGTTTGTATCAATGGTCTTCTCGTGAGTCTCCCTTTCAGCTCACTAACAAGGAGAATAAACTGGCTAAACGCACGTATAGTATAGCTGGTAATTACTTTCTCCCACAGCCAGGGATTCTGAAGGCTCTTAATTTGTGACTTTTATTGTGGATGAAAGTGTTCACCAAAGGAATAAATGTGAAGCTAATTAGCGTGTTGCTGGGAGCCATCAGCGAGGGGTTCTCTCTCCCCCTGTCTCTCTGGCCCCGGGAATACCAGTGGTCGGTGTTTAACACTAGCACAGATTGTGGAGGCTCCCTGTTGGGTCCTATGTGGATTTACCCTGATTATTTGCCCCTTTGTGCATCACGGGGGAACTCACAAATTTCGTGAATTATAAAAACTAAGACCTCTCCTCCACAATTTCTGCTCTGTTGGTAATTGGGTGTGTTGTTTGTGCAGATTCCCTCCAGGTTCTTAGGGCGAAAAAGGGGAAGAACACTAAGAGAGAGCTTTTCAATCCTGCTTAGCAAAGGTTCTGATTCCTTAGCTTCTTCTCCTGCACAGGTCACCCTTGGAGAGAGAGAGAGAAAGAGAGAGAGAGAAAGAGAGAGAGAGAGTCACCCTTTCCTCTGGAGCTGAGGTCATGACTAATTGATGAAGCAGAGAGGAGATGAAGAGGCTACAGTAGGAAGAACTCCATATCTTAGAGCTTGACTTGTTCTAGGGTGGCATTTTTGTGGTATGTATTTATCCAATCCCTGGCTAATTGATAGAGAGAGAGAGCAAAAGATATATATATATATATAGAGAGATAATATATTCCAGACACAGTACCAGATGTTGTTTTTCTAATGTTATAGTTGCTCTATGTTACCAAGACATCACACAAATGAAAAGATAACAGGGGTGATATCAATCATGCTAAGTACGGCCACACAAACATTCCCTGTGAGTCCCTTTGTACTGTATGTTCCAAGAAAATGATCAAGTCAAGTCAACTTTATTGTCAACTTTATGTATATACAGTAAGATGAAACAACATGACTCCAGATTAACATTTTACACTAAGCACTCAGAATGCTACTCAGTTATGCTAAACAAATATACACACAATACAACACAAACACATACAATATGAAGGTGTTTACCATATACATGGTAGTAGCAGTCTAAATTGCCACAAACTGGTAGAGTCAGCCGTGTACTCCTCTGACTTTGATTTTGACTTGAGAGAACCACCTCTCTGCAAGACATTTAGATGGCAACATTAAGTTTTAGAGAATAGTTTGCCAGACAAGTCCAATAAATCACTATGAATGCTACGTTGAAACTAAAACCTACTCCACCACAAGGCCCCCCAACAAAGAACAGGCTTCCCTCAGTCTCTCTCCTAACGTGGGGGATAAGTTTACAGCAAGTGTGAGCAATCTCCATTACTGTCCCTCCTCATTACTCTGGTGGCTGTCCACAGTTGGGTTTGGTCAGCATGGGATTAGGCTGGCACTTAAGGCCAGCATTCAAAGCCCCTCTGCCCTAATTTCATAATGATTTGACCTCTGACCCCCCCCCATTGTACGAGGCTGGGGAGGATGGGTTGAGACAGTGTGTGTGTGAGTGTGTGTATGTGTGTGAGTGTGCATGGAGACGCCAGGGAATGGAGGTCTTCTCTGACTCTATAGAGTCTATAGAGAACACATGGAGGTTTTATGGAGGAGGGATATGCTTTTAAAGAACAAACTGAGATCTGTGTGTGTTTGTGTGTGTGTGTGTGTGTGTAGGTGAGTGGGTGTGTGCCGTATGCAATGTTTTCTGTACCCATGAGTGTATAAGCCGTATTTCACCTCTGAAAATATTTGAATCCTTTCAGCAAGAAATGCAATTGGAGAATTCAAATAATGAATTAAAATGTGTGTGTGCATGTGTGTCATCATAATGTAAATGTTCCCATATCTGCATGAGTGTGTACATAACTTTATGTATTTCACCTAGTTTCTATTGTAAACATGCTAATTACAACCATTTCGTTCGAAAATTCTTAAAACAACGATGTTTTTTAATACTCCAAAATAACATTTGCTAAATGAACCTTACATTTTTCAGTAGCCATAGGTGTGTAGATTTGAACAAAATCTAGTTTGGTTCTTACCGGGGCTTTTACTGCCTGAAATATTCGATTTTGTTTACCACGCTCTGAGATTAGTGCTGGGCTGGTAGGTGCTTATTCCCAACCTTTCTCAGGCACATGAAAGGTTAGCCCGAGAATTCAGCAAATCAAAATTCCACTGGAGCTTCAAGCGGATTTGTATACGCAGCCTTACAACACTGTTTACAGCTTTTCGAGTCATGGTAAAATGTAATTTTTGGTACATAGCTAATTTAGATAAACTTATGGTGTGGGTGCTTGCGTTTCTTTAGGAATCCGCCGTCTTGGTTTGTATAGAAATTAATATTAAGTGACACGTACGTAAGAGGTTGGACATACGTGATGGTTGGTAATATGTGCCGTTCCTATACACATCTAAAGCCTTTCTACGCTTCCCCAGGTCAAACACATGCTTTGTGCACCACTAGCCCAACGGCTCTAAAAAAAAACCCCGATGGCCACGCCGTGACAGGGGCATTAAAGCCACTAAATGCCCCCCCCCCCCATTTAGCCCCAGTGTTTATGGGCCCCAACTATTAAGCTGACAGTTAATGGTCATGCTGCAGACGTGGGGGTGAACTTCAGCATTGTCTTACGTCACACTACACACACACACGCACGCACGCACGCACACACACACACACACCAAGCCATTTTTAGATAGATTCTCGCAAAATTCAAAGGGAGAAGAGATGTCTTTATGCCACATTATCTATCTAAAAATGAGGTGAAAAATCACCGGAGCACTGAGCTGCCTTGCTACAGCGGCGCTCGGGGAGCAGTGAGGGGTTAGGTGCCTTGCTACAGCGGCGCTCGGGGAGCAGTGAGGGGTTAGGTGCCTTGCTACAGTGGCGCTCGGGGAGCAGTGAGGGGTTAGGTGCCTTGCTACAGCGGCGCTCAGGGAGCAGTGAGGGGTTAGGTGCCTTGCTACAGCGGCGCTCGGGGAGCAGTGAAGGGTTAGGTGCCTTGCTCAAGGGCACTTCAGCTGTGGATGTGGGTATTTGAGAGAAGTGCTCAACCACTTGCCCCGCCCACATTTTTCCTACTGGGTCGGGGATCGGACCGGCAACCCTTCGGTTACAAGCCGCCCCTGAAAACTGAAAATAAAATGTGATACAATGAACAGAAAGCCTCTTCAATGTACATATTCGCCATATAGCCTTAATTAAATTAATACATGAAAATAAAGTTGTGGGTCATGTTAGTAAAGGAGATGTTGCTATTCCCGAGTCAGATGCTACAGTTAAGTTATGTTGGCCATTCATCTAAAAATGCTTTTCTAACGGATGCCAGAAACTGCTATCATATTATGACCTAAGGGTTAAGCCTGTTACCATTGCAAGTTTTGGGTTACCATTTACATATAGGCTATAACAAAGTGTTTCTGAAGAGAACGTTGAATTGATGGTACATTCCAGGTAACCCGAAACCCGGGTTTTCACAACCCTCTACCCGTGAAAGTGCCCTGGAACGGCAGTCAAACCCGTAACTTAGTACCCGTGAACTCAGATCGTTGTGCTCCCAGTTACAGTTTTTGACGTCACACAATGTACCTTAAACTTTGACTCATTTAACTTGTTTGTTTGGCTATACACAATCCCAGTAACCTTCGAAAATCCGATTCATGTGTATTTGAGTTTACAGTAACACCACAGAACAGGCAAAAATCGGAGAGGTAACATGATAATGTAAAATCTTGCTAGGACAGTCAACGCTCATGGGAGTTCATGCTTTGTTTTATCGCTGGATTTTAGGATATGTGGCATCCTATTGCATTCCGACCTAGTCAACTCTAGCAGGTGTTAAATGAATGGAAGCTTTGTGGATTTACAGATTAGTAATGTGCTGTCTCTGCTATTGCTGCTATATTCTGAGTAATATATATACTTTGCTATTTTGATCAGTTGGATTTGAAATCTCCCGGTGGTGGGTTAGACATATGTAGTGTCATCAAAACGCTGCCCAGATTCCCCCATTTTTGCCTTGATGCTTTTACACTGGTGACGGAACAAAATGTTTTGCCTCTGTGACTACCCTCCTTGGTGGTCAAATTTGGCGCGCCACATCAACCCCCATTTCGCATCAGTGTATCTAAAAATGACAGGCGTTCCGCCAAAAAGGCCATACACATATTGCGGCAAATCCTGCAGTGTAAAAACGTTAACACACTCTTAGGGGCACACGCACACTGTGGCACAGAAGGACAGTCACACCCATACAAATGCGTAGTCGCACACATGCAGACACACACATGCACACATGGGGCAGCCGTGGCCTACTGGTTAGCACTTCGGACCTGTAACCGGAGGGTTGCCGGTTCAAACCCCGACCAGTAGGCACGGCTGAAGTGACTTTGAGCAAGGCACCTAACCCCTCACTGCTCCCCGAGTGCCGCTGTTGATGCAGGCAGCTTACTGCGCCGGGATTAGTGTGTGCTTCACCTCACTGTGTGTACACTGTGTGCTGTGTGTGTTTCACTAATTCACGGATTGGGATAAATGCAGAGACCAAATTTCCCTCACGGGATCAAAAGAGTATATATACTTACTTATACTTATACACACACACTCACAGCAACACAAGGACCTTATCATTCATCACACTGTAGTCACTAGGCTCCTGTGAGTGAATTTGGGTCTTTTGTGAGTGTGTGTATGTCTGTCTGTGTGGGTGCACGTGTGTGTGTGTGCCTGAGTGCATGTCTATGAGAAAGACAGCTATTCAAGTAGGGACAACCTTGAGGGCAGTACAATTAGCCTGGCTTTAATGACTGCCTTTCTCACACTGAGGAGAGTGCTTTTTTTACAGCCCACCCTTTAAAAGGACTATATTGGTAGTGTGTGTATGCCTCTGTTTGTGTGTGTGTGTGAGTTGTGCTTGTGCGAGTGTTCATGTCTGTTTGTGAGTAATGGGCAGCTGGAAAGGTTTTGTTCACAGAAAGATAAATGGCTGTAAGTCTGGCAGATAAAGAGGTGTTAACTGTGTGCAGCAGTGTGTGTGTGTGTGTGTGTGTTTGTTCCCTGTCCTAATCAGAGCAGCAGCCATGTCTTTCATCAGCTCTCCTCCAACCCCCTCTCCACCTATCTCCCCTCTCTCTGTCTCCCTCCATCCCCCTCTCTACCTCTCCCCTGCCCCCATCTCTCTCTCTCCCTCTCTCCCTCTCTCTCTCTGACAGTCCGACACCCACCTCCCCTGCCCTCCCTCACCCCTGCGTAGAGGAGCGGAGAGAGGCGGGGTGATCCCTGCCAAGATGGAGGATAGAGAGATGAAAAGAAGGATGGATACACAGACATGGGGGACGGACAAATGGAAGAGCCACTGGTGCGTAGGACATCATCCCTTTGCTTCAGGACCCTTTCTCTTCCCAGAGTTCCTTCCAACACACACACACACACACACACACACACACACACACACACACACACACACACACACACACACACACACACTCTCACACACACACATACTCTCTCTCTCTCTTTCTCTCTCACACACACACACACACACACACACACACACTCACACACACACACACACACACACACACTCACACACACACACACACACACACACACACACACACACACACACACACACATACTCTCTCTCTCTCTTTCTCTTTCACACACACACACACACACACACATGACACATTATGTACAGAATGCAGTCCAGGTCTTCACATCTTCACATCTGTGCAAGGAACCTGGTCTGCACAGGACTGCATCCTGTACATCATGTGTCAGCTTGACTCCCATAAATATACGTATATATGAACCTGCACTGACTGTGCTCTGAGTGCATAGAATATACTCTTTAATTACACGGCTCTTCACAAGGCAAGTAGAACGCTCCATTGGCTTGAATGGGATTTCCCAAAGTTCTACGGTAAAATATTTTCATGTAATTACTGCTGCAAACATATAATTACCGCTGTCAATGGCAATGGGTTTTGTGCTTCTGATACGTCTTTCATATTACTACGCAAGGACTGGAACTTTATTCAAATGTGAAAGCAGACGGTTGATCAGCTGTGTTCTAAAGAATGTTTGATTCAAGTTCAACGTGTGTTGTTGCGAACTATTTGTTTCTCGGCAAATGCCACGATGAACGGTAACAAATAGGCTAGGCTATGTAGGCTAAAGTCATATCGTGGGGAGTTTATTATTTCGTTTTGGCAAGTAGCAGTGTAATAAGCGGGATAATGTATAGAACGTCGGTCATTATTGGGAAAATAAGTCCCTTCAGGGCGGAACAAAACCCCTCCGCTGCGAGTCGGGGTCCGGTTCGCCCTGTCGGGACTTATTTTCCCATTAATGACCGGCGTTCTATACATGATCCCTTACATATAGATATACAGTATAAATATATGCATAGAAAATATACATATGCATGTGTGTTGTGTATTCATTCTAAGGCAACAGTCCCATAATACACACAAACCTGGAATGCGTCTTTTGATATCTTCTCACAACTCCCTGTTCTTAGGTATGAGACATACTCACTGAAACACACAGCAACACTTTACAGTAACCTGTGAGGACAAATATATTGTTGCACAGGTATACACATGTACTGTAAGGATACACACACACACACACACACACACACACACACACATACACACACACACACACACACACACACACACACACACACTCTTCAGGCACTTATGTGTGTGTGTGTGTGTGTGTGTGTGTGTGTGTGTGTGTGATATCTTCCCTTCTTTATCCTGATAGCATTAGTGTGTGTTTGTTTATGATTTGCAGCATAGGGAGAGTTAGGGGGAAAAGGATAGTGAAGACCGCAGTCCACAGGAGAATCCTAGCGACTCCCAGCGTAACTGTAAAATGGAGTTAATGTGAGCTCTTCTGTCTCTCAGTGGACCTGGCTGTCAGCTCTGCTATTGTTTTGCTCGCATCTCCTGTCTGACCTTGGCTCTCCCTTACAAAACCAGCGCTTCTCAGAGAGATGGTCTCTCAGACACAGCAGAGCTTCACTCTTCCACCAACACATCTCACAGTTTTAGCAGCATCATGCATTGGGATTACTGCAAACCCAGTCTTGGAGGATGAAGATGATAATGATGATTGTGTGTGGGTGTGTGTGTGTGTGTGTGCAATTGTTTTTTATTTTTGTTTTTTTTAACTGGTTCTTGTGTGTTTTGCATAAGGGAATTGCCATTTTGTAACTGCATTTTTGAGTCTGTAAAACTAATTCTAGTCTGCCTTCATACCAGTGACCAGTGTTTGTGTGTGTGTGTGTGTGTGTGTGTGTGTGTGTGCAGCATAGGCTGTGCACATACTCTGCAACACAATATCTATTTACTTCATTGTGTTACTTCACGTCACAACATCTGCCATATTAATAAACTCAACATTGAGCAAACACTAACAGCCAGCTATTCCCAGAACAGGGGTATCCATTCTACAAACATAAGCATGCACACTCTTTATGGATCTGCGGTGGAGCTGGCAGCCCATGACAAAAACATGTCATGAGGTCCGTCTTCGCTGTGCTCTGAACGCACAGCAGGATGCGATATCAAGCCCCGTCTGTATGAGATAAACATCTGAGATTTTTCTCTCTGACTACTGGCCAAGCAATTATGCCAGGAAAGGCAGCCTGTGTTTATCTTGCCTGATAAATGGGAGATCTCCCAGTGCCGTGTACAGCTGTGTGTGTGTGTGTGTATGTGTGTGTGTGTGTGTGTATGTCTGTGTGTGTGTGTGTGTGTGTGTGTGTGTGTGTGTGTGTGTGTGTGTGTGTGTGTGTGTGGGGGGGGGGGGGGACCGAAACAAACTGAAACAGGGCCTGGATGGCTTTGAAGCCTAGCTGAGAGTTATCGGGTGGCGTATGGAAAGTATGCTGCATCTGTGTGAGAATAGTTGAGGTTCGGATGACTGAAAGGGGTTTGTGTGTGTGTGTGTGTGTTTGGGGGTGGGAGAGACCTGGGTTGCCCTTGCGCTGCAGGGTCGGGGAGCACGGAGCAAACTGGCCAGCGATCAGAGGAAGCCGGTGTCTCTTGCTGTCACTGGACCACAGATGAGTCACACACGTTCAGCCGCACATACACACAGATACATAAGTTACACACATTCACAGATGAGCAGCACACACACACACAGATACAGATACATAAGTTACACACAGTCACATTGAACCTTGATACTTATCTCCCTCTTCTGAGAAGGCCAGAGAGAGAGAGAGTTTGTGTGTGTGTGTGTGTGTGTGTGTGTGTGTAATGTGTGAGTCCTGTCCTGTAGGGTCAAGCTTATCTGGCTACCCTCTTAAAACGAATGTGTTGAAAACAACACAACTTGCGTTGTTTTTAACACATCTCTGTGACAACAGTTTGTGTTGATTGCTTTTTTATTTGTGTTATATGTGTTGAAAATAATACAACTTGCATTGTTTTTTTTTAACACATCTCTGTGTCCAGATAGGGACAACACATTTGTTTCAAGAGTGTACGCACAAACAAGGGCGTTTTTCATCCACCACAGACTCCTCAAGAGTCCGGGAAAATCAGTCCTGAGCCAGGGCCTGAGACAGTGTAAGACACTTTACCCTCTACTTTCCATAACTATAAATGCAGTATGTTAGCTTATAGCTACCAACCAGCATAGCAACCAACATGATTACCCTAGCAACCAGCATAGCAACCACTTTATTTGGCATAGCAACAATTATCTTTACCCTAGCAACACCCTAGCAACCATCTTAATTACCCTAGCAACAACTTATCAACCACTAATATAATGTCAACCGAACAACCACCAAAGCAACCAACATGATTACCCTAGCAACCAACAGAGCAACTGCTTTCTTTAGCATAGCAACCACCATATCTACCTTAAAACACCCTAGCAACTATTTTAATTATCCTAGCAACATCTAAGCAACCACTAAAATATTGTCAACCAACATGATGATCCCAGCAACCAGCATAGCATCTACTTAGTTAGCATAGCAACAAACATATTTACTCTAGCAACCATCTCAATTACTCTAGCAACAACCTAGCAACCACCACCATAATGTCAACCCAGTAACCACCATAGCAACCAGCATTACCCTACACCCATCATAGCAACAGCTTTATTTAGCATAGCAACAATCAAGTCTACCTTACCAACACCATTGTAACTATCTCTATCTCTAGCATAATCTGTTTTACCTCTGTATGATATTTTACATCATATATATTGCATTTCCATGCACTGGTAATTGCTTGGAATTGCATTTCTAATTCTGATATATGGTTTTTTATGTGTTGAACAAAGAGTTTGTGAGATATTCCACCTAAATGAATTGAGATGAGCCCTAGAGTTGTATGCAGTAATGCAGAGTAATATTATTTCTTGAAAGTGGCTCAGTTGTTGAAATGGCTCTTATTTCTGTCCATTCTAGAAGGACCCAACCATGGTTATGCTGTATTCAAAAATCCCGACCTTAAACTTGAGAAAAATGGCATTTATCGTTTCTTAGACCTTACGAATATCAAAAGCCACTGTCTAATTCAGTGAAGTCAGAATTTGCTTTTATTCACCATGTACAGTTGGTCTTACAGTAAATAGATCTGGCAGCACAGTTTATATTGCAACAGATTATATTGCATTATATTTATAGCAAAACCAGACCAAATAGTTCAGCTATCATACCTTTACGGAATGTTAAGTAGGCCCATAACTATGTTTTGAGATTACTGGTAGACATGAAGGTTACCTTCCTTGTAAAATGTTTGTTAATTGCCCAGTGAGAACATTCTATTATCATACCATGCTACAACGTACCTATTCTGTAATTTCCTGGCTGTTCAGTGTTAAGTACGAAAAGCAGAGAAGCAGAGCGACAGGGTTTTGACATTAGGGAGAACTGGAGAAGAGAGGGGAAGAGAGGAAGAGAAGAGGGGGGTCTCCATCTCTCAGCCTTCCTCTCTGACAGGACCACTCTGTCTGTGTGCTGATGGACCTGGTCTCAGTGACATGGCCAATCTGCAGTAAGTGGACACAGTTTGGATAAGATAGCCCCTGAACTGACTGGGGGAAGAGTTAACACTTTCCCACGCCAGGGGAAATCTTCCTCCCTCTCTCTCTCTCTCTTTCTCTCTCTCTCTCTCTCTCTCTCTCTCTCTCTCTCTCTCTTTCTTGCTGTCTCACTCACTCTTTCACTCTTGACTCCACTCTGTCCTGCCCATACAGCCCCGACTCGTCTATGTGTAAATATTTTATTCTGAAATGAAGGCAAGCGATTAATCAACGTGGAGTCTTTCTTTCTTTGTTTTGGTGGCAAATGATCTCACCTGTCTTTGTGAGATGCTGCAGGTTTTGAACACAGTCACCTGCCAGATTTGGCATGGCAGACTCTGAATGCACAGCTATTTATAACGTGTGTGTGTGTGTGTGTGTGTGTGTGTGTGTCCTTGTGTGGGAATGGTACATAAGTGTTTATTTTTTTTCGGCTTTTTTAGAATACATGTACTGTATGTGTTCATGATCCTTCACTGTGTGTATGTGTATGTATGAGTGTGTGTGTGTGTTTGTGTGTGTATGCCTCCTGTTTAGTATGCAGTCTGTGTAGTTGTGGGAAAGTGAGGTGTCGGGGAGTGTGTGTGTGTGTGGGTGTTTGCGGGGGGGGGGGGGGGGGGGGTTAAACACACACATCTTTGCCTGCTGGCAGCTAATCAAGATTAAATAAGAGCCGCGCGCAACGCATCACCTCCCCTTCTGCCGTGACAACCGTAATGAATGACAGCTGTACAGTCAGGCCCCTGCCTCTCATGCGTCCATTAATCACCTCACCTCTGTGTCCGTGGCAACTCCCCGGGGGTCGCGTCGACACTCCGTATCTGGTACTGGTCCTCCCTGGACAAATAACAACAACAGCATCTGACTTTTCAGTCAGCTAGAAAGGTGCTACAGTATTCCTGTAACTTTAAAGTTATGGCCTAAATGTTCTTTACTTTGTTTTGACATAAACAGCATTTATCTGTTTGTTATCAATGATAATAGGAGTTGTTCAGAGGGTTCATGCATGCTGTAATGGATAGTATGTTTTTGAGAGAAATGCAGGAGGAATTTAACTATATTTAAGCATGCTTAAGGCGGCAAAGTGTTAGACTTTGTAATTGTCCCTGCCTGAACAGTTTTATTTGGAATGTGTTTTGTGGTTTCACAATGTTTTATAACATCTTTTAAATGTGCTGAAGGTAGGATCCAGATGATCTCAAACGCAACATTACGCCAGCATTCCTTCTTTGCCTCATTGTTTTCTCTACTTCACTAGTGCCTCATGAAGTACAAAGTGGAATTATGGGAGATAATTTGCTAACTTGCTACGTTATGCTAACTTTATCATGTTGACTTTGTGTATGTCTGGGTACACTTAGGCATTTATGACTTTATGCCAAAATGGATACTTCTTTACATTTTGTCAACATTGCTAGATTACTAGAATAATGTCACACAGTAAGAATGTGGAATGATTTATTAACTATTAAAGACATTTTGGCTACATCACTGAAAATTACACAATATAGTTTTTAACATAGAATTCAGACATTATTTCAGATAATGCATAATGTTATAACTGTTTTGTATATAGGTGTTTACATTCTACTCCCCCCCCCCCACCCATGTAAAGGTCATGATGAGAATTGAAATGGCTTTCGTGGAAGGAAGTGTAACCTGGATAGAGTTGAATATAAAAAGAGTGAATGACAGGAAAAGAGAGAGAGGGATAGAGTGAGAAATAAGGGCAATATCAAGACAGAAATGGATGGAGAGGGAGAGGGAGATAGAGAGATGAGAACAGAGGGTGCTATGCATACAGATTAAGTGAGTTTAATAGGCAGGCCAAGAGAAAGATATTTTCTGCACTGATTGCTTCAGTCCCTGGTGGGTTGGGAGATATTAACTTTACAAGAATGCAATACGAAACACACACACACACACACACAGACACACACACACAAACACACAGCCTCACAAGTTTAAACAATTTCTTTCATATCTAAATTTTGTGTACCTGGCAGAACTATGATCATTCAACCACCCAAATGCTGAACATCAGGTTAGTCCACTTTTTCCATCACATGAAAAAAAGATAATTTTTCTGTTCCATATTGCTACTGTGTATCATAAAATTTCATCATTATTACAGCAGTGCCTTAAAAGATGTGTAGGAGTTTTTCATCCATTTGATGTGTGATCCACTGATGAAACACAATCTCTCTGGCGAGTTCCATGTGCTCATGCACGTCTATTCACTGAAAAGCGGTCAGGCAGTTTCGCCTTTATGGCCACACAGTTGAGGTCCTAAATTGACTCTCATTTGTAACCGATTTTTGGCAGAGCAGTGTATCACCAAAAAATGCAACACACACACACACACATGCACATACACACACACACACACACACACACACACATACACACACACACACACATACACACACTGGCTGTAGCCGCTCGTAACTTGAACGTGCTTTGGGATCATAAAAACGGTGCGGTGCCCGGGGCGAGTAGTTTCATTTCTCGGAGGTCAGCCCACTTAGAGTGGGGGTCACTGGAACATGCCTCTGATGGTGAGGACCACTGCACTCCGGCACATGGCCCAGGCCGTCATTTTAGATCCAATAAATATTTAAACCTCGCCATTGTATCAACATGTACGGCCTCTCTCATGGCACGTCCCAGAGCAGGTCTCCCAAAATGGCAGCAGCCAGAACGAGTTGCCTTTATGGCCTCCAAACACAGTTGATGATTTTGCCATGAAAGAGAAAATGTGGAGCAATAGGCTCTGAACTGTGGGCCCTTTAATGTCTGGTGCAACCCTATCTAAACCTACAGGATGTCAGGTGGAGTATATATATATAGGTACGTTTAGTTGGCCTTTAGTGTGCCTCTGGTCTTGGCAGACTCATTCTCAGGGCTAATATAAAATCTCACATGAATCCCCTTCCATTCCCTCACACACAAATGCACAGATACACACACAGACACACACACACACACACACTAACAGACACACACACTCACATATACACGCACAGACACACAGACACACACACACACACCTATATCTTTGAGGAGTGCTCACGTGTCCTCTATCAGAAGACTGAAGGTCTCATTTCATCCTGTTTCTCTCTCTCTTTCTTTCCATCTCTCATATGAAAGAACAGAATAAAGGTGGGTGACAGATCCTATAGCAGACAGCTGTCATGGTCTGCATGGTGCTGTGTATGGGGTGAGACTCTTCATGACATGCGTAACAATAATTTCTTATTCTGTTCTGTTATTCTGTGTGTGTGTGTGTGTGTGTGTGTGTGTGTGTGTGTGTGTGTGTGTGTGTGTGTGTGTGTGTGTGTGTGTGTGTGTGTGTGTGTGTGTGTGCGCGTGCGTGTGTGTGTGTGTGTGTGTGCATGATGCAGTTGAGGTGTACACATGCCATATGGTAATGTCAAAGTGAATGAATTGAAAACGTCTATTTCGGACTCCATAGACACCTCACTAGTCAGTTACCAGATTACCAGTTACCAGATTATGGCATTTTATGGCAGACAACAAAGCTGATCCCAAAGGTGCACTGTACAGTATCCTGCAGCATATACTGTATTTGTCCAAAGTATCTTGTTTGTTTGTGCTTGTATTTTTAGAGGGCATATAATGCCTGATGTTACTTGTGTGAATGCATCCTTAGCAGCTCACTCTCTCTCTTTCTCTCTCTCTCTCTCTCTCTCTCTCTCCCTGTCACTGTAAAGGTGCTGTCAGTGAGTCTGTGCTTCTCTTCGTCTTTCATCATTCAATATGTTAGCTGCTCTCAGAGCCACCAGACTGCCTTACATAATTCAACAAATCAGTCACATGGCACACAGAAGGCAGCCAGGTGTTCCATTTCTCTCTCCATCTCTCTCTATCTCTCTCTCTCTCTCCATCTCTCTCTATCTCTCTCTATCTCTCTCTCTCTCTCTTTGCCCCTTTATCAAATTCAAATTCAAAGTTGCTTTATTAGCATGACTGTATGGAAACAGTGTTGCCAAAGCTGTTGTCACATACAACATAACATACAAGAACATAAGACCATAGGACAAAAAACAAAAACAGAAAATAAATAAGGAGAGGTGGGTACATCAGTGTGGGGTGGACATAAAAGATCTAAAATTAACAGCAGTAAAGAACAAGAGTAATACTGTAAAAAGTGTGATGTGAAGTGTGTGTGTGTGTGTGTGTGAGTGTGTGAGTGTGTGTGTGTGTGTGTGTGTGTGTGTGTGTGTGTGTGTGTGTGTGTGTGCATACGTGTGTGTGCATACGTATGTGTGTGTGCGTGTGTGTGTGTGTGTATATATATATATCACAGACACAAATATGTTTTAGTCCCTCAGATCCTCACATTTCAAGATAAATTGTGCTGCTAAGGCAGCAGAGGGCCCTTCACCAAGAAGTATGGCCATCATTTCATCATTTGTCAAAATCTTGAAAGCGTGGGTTAACTATTTGGAATTTGGGGAAGAATGTCTGTCTTACATTTTTGTATTTTTCGCAGTGAAGAAGAAAGTGCTCCTCTGTCTCAACCATCTCTGCCTGACAGTAACCACATATTCTTTGTTCTTTTGGCAGCCAGGTTTTCCTGTGCCTGCCTGTTTCTATTGCTATATTGTGGTCAGGACTTGCCTCTGTTTCGTATCTCTGACAGAGATGAGATACTCTGCCGATTCATATTCTCTTTTTAGGATTAGATAGGAATTCATTCTACTTTGGTTGGCAATTTGGTTTGTCCAATGATCTAAATAAATTATCTTGATTCATGATTTCTTTGACTCTGATTGATGTTTGGAAAACAGAACTGGACTGAGCTTGATGTGTATTAGTTGTTGTTATTGAGTTAGTTAGCTTCAGTACCAGCTGGCTTAGGGGACTCTTTTCAGGTTTCAGCTCCTGGGTTTTTAGTGCCTCAAAGTGGAGGGAGTTCTGAAAAGGTAAAGCCAATGGAAAACGGCCTAATTCTGCCCTGCATGCATTATTTGGTGTTTTTGATTGGACTTTTAGTATAGATCGATAGAATTCTGCATGTAGGGCTTCAGTTGGATGCTTGTCCCATTTCACAGTAGTCGTGCATACTGAGTGGACCCCAAACCTCACTTCCATACAGCGCAATAGGCTGGATTATGCTGTCAAATATTTTGCACCAGATTGTAATTGGGATGTTTATTTTGTGAAACTTTCTTTTAATTGCATAAAGTGCCCTGCGGGCTTTTGCTTTTAGTGCATTAACTGCCATGCTGACACTTCCTGATGCTGTAATGATTAGACCAAGGTAGGTATATTGCATTGTGTGTTCTAGGGCGGATCTCTCTCCTCGACTGTCTCTCCCCTTTTTCTTTCCTCCCGCTCGCTCTCTGTCTAGAGTTTGACCTTTGACCCAGGGCCTCTAACGTCCAACGCCAATGGCCACACTCACACATCAGTCCAACACCCCCTGTTTGCCATCCTTTAGCAAGGCTGGTCTTAGATTGGGGGAGGCCATTGACTCACACTGGCCTCGGGGAGATAGATCAGTGGGCCAGGACATGAAATATTTACACAGGCCATTTCATATTACCTCTATGGTTTTCATTTTATCTCTGCGTTTGGTAGAGACAGAGAGAGAGAAGAGAGAGAGAAAAGGGAGAGAGAGAGAGTGAGAAGAGAGAGAGAGAGTTTGAGAGAGAGAAAGAGAGCGAGCGAGAGAGAGAGTTGGAGAGAGAGAAAGAGAGGGAGTGAGAGAGAAAGAAAGAGAGAGCAAGAGCAAGAGAGACGGGAGGGGGAGAGAGGTAAAGGCCCAGGTTGTTAAATGTTTGATGAGTCTTCAGAAGAATGAAACGGACTGCGAAGGGGAGGGTTTCTGTGTATGTGTGTGTGTGTGTGTGTGTGTGTGTGTGTATGAGAGAGAGAGAGAGAGAAGGTGTGACATAAGCTTGAATGATTTAGTGAGACATAGTCTAATCTCATTGTAGAGGCTAGCGCATGGCAGCTGTGAGGAAGTGCACTGATTTAATCACATCTCCAGATACAGAATGACTTTCTCTCTCTCTCTCTCTCTCTCTCTCTCTCTCTCTCCCTCTCTCTCTCTTTCTGTATGTCTGTATTTTGGTGCTTCTGTGTGTGAATACATGTCAGTTAGCTACCTAAGCGGGTATGTTTTGTATGTCTGTGTTGATGCGTGCGTGTGTGTGTATGTATGTGTGTGTCTTTGTGTGTGTGTGTGTGTGTGTGTGTGTGTGTGTCTGTGTATGTCTCTGTGTGTGTGTGTGTGTACGTGTACAGGCCATGAGGTGATCATGTGCTTTGATTAAGCAGAGAGCTGGTCAGAGGGGCCGTGGCCTTGGCCATCGATTTCTCAGAGAACAGATTGACTAATGACCAATTGGGGAACGGTCGGACAACCTCAACTAATGAGCCAGAAGAGGTCAATGGAGACCAGCAGTGGTCTCCATGGAGATCTTGCTCCATGGCACCTTGACCATGGCGTTCAGGGTGAGACTGTGTGTTAGGCTTATGGGTCTGTGCTGTGGTCAGATTGAACAAATGTTTGATGTTAATTCTATGGATTTGCGTTGATTTGATTTAATCCTAGCATGTTGTGTATCATTCATGACGTTAAAACAGGTGCTGCCTCATCTTCATTCAAGACTCAAACATATTCAGTAGGCCTATGCTGTATTTATACTATTAAGGGATAGCGACTGCCGAGGTGTCCCGATATGGAATTAATGAATGAGATGGATGCAAAGAACTCTACGACACGCAGCGCCAAGTCCATTAATTCCGTATAACAGGACACCTCGAAGGACGTTGTCCCGCTTGTCACCCGGTTGTCACTATAGGCGTTAAAACGCGCAAAAGAGAGCAGCGCTGCGGTTTAAAAAGGAGCCGACTTGTTCAATTTGTTGTACTACTTTCTTTCTTCCTGACAGGGATAACGGTGGTGGGTAACTAAGTTGTTTACAGTAGATTCTATTGTTGCACGTACTGTTGTTGTCCTAGTTTCATCGTCATTACTATGGTTGTTATAGTTACCACTCAATAAATCATTGATATGGATATACAGAATTGATAGCCACCCCACCAGCCAGTCAGAGAAGAGTATTTCATGTCTCAACTATATACAACTAGTTCCTATTAGTGTGTGTATGGATGCTTGCATGTGCGCAATGGTGCCTGTTGTTGAAGAGGACACAAGAAGGACAGAAGTCTATTTTCAATCCCAGGCGGCTCTAGGATCCAGCCTCCCACTACCATGGCCCAAACACACACCCCCGACACACACAAACACACGCATCTAACAGCAGCAGTAGCCATTTCAGTAGCTTTCATGAGCAACTATAACCCTTCATTCACACCTAACACTGATCTGAGGACTGTCTGTTTCATTCATGTCAGAGATTAAAAAGGTATACATTACATTACATTACATTACATTACATTATGGCACCGTTGTGAGAATCACTGGAAAGTAATGACTTGACACATATTCACTAAACTACTTTTTCATCTCCAGATGCACAGCTTTTAGTTCCAGATAAACATATGGGTGGGGGAGGAGGAGGAGGAGGTCACTGGCGCCCGTGTCACTGCGCACTGATGCCTCCCCTCGCTGGGCTGCCTTGGCACTGGCTTCCCTTTCATGTGAGAAAGCAGGGCTTCCCTCGCCTCTTGGCACACACACCACAGCACAGCACAGACAGCAGCAGTCAAATTGAGTTATGAACTTATCTGACATCTGTGTGTGTGTGTGTGTGTGTGTGTGTGTGTGTGTGTGTGTGTGTGTGTGTGTGTGTGTGTGTGTGTGTGTCGCCTGCATGTCGGGGGCTGGTGGGGTGCTGCAATGGGATTGTGTGTGTGTGTGTGTAGTGGTTGATCTTCCAGCGATCGCTGCATCAAAGTGGGGAGCAGGATGAACTCTGCCGAACCCCACGCCCCAGCAGGGGGCACCGCTCCGCTCCGCTCGGGGTAATTAAAAATGGATTCGGGAGCCGCACGCCTCCTGTGGCGGCCCAGCGTTTGAAGTGCTGCCACTGAGCATGTGTGGTGTGTGTGTGTGTGTGTGTGTGTGGATGTGTGTGGATGTGTGTGTGTGTGTGCCTGTGTGTGTCTGTACAGCACATATATGTGTGGGCACACGTCTGTTTCTATATGTGCATACATATATGCATGTATGTGTGCAGACATATCTGCGTGGACACGTGCACGTGTCTGTATGTGCATGTGTATGATGTCAATGTGGTCTTTTTGGCCTCCATGCATAGCTAGGTCACCCCCTGCAATTGCAGTGTGTGTGCTTTTGTGTCAGCGTGCGTGTATATATATGTGAGTGCATTTTCCTGCGTCAGTGTGTGTGTGTGTGTGTGTGTGTGTGTGTGTGTGTGTGTGTGTGTGTGCGCTCCCCCCAAAGAAATGGGTGTGTAAAGTGTTTGATCTGATGGCCCCCCTCAGTGCAGAAGCTTACAGACGACCAGCCCTCCTCTGCGTGAAGTGTACGCGAGCTCGCTCAGTGAAGTTCACTACAGTGGCTTGGAGATAAGAGAAGTTAAGCGAAGTCAACTCGGGTTACGGCACAGCACAGGAACAACACACACCGCAAGGCCTCAGCTATAACTTCAGTACATTTGAAAAATGGGAGTTAAAAGTGTTGTGTGACAGGCAAGCCTGGGTTGATCTTTCGGTGTGCTTTTGTTCTAACTGTACAGTTCTCGTTTACTGGTAAATCAACACCAACGCAAGCACCGGCACATCTGCAGTCTCCAGCAATCGCCATTGACATTTAGTGACACTTGCAGAGATAACAACAACATTAGCTCAAAAGCACATCGTATAGTCACACAGACACCATGCAAATACTACAAACATTTACTCAAATCCAAGTCCATGGATGTCAACATTACAGTGTGTGGAACTGACATGTTTTTATTTTTATAAAGCAGAGCAATGGAATAAAGCATAAAGAAAAAGAAGTAAAAAGGATAAAAGTCAAACATGTCTGTGTGACTAAGAGAACCGGCAGTGCATGTGAAAAACAGGAGGAAAATCTCCCAGGGGTCCATTTCCACTCCACTCCAAACAGGCCTTAAAGTCAAAAAGCCCCAAAAGAATAGGGACGATTCACACAGAGGTGCGTTCAGTGTGGCCAAACAGCGGCGAACATTCGTGGCGAACACGTTTTTTCTGAACAGTTAAATTTGAACGATTTGGTGTAAACATTCCATTTGCAAGAGAGTGAGAGAGTGAGTTGCATTTACGTTTGCAAGTGTCCAGCTCACGGCACGTCCAGCTGCATTGTATGTTCGCGGAGAACTGCCTCCTCAGACTGTTTGCAAGTGTTTGCGAATTTGAACGCACATCAGGTAGCTCCCGTACGGCTCTTATTCCTTTTGGACACTCTTGTACCCTGCACCCATCCGATTTGGGCCTGGGATGTGAGTGGCCTTAGCCTGGAAGCCAGCCCGAAATGAGAAGAAGGATGTTTTGGTTCAGGATGCACATTAGGCTATTTTGTTGCTATGGCTATGTCAGGCTAGAGTGGCCTTTCACTGCTTCTAGTCAAAAATATATAAATCAGTCCATCAATTAATCAATGTATTGTTTAAAGTGCAGTATCGCCATGCAACATGGTCTGTGAATCAAGCTGTTTGCCACAGTGTGTCTCAGGCCTGGTGGTGGCGTATAGCTCAGTCTGAGACACTTTATTTGTCTCCCAGATACTGAGCCAGGCCTGTGAACAAACACCAGAGGGTTTTGGACTCCAAACACCGTATGTGTGTAAGATTCAAATCACACACTGCAACCACTGTATGTGTGCATGATTCAAATCACATGTGCATGTCTTACTCATAAATTCTACACTTGCTGTCACTTTGTAAATCTTATTAAGGACAGCAGTCTCCCAAGACACTCTCACAAAGACCTGCTGGTCAGGGGGAGGAGGCCGGTCCGGCAGGGGGGTTTGGACAATGCTGCCACAGGTCGGAGGGACCCCAGGTGATATTTGACCTTTGTGGAACTGACCAAAAAGGGGGGAAAAAACACCCCAGGAGATTGTTCCGTGAACATGTCAGCCTTACAGTGAGTCGATACCAATTCCTCTGTATTGACCAGTACAACCAGGCAGCCATCACTGGGAGTCAGGGGTGTGTGTGTGGGGGGTGGGGGGTGACAGGGTCCTGACATTAATCTTGACCTGAAACCCTAATCTTGACCACGCACTCCTCCACTCCACCCCCCTCCCCCTCTTTTGCATCCCCTCCATCCAGCGTGGCTCTCAGTGGCCCCAGGCGGTGTTAAAACAACTATCTATCAGGGCGGGCTGTCAGGCCAAGCCCACAGGCTTTGGGGTTGTTGGTATGTGTGTTTGTGTGTGTGTGTGTGCGTGTTTGTGCGTGCGCGCGCGTGTGTGTGTGCGTGCATGTGTGTTTGTATGTGTGTGTGTGTGTGTGTGTGTGTGTGTGTGTGTGTGTGTGTGCATGCGTGTGTGTGTGTGTGTGTGTGTGTGTGTGTGTGTGTGTGCATGTGTGTGTCTGCGTAGATATGTGTGCATGCGTTTGTGTGTGTGTGTGTCACAGAGTGCATGCATGTTTCTCTCCAAGCCTATTAAAATGCATTCTCTTTCTCTCCTTACCCTTTGGTGTCTTTCGCACACCTCTATATCCCTCTCTCACTCTCTTTTTCTCACCTCCTTCACTCTCTCACACCTTTACATCCCTCTCTCACTCTCTTTTTCTCACTTTCACTCTCTCACCTCCTTCACTCTCTCACACCTTTACATCCCTCTCTCAATCTCTTTTTCTCACTCTCTCACTCCTCTAAATTCCTCTCTCACTCTCTTTTTCCCACTCTCTCTCTGTCTCTCTCTCTCACCTCCTTCACTCTTTCACTCTCTCTCCTCCCTGTCTTGCTGAACTACCCATTTTCTCCTCATTCGCTGTATGAGGACATAACAAAACAATGTTGATAAAAACGTACTTGTCAATTGACAATGTGTAGTATAGTATGAAGAGGGAGACAGAGAGAAGGGAAGAAAGAAAGAACAGAATGAAGAAAAAAGGGGTCAGTAAGCCTGACAGCAGAGGGCACTGTCCAAGAGCATAGAATGTTCTGGAAGCCTCAAGCTCAGACCAGCGCCGTGCAGATGGCCATCCTGTCTCCTCTCATCTTCCGTAAAGTTCTCTATTGATTTTGGCCTAGATTAAACTCCCATAATGAAACATGCATCAACTTGGGACACAGACCTCTGATATGTGCCACAAGCACACATGCTGTTAGCAATCAGCAGAACCTTCTACCAGAGTTACAAGTAGCTGACATGTTTGAAAAACTCAGCACTCTCATGGAGGCGTTGACAGAGGGGATGACCAATCACCTCATCCCACCCTAGACATGCAGCCAATCACATGTTTGCGACACCTGGAGGTTGAGCTTTCTTGCCAATGTGCTTATACTGGAGCAGAAAGCATGTGGGTCTGGGTATACAGTGCGTGCCTTTAAAAAAGCCCTATGCAGGTCTGGTTATTTCTTCGCTGTTTCTGGGTTTTCAACGGATTTGGCTCGCATTTTTCACAGCTCCCCCTGCAGCTTCGGTAGCAAGTGACTGCTACGCTAAACCCCCACTAGCTAGCGAGCTAGCCATCAAGAAACCAAGCTAAACACATACAGGGCTCACAATAAAACGGTCGAGCAAACACATTGTTCAAGAGACTATCAAACCACATTACAAAAACGAAGTTCACCCAAGGGTAGGCTACTTACAATTTCAACAGCAACAAAGCCAAGTCGGCGTCCGTTTTGCAGTCTTCTTCGAAACTACAATCTGACTACATAGGCGCGATTGGATACTTCCGCTGAGTCACATCCGGATGTGTTCGGACCGGAACAGAAAGTTGCATATTCGTTTTTTTTGCGGAGAAGCGATAGGAGGAGATGAAGCACCCACCAAACGACCCAGAAAGTGTTGTAGAACCATCAGAACAACTCTCAACCTGCATAATTAAGGTCATTTTTGCTAAAATTGTTGCATAGTGCTTATTTAACCCACAGACTCCCAGACTCCCCACATGACTCCAATACTGTAACCTCAGTTAAACTGTACACTGAAGATAATGAAGACACCCCTACTAAATAAAATACTGTATAACTTGCTACTTGGTGTAATCAAATGCAACAAACATCATACTCAGTGAACAGAACAGGACGATATATAACATTATAAAACAAATGATATGTTATAAAAATGGATGTGGCAGCTGTTACACAAGGCCCTCTGGAGGGCTTTCAGACTTACATAAATATGTTTTTGAGTGAATGCCGCATCTGTATATGGGAAGGCTTTTGTCTGGTTTGGCCAATGTTCTCTCTCTCTCTCTCTCTAAATATATATATATATATATATATATATATATGTAATTTCAGAGAAGACATATGTGCAGTAGATATATCACAAACATACATAGAGTTCTATGATGATTTGCATGCGCTGCAGTGTACTGGCATTACGCAACCCTCAGTGGAGTGCTTCAAACAGAGCTGAGCTTAAGGTCTTAGAAACACAAGCAGAGTTTCCGAACTGAGCTGGGCCCGATCCGGCTTTGATCTGGTGCGGATGCGGCTGAATTGGCCCAGATCCATTCCGGAACCATCCCCTATCTAGGATGCTCTACCCCTGACATCTCCTCTGGCCTGTGCTCTCACTTGTTCTCATGCGTGCGCGTGGGTTGAGGGCCAGACGAGTGGTAATAAGTTACTCCATCATGCCGGCTGCCCTGGAGCTGCTGTTCCTGCATGGATGCGGGTTACAGTATAGGGGCCCCTCCGCTTCCAAGCCCAGTGGGAGCGTCTGTGCGTCTATACAGCTGTGGGAAGGGTCAGACTATCAAGGACTTTTTCTTTTTCCCTGTGCTATATCAATATGCAGAGGAGGAAAGACTGAGTTGAGTAGAGTCAGAGAGAGAGAGGGAGAGAGAGAAAGAGAGGGAGAGGGAGAGTGTGAGAGAGAGGGAGAGAGAGGGAGAGAGAAGGAGAGAGAGAGAGGGAGAGAAAGTAAGAGAGAAAGAGGGAGAGAGAGAGGGAGAGTGGGAGAGAGAGGGAGAAAGAGGGAGGGGGAGAAAGAGGCAGATGGCAGAAACTCTTTGCCTCGATGCACAGAAATGGTCAGTGCCACTTCACTTTAAGGTGACCCACTTTCCAATCACTTACCATTCCGGTAAATGACTCCTTTGCAAGGGTATACTGCACAAATTCAAAACTGAATAAATGCATTAATAGGATTCAAAACATGATTTCATCATGTACTGCATGCCAACTTTTGAACATGTAGTTTCGCACAAGGAGTTTTCAATTATACATGTCAGGAACTGTTTCTAACAAAACTAGATGTACCACAGAGCGGTACAAAATATGACCGCCGCCCAGTCCAGCACATTTTTTCCAGAAAAATAAGTCACGCTTGTCAAATTGTGTTCATTTCCTACTTTGTTCCTTTTTGTGTGTTTGTAATTGAGTGTCTGCAGAGTGTGTGGTTGTTTTTGTGTGTGAGTGTGTGTGTGTGTGTGTGTGCGTGTGTTTGTGTATGTAGGTGTGTTTGTATGTGTGGGTGCATGTGTGTGTGTGTGTGTGTGTATGTGTGTTTATGTGTTTGTGTGCGTGTTTGTGCGTGTCGTGTGTGTGTGCATGTATGTGTGTGTGCATGTGTAGTGTGTGTGTGTGTGTTTTTGTGTGTGTGTGTGTGTGTCTTTATGTATGTGTACATAAATAAAGCAAATCAGGGAACCGCCTACTCTTTGCTATAACTGCCATGGGATCTCTAACAACCATGGTGAGTCAGGACCTCAATTTAACATTCATGCAAAGGAAAACATCTTCTGCAGTACAGTGTCCCTGTCACTGCAATAGGACATTGGGATTTTATACAACCCCACCCCCATCTTGCCTGTTCATAATTCTGAGAAATTCTTGAATTGTTTGCATGTGTGCGTGTGCGTGTACGTGTTTATGTTTGTGTGTGTGTGTGTGTGTGCGTGCGTGCGTGCACGTGCTTTTGTGTGTGCCTGCGTATGTGCCTGTGTGTGTGCATGTGCATGCAAGCGTACATATATCTACAGTGTGAGTATGTGTCATACGTATGATTAGTGTGAATGTATGTGTGTGCGTGTGTATCTGTTTATGCACATGTGTGCATATGGAATGGGTTAACATGACCCCTGGAGGCAAACATATGCAAAAAATTGGTAATCCTAGGCCCTACGGTTCTCAAGATATTCCCAGAAAACTCTGTTGGTGTACGGTCACGGTAAATGTACATGTTAATTATTTTATTGTTTGGCCCCCCATGAACGAAAGTTCACAAAACTTGGCATGCATTCGGAGGGTGTCATAATGATCCTACACTTTCAATTTCGTGCAGTTTTGACCATGTCAGCCAGAGATGATTAAAACACCTAATTTTTTGCTTTTTAATTTTTAACTAGGTGGCGCTATACATGAAATAAGTGGTAATGGGATGGGTTGACATGGCCTCTTAAGACCAACATCCAAAAAAAAGGTGGTCCTCCTAGGCCCAACGGTTCTCGAGATATTCACAGAAAACTGTCTCC
The DNA here is from genome assembly GCF_046254945.1 of Alosa pseudoharengus. Classification (NCBI taxonomy): domain Eukaryota; kingdom Metazoa; phylum Chordata; class Actinopteri; order Clupeiformes; family Clupeidae; genus Alosa; species Alosa pseudoharengus. The sequence continues at coordinate 33,492,074 of NW_027468859.1, read as the reverse complement.
GGCCACCTACAGGCCAGTTGGTGTACAGTAACATAAATAAATTTATTGTGTGGCCCCCCATGAACGGAATTCCACGAAACTTGGCGTGCATTCAGAGGGTGTCATAATGATCCTATACTTCCAATTTCGTGCAGTTTTGACTATGTTAGGTCACAGATACCTGCGATTAGCCTGGTGTTACCATCCTACGTACTTCCGGCCAAAATTTGATTTCAGCCTCGCAAGTAGTCTGGCCCAACCTACAGTATACGGCTCGCGTGCAGCCGCTCCAATCAGCGAACAGTTGAGTGATGACGCGGAACTTGCCTGTCGAGTTGCTTGTAGTCCAGCGAAGCTTGTAGTTCAACAGCACAGCAACAATGGCGACGGAGGAAGAGACGCTAGAAGCTATCCGCGAAATAGTCTCAACTCTCGAGGGCATCACGCAATTAAAGCAGGAACAAGAGGCTTGTCTTGTCAATTTTATAAATGGCAAGGACGTCTTATAACTCTCCTTCCAACTGGCTTTGGGAAAAGTTTGATTTATCAGATGGTGATAGCTAAACCTAAACGCACAAGTGTACTACATGCATCACTACTTATCATGTTTTCAAATAAACGTTTGCTGCTAGTGAGGCCGAGCTGGGCTCCAGGCGAGGCTACCGTGCTTGTGGACAGTAACGTTAGCCAGTCACCGAGCGTGGCTCAAGGTAGGCTGCGTTGTTTTATGCCGAACAACTGTTAGTTTAACTGAGCAAGCTCCAGGTTAAATAACACGTAGGTCGTCAGTACAATCCAACTTATACGAGAGTGTAGTCTGAACAGCCCGTGGAGAACGAAGTAAGCTCCAACGAAGGCACCGGGCTGCGTAGAACAACAATCGTCTGATAAGCGGCGAGAAGAGATAAGAGGGAAAACTGGCGTGTGACAAGAGCTGATATAATCTCGGCGACGTGACGCTTTTGGTATACAACTCTCGGTCTGTGGCTGGCGCAAGTTAGAGATATATCCACTACGAAGAGACTGCCCTGGCAGTCTGGTAGCCTGCATACTAGCCAGCGGTCTGTTTACTACTGAGAGCAGAAGTGGGAAGCGTAAGAGCCTGAAGCGGAAGTGGTAAGCGTAAAAGCCTGAACTCCGGCGCACAGCATACGTCATTACCAAACGTTGCTGATTGGTTAAGGGAACTCCAATGATTTTAAACCTCAAAATAAGCATCCGCCCATTATGGAGACAGATTATTATTACTTTGTTCCAGACTGTATGACGAAGAGAAACGTAGTCACAGGCGGTATGGACCAGGCTAACCTGCGATTACAAAAAAAAGGTGGTCCTCCTGAACCCTACGGTTCTCGAGATATTCACAGAAAACTGTGTCTGCCCTACCCTCGTTACGGGGGTCCAGTCAAGCGGGGGGGCTACAGATCAAAACGAAAAACGATGGTTCCATGGTACCCATGTGGGGCTACATGCCCACCAAGTTTCGTGTACCCCGGTCTTTCAGTGTCCCGGGAATCAGTGACGGAAATTTGGCCATGCGGAAAAAAAAAAAAAAATCTGACTAAACCTTCGCTGCGCAGTGGTCATAATAATTGTTAAGAGAAACAACAGACTCAGGGGTGATTGCATCAGCTAGTGCTACATCACATTGCAGCTCTTAAGAAGCACTTAAGCTTTAAACTTTGAATGTTTCCTAGGCCCATAGTGACATCCCTCATAGTCATAATAAGTTGAAAGTGTCTCATCTACGTGTGTTATCCTGTGCCAATAATCACTATGCAGCAATGTCATATTTGGATCAGTGATTCCCGAGAGCTGTCATTTCCTTTCTTTTTTTCAGATACCAGAACTCCTGGGATGTCCCATTATGCAAATACATGTTTGGACAAGCTGTGGAGAACTGGACCATCATTGCTGTGGGAAACACTGACTCATCGTGATAAGGACGCTGCTTGTCCTGAAGATTGACCACAGCGAACCAGATGACTAGCAGAGCAGGGCAGGGCAGGACAGGGCATCATGCCGCATAACTTGTGGCAGGGGCGCTGCTAGAAATTTTGGGCCCTATGAAAGAAAATAATTTTGGCCCCCTAAATGCTATGCTACATAATATAAGTGTTCTTGGTCCCCTGTCAATGCTTAGAAATTTTCGCTAAATACAAAAACACTGTGGAGCCAGAGTATGTGGCCACACTTTGTCACAGTGATGTCATAACATATGTGAGCACGGCTCCTATTGCACAAACTCATCATCATGACATCATCTCCTGAGTGCCGGTCAGAACACTCTCTCCATGACCAACACCTTCATGAGCTGGCATCTCCCTGCTGAACCAGTCGTTGGCTTTCTCTCTCTGTCTCTCTCCCTCTTTCCTTCTCTCCCCTACCCTCTCCCTCTCTCCCCCTCTCTCCATCTCTCCCCTCTCTCTCTCCCTCTCTTGCTCTCTCCCCCTCTCTCTCTCCCTCTTTCCTTCTCTCCCCCACTCTCTCCCTCTCTCTTTCCCCCTCTCTCCATCCCCCCCCCCTCACTCTCTCTCTCTCTCTCTCTCTCTCTCCTCACCACCATCGCCATCGCCATCTCTCAGGGTGACATCATCCTCTGCGGAGCTCTGCTCATTGCTGACGGGAAGCTGGGGAGGAGAGGAGCTGACTGTGGATCCCAAAGGCGCTGCGCCTCAGCTAACGTGTGTCTGATGGAGCCTGGTGCAGTTGCGGGAAAAGCAGATAGCGCTGGGTATTCTACCTGGATGGCAGCCACAGCGTGAAGGAGGAGGAGATGCATGAGCGTCTGGTTTATAAATAACTTATGATGTCTGCCGTGCCGAGTGTGAGGGCTGAGGTATCTGTCATGCACCTGCAGAGTGAAACAGTGGTCCATATTTTGTTGGGAGACTGTAGGGAGAGGGAGATGTACTTTGTTAGGGAGAGCAAAATTTACTTTCAGTTTTTGATTCTGTAGATTACCAAGGTGATGGGAAAGTAATGCATTGAAGGTTGCTTTACACTGTACTTGCATTTAATAAATCCTGCAATTCAACTGTTCACTTAAATTGTCCAGAGCCTACTTGAATATAATACCTACAATATAATTAAGTCACATTTCATTCCTCTATTTGTGTTTGAAAACAGTCAAATAAAAAAGGCAGAGTATGGGGCCAAGCACATTGCCTCTGAGTCTGGATGAGAGGAAGTGACATCATCTGGTTGTACATCGACAGAGCTCAAGTGGATCATCATGGGGAAGTGACATCAGCACTTAAGGGAAAAAGCCTTTGAGACAGCAAGGTAGAGGTGGAGAATTGCTAGATAGATAGAAATATTTGGAAATTAAAAAGTGAATTTTGTGAATTTTGTGAAAAAGTGAAAAATCAATTTGGAATTTGTTACTGTATGTCATCATTGATTCTAGTTACCCCTCTCATACACATATGTCAGTCTGTTGCTGCTCCTGGTCTGTTGCATTATCTGTGACTGTGACACATGACAGCGTCACCCACTGAAAGGTCTGAAAAGTCAGTGACAGTGCGTGCATACGCACACACACACACACACACACACACACACACACACACACACACAAACACGCACAAGGACATGCAGACAAGCCAGATTGGGGTGCATGAATGATGTAAGCAACTTCCTTTGCCTTCTTCAGCATCACCCAGAGAGAGCCCAGTGAAGACTGCATGACTCACCACTGACCCGCTTCCTTACTCTCTCTCTCTCTCTCTCCCTCTTAATAATCCCTCTCTCTTTCTTTGTCATGCTGTCTGTGGAATATGTTTGCACTGACAGCATGTTTACAGGCTTGTCAGAAAAACAATAGTGTGTAGTGGCCTATATTCTCACGTGGAAAAGGTTACTGGAATATCAGTAAGTCAGGACTTGTGACTTCAACACACAGCGTTTGATTGGACTGAGAGATCAGAAATCAAAGTTTTGCCGTGTTGGCATGGTTGGCAGTGACAAAAAAGCAGTAGCAAAAAAGCCCCAGATATATCAGTGTTTTAAAGAGTCGACAGGAAACCACCTATATGAAAAAACTGTATGATTCATATACAGCTAGCATATGTCTTTATATCGGGCAGAACTACAGTCTATGTTTCATATAAGACCAATGCATGTCATATGCAATATAATACTGTTTATACACTTTTATACTAAAAGATTTTGGGCCATATAAGAATACCATCAAAATTGTACATGCAAAAAGTATGTGATAATACAATATATTATGATAGTGTAGGAATTGGCAATGAAATGACAGATTCATATATTATTAAAGATTATTCCTGGAGTTTTTTTTTTCATATGGAAAGTTGAGTTTTTATATATGTTATAAATGTTTTTTTCATATATTGCCATCTAATTTCTCACATCAGAGACAATATTATTATTATATAATACTTATACATATACTTTTTGTGTAATAGTCCAGTTGCATTTGGGGTTTAAGTGCCTTGCTCAAGGGCACCTCATCATCGTCGTCATACATACACATTTGTGGTGTAGAGGAGAAATGAGGAACTTAAAGGTCCCATGTTGGGAAAACTTCAGTGAGTTTACACATGTATTTGAATATCAAGCACAAATGAACTGGAATATCCATAAGAACCCAACCTGCTTGACTGAGACCATTTTGGCTGCGTGCCCCTGACTTGTGATTTCAACACACAGGATCCTTGGTAGAAGATGGTCTGTGTAGATATGTGTTTGTGATTGAACTGAGAGATCTGTCTTGTCATTTCAGGCATGGTGGCGTGGGCGTGGCCAGTGTACCCGCTGGTGTTAACTGCTGTTCCCCTGGAGGGGAGCTGGGTTGCTGTTTTGGGCCTCCTTAGGGTTTTGGAGAGCTGTGTTTTATTCGTTGGTGTGTTTGTTTCACATTCACACATTTTAGTTCTCATCCATATCACACTAATGCACTACGCTGACATACTGACTCATTCACATTACTGACATGGACATTTCACTCGTTTGTTTATTTTGTATAATACATTATAATACAAGTTGACCCTTCAATTTAGTTATGGCCTTTGAGCCAGGCCGTAACAGATTATTCCCAGTGTTCAAATAGTCTATCTGGGCCATAACAGATGAATCCCAGTGTTCAAATAGTCTATCTGTTTTTTTTTTCTTGTAAATCTGTTTTTTCTTATTTCCCTGTACTTAGATCAAGGGTTTTCAAATTGTATGTCAAATTAATAATCATAGCAAAACATTACAAAAATCAATTGAAATTTTAAGTGTTTAAAAATACAAATCATAGTTGTAAAAATACAAAATAAATAATAATTCAGTGTTGCAATGTCAGACTTTATTTGAAAGTTTTGATATTGTTTAATGAAACACCACAGTGACAATGACAATGATAAAGACCATAAAGAAAGAAAGAAAATACAATGACTGACATTTAAATGCAGAAAAGCAAATAAAGGGAAATGAAAAATGTAATTTTACTGTATTATCAGACATTCTTTCTTATGATTTTCCCTACCTGCAGTTCATCAGAGGGTACACAACGATCTGAGACAGAGTAATTATGGTTAGACTAAGAGTCCATTTCATCATCACCACCACAAACCACCACCACCACCATCATCATGACCACCACCACCACCACCACCATCATCATCATCACACGTCCCCGTCTTGCCTGCTCTGCTCCTCCACTCTGTCTGGTTGCCGTGGTAGCCTGCTCATTCTCACCTCTTCGTACAGCTGAGGAGCCTGTTGTCCCTTTTTGATCCTCAGACTGCACACGATTATGATGCCGACCACAAGCATTAGCCCACAGCCTATCAGTGAAGAGTACACCTTATAGAAAGTAGAGTCCACTCCAAATGGATGTTTGTACATGAGGTGGAAACGTCTTGAAGCACACCGGCTTCCAAGCTGCTTCGAGAGGCACCTGTACACCCCATTGTCCTCTGGTGAGAGGCTGGATATGGCGAGGGAGTGCTCAAGGTCGGACATGTTCACTCTGCCTCTCAGCTTTTTGGGCATGTCCCAGAAGCCCCAAGAGTCCAGAATCTTATTCTCAGACTCAGCTCCTTGAAACCACTGAGTTGACAGCACATATGTTTCACGGCTGACACAGACAAGAGTAGCACTGTCATTCTGAGAGAACATCACACGTGTTGGTTCCAGTACCACACAGACAGAGAGCGTATGGGAACCTTGCCGGAACCCTGCTTCACATTCATAGAAACCAGAGTGGTCGGCCGTGACTGATGGAATGACCAGAGAGTAATTTTGTCTGTCAATGTACATTTCCTGAACAGAGTTGAGGAGGCTAATTATTACTAGGGAGGGGTCAAAAGAGAGACGTTTACCTGGAGTTTGCCATTCCACCCTTCCTCTGTACTCAGAGTGAACAGGACACAGAATGGTAACAGTATCCCCTGGTGAAGGAAAATGTTCCTTATGAATGGATTTCTGAATCGGAATCCAAGGCTTCAAACTTGCAATGCCAGATTCCACTGTAATTACCTTTAGTGTCAGGCACTGCCCATCTCTTCTAGTGAGGATCCAGTATTTTTCATAGTCCGCTTTATCAATGGAGAAATGGATGGTGGAACTGTTGTTGACCACTTTCACTCCACTTTGTGAGCCACCAGGGAAGATTTGAACATGGTGAGTAACATTTGTCTTGTAGATCTCCACTGTGTCCCCCTGACTCGGATCAAATGATGTCAAATTGTATTCAAATGAGTAGTGTTCATAAATTTTCACTTCAAAAGGTCCCAAATGGCTTCTCTTGTGGCAAAAGGTCAACTGGAAGTTGAAACTAAAGTGAAGTGTCCCCTCTCTCCACGTCTCAGCTTTGTATAGTCCACTATCTGATAGGGTAAGATTCTTTAGCTCGAATCCGATTAGTTCTCTCCGAGTGTCAAATCCAGAGACACTGCTAAAACACTTAGCTCTTGCTGTTTCTATGACTCGGTCTCCAGAGATGTCAATCAGGACCTGCGGGCTGTCTCCAGAGCTCTTGTAAAATACATGCCTTACACGCTCTTCAGTCGTCATCAGAAAATAAAACACAGCATTTTCACCTTGACATCCAAAAACAATCTTGTCCATCAGACTGAGTTGAGCGAAATTGAACTGGAACATCAGTAAGAACCCGACCTGCTGTGTGAATGTGGCCATTTGATCTGTGCGCCTCCGACACACAGCTAGTAAAAGATGGTCTGTGTAGAAATGTGCTTGTGATTGAACTGAGAGATCAAAAAAAAGCAAAACGGAAGTGACAAAAAAAGCCACAGGTCTGACATAAGAGAACTACTCCCTTCCTCGTAGTGATAGGGAAAAGAAAAAAACAGAAAAAAACATATTTTCATAAGGCAGCATCCCTAACCTGTATATACATCATACATACACATTTGTGGTGTAGGGGGAAACTTAAAGGTCCCATATTGTGAACATTACACACTTTTAGTGATTTTACGCATGTATTTGGATGTCAGACACATCTGAATTGAAATATCCCTAAAAACCCAACCTGCCAACCTGCTTGAGTGTGGCTATTTTGGCTGCGAGCCCCTGACTTGATTTCAACATACAGGATCCTTGGTAGAAGATGGTCTGCATAGATATGTGTTTGTGATTGAAATGAGAGATCCGAAAGTTTTTTTTTACTGTATTTGTAGTTTTAGCAGCAAATCAGCAGACTGAGTGAAACATCACACGTAGGTTACACTTCCTGGTAAAAAAAAGATAAAACAGATATCCGTCTATGAAGACTCAACGGGAAGCAAACCACGCCACTATGCTATAGCCAAGGGCAGCGTAACATGAGGGAAAGTCCAAAAGATTCCAACATACCTGTACTCAGGTGGCCTTCATAGGACATAATGACTAATATTAATTCTATTATTGGGTTAGCTGATACTATATCCTTTCACAGGGCCCAACATTTCCAAAAATGTGTATTAGTGAGGATTTAAATAGTCTGGGATTTCTCTTGTAAATCTCCAGTGTTTTCTCCTTATTTAGATCAAATGTTTTCAAATTAGATTAAATCTTATTAGATTACATATAGAGAAAACAAAATGCAGTTAGCATCTTACCAGAAGTGTAAAAAAGCAGAAAAGTAACAGTAGGCCTATGACATATAGTGCAGTGTAGGCAGTGAGGGGCTGGTGCTGTGCGGAGACCAAAGCCTTGATGGCCACCTCCAAATTGTGCGTCAAATGAATTTTAATGGTAAAACATAACTAACATTAGTCAAGCTCATCAAGCATTGATCCCTCCTTAATAAAATGGTAAATTGGAAGGTGCGTCAAATGCAACCTGGTCTCATTAGCGTAACGTTCCCCTGAGAACGTTTTCGCAAACCCAGCCAAACGTCCCACCAGGTACATTTCTGAGGTGCAAACTAGCCAGTGCGCTAAAGAGAGACGTTTAAACGTTGTTTACTACAGTTAGGTCTGGTCAAACTAAATTGTAGCTTACACAAGCTCAGCAGTATTCTTTGGTTACCAAACCAAAGTTTTGGATTAATAGTGCCTATATCTCGCTATGTTTTACAAAATTGGTTGGTCAGATGTAATGCAAGTATCCCCTCACTCAAGATCTCAATTCCTGTACTTGCCTCCCACAACAGAGACTGACACTTTCTCGTCATCATCTTCTAAAGCCTGTTGACCTCAGTGACTCCTCTGGTAACCTGAGTTGCCCCCCCCCCCCCCGGGTCTCTGTCGTTAACAGTTACTAACATGAGGTGGATGTCGGCTTAAACGTCACTAAATCACACATCCTCCTCCCCCTTGTCCCTGCTCCTCCTGGAGTGTCATAGACGTCAGCCGCTACTGAGCAGGCTTGATTCACATCCACGGACGGCGTGTCAAACGCTACCGGGAGGGAACAGTCAGAGATCATGTGTCTGCAAAGCACATGATTTCCATCTGTGCCTGAGGCCACACACTGATGCACGTGACACTGAATCTGAATCTGAATTTGAACACTGGTTTCACACTACATTAGATCCTAGATTGGACAGATGTTCATGCCAGGCAGTCGCTGTATATACTGTAAGTTGATTTTCGTGGCTGATAAATGTTTGACAAAAAATCAGGTAGAGGTCATTGTTAAATATGCTCTTGTATAGATATATGCTTTTGTTTAGTTTTTCATTAACAATAGCTGTGTACAGCTAGTTAAACTTAGGTAGCTCTGTGAACAGGTGAACTTTGTCATGTCTATGTCTATGTGTATGATAATTGTTGTCACTGTGTCATTTAAATAAAAAAATAAAAAAAAATAAAAAAAACAATAGCTGTGTCACTGGTGTAATACCACCGACTGCAGTATTTTGTCCTGGTAACTCAACTGACAGATCTGGTGTCAGCCAAGAAAACAGACTCAATAAGATGAGACTACACTGATTAAGTTTGTTCCTGTGCTCCAAGTTAGAGGCCTGCGCGGGACAGATTTTCCAGTCCCGCGCCCGCCCGCTCCCGCAGTGTTCAGTCCCGCTCCCGCCCGCTCCCGCAAAGAATTATGATTTTCAGTCCCGCTCCCGCCCGCAACTGTAATACATTGTCCCGCTCCCGCCCGCAATTCCCGCATGATTCCGACGTTCACCTACTGCTCAAGACAGTTATTGACATTGGTTTGAGGAATTAAACACGCTGCGCTAAGCTGAGCGCATCACTGACGGATCCTTCTCCAAAGTGCATGAAGCGCCTTCGGTGGCACCAGCTGCTTAGGTTTCACAGCAATACCCAGCAAACCTACCAATTTAATCTACAGTGATATTAAGAATAATACATTCTTTATATGCTTCATTACGTTTACATAAGAAATAAAAATATAAGAAGTGATGTTATAATTTTAAACACCGCATAATGCCCTGCCCCCTCGAGCATTTGAGCATAGCCAGCTCACATTACAATTGATTTAGGCTTAAATGCAAACAAGTGAAATGGAGAAAATATTAGCCTACCTTTTCTGAATCCAGAATATTGAAAATATAACATAATCTTAATTATTATTACATCTGCATTATTACATCTGCAAATCTACATTCAAAAATGTTTATTAATAGATAGGCTACCAAATATAATATCCAGCACATTGTGTTATATATATGATATACATTGACCAATAGGTAATTTATGATTTTATTTTACATTTTAAAACACTTTTTTAATTCGCGGGACTGCCGCTTATCACTGCTCCCGCCCGCACCCGCGCTGTGCGCTCTCCCTCCCGCCCGCTCCCGCAAGGAGCTTTCAATATTTGTCCCGCGTCGCACTGCTTTGCGTTGGGTCCCGCGAGTCCCGCGGGACTCCCGCGGGAGTGCAGGGCTCTACTCCAAGTTGCCATGGTAAATGCTAGCTGGTGCAAAGGAAGCTTTTGTATAGTTGGCCCATGATACTGATGTGAGAACAACAGTTCCAAACCTGGGAAGGGCTCCAGCTGGGCTTTATCAGTCTGTGCTCGGCGGGCACGGTCACCTTAGAGATCCGCTTGCCACCGTGCGTCACACCTGTCCCAGTCCTCCCTCTGGGTCAGCACCACAGTGCTGCATATCTCAATGCTGCCAGCTCCACGCCACACACCCAAGTCTCAAAATAAACTCCTCTCTTTTATCATCTCCTCTCTTCTCCCTTCCTCTGTTCTCCTCTCATCTCATGCTGATCCTATCCTCTCCCTTCCTCTCTTCTCCCCTCCTCTGTTCTCCTCTCCTCTCATCATGTCCCTTCCTCTCCTCACTCTTTTCTCCTCTCTTCTGTCTCCTCACTCTGTTCTCCTCTCCTCTCATCCCTCACTCTTTTCTCCTCTCCTTTCCTCTGCTCTTCTTTCCTCTCTCTCCTCTCCTCTCTTCCCTCTTCTCGCCTCTCTCTTCCTCTGCTATCTCTCCTCTCTTCCCTCTTCTCTCGTCTCCTCTCTTTCCTCTCCTCTCGACTCCACTCTTTCCTCCACTCTTTCCTCTCCTCTTGTCTCCCTTCCTTTCTTCAGTCATGGGCAGGCATTCGGAGGTGTCAGCCAGCGGTAGGGTATTGCTTTCCCACACCACAGCGAACTGTCAGACTCTCTTCATCTGTATTCCTGTCTCCAGGTCCGTCTCAGAGAGGCCGTGGCGAGACAAGCAGGATGCAGGAGGGTGGCTGTGGCAGGAGAAGGAACACAGCGACAGGCCCGTGTCCCACGATGGCCCGTCTGAAGGATCCGTCTCTTGGAACCCAGCAGGCTGACAGAACCTTCTTATCCACCCAGAACTCTCTCACATGTTGTCAAGAAGGCATCACAAGTCATGAAGCATCAGGTTTATAAATGCTGTCAGCGGAGAGAGGAGTTGTGGGAGAGGCAAACACATGGAAATAAGACCTTTGCAAGTATCTGAGTCTGTGTTTTTCATCTGAAATGGCTTCTCTTTTAAAAAAAATAAACTTACGTTTTTACACACCGACTCCTTACAACTTTTTTCTGTGCAAATGTCTGCGTTTTTTCCCTGAAGAAAGGTTATTTTAAATGACTTGACAGACCTTATGGTTGTACAACTGGATGGAGCTGTAAACAAACGCAGAATCTGTTAAAGATGGAACCTCAATAGAGGATGCTACATCTAGGGGAAAGTGAGGTGGAATTTGTAGAGACATGAAACCCATCTCACAGCTACCATCTCACAAGAGTGTTTCCCTCTCTGAAACATATCCAGCTACAGTACTATCTCACAAGAGCGTTTCCCTCTGAAACATACCCAGCTACAGTACCATCTCACAAGAGCGTTTCCCTCTGAAACATACTCAGCTGCATCTCACAAGAGCGTTTCCCTCTGAAACATACCCAGCTATCATCTCACAAGAGCGTTTCCCTCTGAAACATACTCAGCTGGGGAGCGTACCTATGTTCCCCGGGTCCTATGTACCCCGGGTCCTATGTTCCCCGCTATTTGTATGGGACCGGGGAACATAGGACCCTTTTTGTAGAAAAGGGTCCTATGTTCCCCGCCTTGTATCTGACCACGGAAATTGCATGAGATATGCTTGCGAGTGCACATTTCGTGCACAAACGGTAGCAAAGTGTATTTTTCTATCAATGTTGCTTGCCGTAGCACCAGGTAGACCACACATACGCGCACGGTGCAATATAGACACAAGCCAGAAGGGCGATTTTCCTAACTTCCACGTTGAGTATAGCGGAGTAAAAGAATAGATGAAGATTTTTTTTTATAACATCCCAGATAGCAAGCATACGTTGGCACAACGGCATATCATCCGTTGGCATGACGTTGTTTACTGACGTTGTGCCAACTTCATTTTGTCCGGTGGGGTAACGTTGTTTTGACGTTGGCACGGAGAAAATCGTCGTGCGTCACAATAGGCCTACAAAAATCCGTTTATTGCAAAACGTTGGCTTATAACCAATTGCCAACATTTTGTTTTTATTTTCCATTGCTAGTCCATACCGTGAAAATGAATGAACATTATACTTTTATTATCATGAGCAATGACTTGTTCTCCAGTAGCCTACAAGCCTATATGGAAATGATTGCTTCCGCAATTGCGCATCATGCCTAACAGCTGTTCTAAAACCAGTGGCCTCTCGGGGCTTGTTGCTTAATTCAAGACAGGCAGGCAATATGTTATAAATGTTAATATTATTTATAATATTTATTGACAATAACAAAAATAACAAAGAAATAAATTAATAAAAAATGTTAAAAAAAAAAACACCAACAAGGAATTGGGGGGTGGGCTGCTCCGGTTCCTCCAGATCATGGAACTATTCTGGAAAAACAAAAGAGTTTGCTCATCGATCCATTTATCAAAACAATGCAAAGTATGTGGGGTTTGCCATATGTGCTACTTACTCGGAGTCAGAATCGCTGGAATCCGAATCACTGAATTCCAATTGACGCAGACGCTGGCGCTGAGTAGCTGTGGAGAAAAGGAGACAACCATCAGTGACAGATTGCCCATTTAGGAGGTTATCACTGAAACTAGGCCTAGGAGGTAAGAATGTTTTTTTTTTATTATTTTTAAAAAAATGTTTACTGTCCCCATCTATTATATGAAAATGCGCTTAACGTTGTAACGATCTGAATTGCGTTGTATTGAGGCATGCTAGGCTATATTTTTAGTTGAAAATGCATCTCCATTTGCAAATAGCATTTTCATATTGCAATCAATCGTGAAATGCACAGCATGCACAGGCCTACTAAAGCCACGCGACAAAATGTTACCTGAGAATGAATGCACGTGATGTTTGCATGAACCACGCGACATTAGGTCAGTTTGGCCTAGGATTAGCCATAGCTAGGGCACTGGACACTTGGTGACTGTTTGACATGTGATAAGGTAAGATTTTTAATTATTGTCTTAAAATAAGGTTAGAAGACTAAGCTAAACTTGGTTACTTTTGTGTGAAGAAATGAAGAGTTTGGTTCCAAAACGCTATCTCCTTTTTTTAAAACATTCAGGTTATTTAATGTGTATTGTGTTGTTTTGATTGAGTAAAGATATATCAAATAACAACACCCAGTTACAGTTCAACTGAAATTATTTGGAAAACAAAATGTAAAAAAAAATATTTATGAAAATTCATTAAAATGGTGGCGTTTTGAAACTCTTCAAATGTAGCACATAGCTCGACATATTTTGTAGCCTATGCTACTTTGGAATAATTAAAATACATAGATATTTATGTTTTTGGTATAATACAGAAATATAAGCAACTGTTGTTGAAAGTCCCGAGTACCGCCATGTATAGGCTAATAGAAAATCGGAGAGATTTCTATTTTGGGTAGGACTTTTTGCCTCAGTATTTTCTGTCAGTCTAAAGCACAACTGATATTGCCATCTATGTACTGTAGGTAGCCTGCTTTGTTTAAAGATCGTTGTCTTTCAAAGAAATGTAGCTGGGCTTTGGATGATATAAAATCACGGTGTCTCTGCAACAAATGCGCATTAAGATTAAACGAGGTTGCATTTTTTGGTAATTGGTGGAGTAGCCTAGGCTAGGAACACGAAAATCAGTGGGGCTGTTAAAGCGTAACTGGCCAGAATGCATCCTAGGGTGTTTTTGTGAATGTACCCTAGTCAAACTTTAGTTTAAAAGCATAATTATAGCCTACGTCCGAAGCGCCACTTTTAGCTTGTCGTCGTTTTCGGGTCAAATGGCTTTTTTAATGGAAATCGTAGGGGCACTACTATTTTGATACATGATGGCATCAAAATAGCTATTTTTAAAACACCAAGAAGGCTCGACACAACATGAAACTTTGATCGAAGTCATCTGTGTCTCTACACATGAACTTGAGCATTGTTTGTGTACACAGAGTTTACTAAAAGAAAGGTTTTTAAAAACTTAGTTTTTCTGCTCGCCGCCATCATGCCAGCCAAGGAGTGAGTTGTCCAAAACCTTTCTTTTTAGTAAACTGTGTACACGAACAATGTTCTCAATGCTCGAGTTCATGTGTAGAGACACTGATGATTCTAAATAGCTATTTTGACGCCATCATATATCGAAATAGTAGTGCCCATGAATAATACTTATCATAAATGCTCAAACATTGCTTCCTAGATAATGTGAATTCCAAGCTACAAAACTGAAGTAATTCTAAGGACTGACAATTATATGAATGTGATAAAGACAGGATTTGAACAGAAATATTTTACAGGCTTTTGGTTTTGGGACCCATTCTTGATTAAGACAATGTTTTAACAAAATATGAGATGGTGCAGCAAGAACCTTAGATGATTTAACCTGGAATGACCCATTGCATATACTTAAATGTCTGCCACTATGTCTTTGGATTTCCCTCTTCTTATTCAGGTCTGTAACATACCGATTACAGGGCTCTGCGGTTCTTCAGCTCTCCTCTTCCTTCCTCCACTGCGGTCACTGCTATACTTAAGCCAGTTCTTAATGTGGCTGTCGCACTCGCTGGCAGTGATATTTTGCGCTGCCGCAGCACCTGAACAGGTAACAGTTCTTGATCATTGAAAATACAATGCACTATTTCCAGGAGAATCAAAAAGTGTCTATTAAGCACACTGTATTTAATTTTTCTTTTACAATGACAGCAATGCAGTGGCATTCAGACACCTCTTATAGCTGCAGTGATTTTTAAAGCTGCAAAAGCCTTCTTTTGGCCTCCTCGGCCAAGCCAATTGTATTGGGTTGCCAGTGTGTCTGTGATGAGGTGACGCATTATTCTCCTGACCGCGTCCCCAGCATTCATCCCACCAAGTGCTGTAAGGTGTGTTGTCTACAGATAAGAACAGAAATGTACAGATGTATATAGATTTTATACAGTTAAGAACAAAATTATTCATACCCCTGGCAAATATTAATTTAATGTTGATTTTCTCTCGACCAATATGTTTGTTCTGACTGAAAATGAAACTGCCACATGTCAAAAGGTTGCTTGACAATGTGGTAGAAACATGGAAATAGAAGCATTTTCATCTTTTTTTTTACATATGTATGAATTTTGTGTCCAAAATTATTCATACCTTTTTTTAGATAATGACTGGAAAGCCTTGTTTGGCTGTATGTTTTGGATCATTGTGTGGTTTAATGGCCCGATGCCGCCTATTGGGACGGGTTTCTCGGCAGACTGCCTGATTTTTTTTCCTCCAAAAATCTTACTGTAGCCCCTTGTTTTAGTGTTACCATTTACTTTGAGAAGGTCACCAGGTCCCATTGTCTGGAAAAAAACACCCCAAGCTAATACATTTCTATAATAGCTATTCTGCACTGTGGATATGGTGTTTTGATGGTTGACATTTGCAGCACATCCCAAAATGGACCACTTGGTCATCATGGATGCTGATCATGGATCACTCTTCTTAAAATGCACAACTCTGCTTAACCTTTTATAAGGACACACCTGAACAAAGAATATAGCTTTTGCTTGATTTTTAAATGGTTATGAACTAGGTTTCCAGACTAGATCTCCCTGAAATAAGATCTAGGTGGGCGGGGCTAGGCTAGCTGTCTAGAATCATTGTGAAGACATTGAGAGGCTTGGTATGTATTATGAGAACCATTTTGAGAGCTGTGATGACAAATAAACATGCTTCCAGTGATTATTTAAAAAGGGTATGAATAATTTTGGACATGCCATTTTTCATAAAAATGTTCAAAAAATATGAAAACTGATTCTACCACATTATCTTACAACATTTAGCCATGTAGAAGTGTCATTTTCAAACATATTGGTCAAGAGAAAATTAACATTAAATCAATATTTGCCAGGGGTATGAATACTTTTGTTCTTAACTGTATAGAATGTGTACTGTTGACAAAACATAATGCAGTTGGTTCCAAAGTATTCAACCAACGTGAAATTTTTCACCATGTTGTGGTCATCAATGTAGTCAAATACATACCATAGCTTTCTCCTGTGCTTTCTCTAATAACACATTCTCCACTCTCCTCAGATGTTCTTGTGTCTGAATTGGGAATGTGAATTCCTCTGGTAGAGAGGGCGCTGCTTGTGCTGGCTGCTTCTTAGCCAGGGCCTGGAGAAGGAGGGTGTTCTGGCGCACTTGCGCCTTTATCTCCTCCAAGGCCCTGAAAATTAGCTGGTCACGCTCTATAGGTAAGAAAGGTTTAATAGAAAAACAGAAACATTTCACATTGCTTTAGAAAGTGTTGTGACTTAAATGATTATGTTACACAAATGATATCATCAGTCATGTTGCAGACCAGCAAAATGTTTTGTACCGAATGTGTTTGTCACAGGCTGTGAGTAGGAGGTAGTGGGAGCACTCAAGACCGATGAAAACACCGGTGGTGGCTGGAGTACAGGCTGGAGTACAGGTAGCTGTTTGGAGGAGCCTGGTTTCGCAGGTGGTTTCACTGGTTGTTTCGCTGGTTGTTTTGCTGGTTGCTGGTTGGCGATGGAATGGCGTGGCTGAGGTAGAGCTTCAAACTGCTCCACCACTTTGGCAGAGGGCCTGCAGTATGACAACAGGACAACACCACAGGTATTAAAACATCAGTGAATCTTAGACTTTTGTTAATTTGTGTACTGTACGGTTCTTACATTCTAGGCCTTCTGAAACTTTCATCCTCAGAAGTGAGGGAGTCTTTCTTGGTGGCCCTCACCAGTTTCTTCCTGGCCGCTTCATAAGAATCTGTATTTGAGGGAAACATTTGTTAAACAAGGAACCATATTGCAGCATGTATAGAAATGAAATGAAGTTGCATTATGATGAATCATGTTATCTCTCTCTCTCTCTCTCTCTCTCTCTCTTTCTTTCTCTCTGTGTTTGTTTACAGGAGGGTCTCACCATATTTCTTCAGTACCCTGACAAAGAACTCCCCCCATGTCTCATCAGGATCCTCCTGATTCTGGACAGCCACCTTACCCCGTTGCATACTTTTGTATGGTGGCCAGAACGACACTTTTTGGTCGACACTCAGCCAGCTTGTGGGCACCACTTCAACCTCATTCTTTTCCGTAAATAGTACAATTGCGAACATGATCTGTAAACTGAAATGATGAACAGATGAACTTAGCTTTAACTAACTAACTTATTTATTTATTTATTTATTTATTTATTTATTACTAACTAACTAACTTATTTATTCATTTATTTATTTATTACTAACTAAATTATTTATTTATTTATTTATTTATTTATTTATTACTAACTAACTCATTTATTTATTTATTTATTTATTTATTATGTATGGTTCAGTCGGTATATTGCAAAGCCATGTTTGACGGGCATTGCAACCATTTTGGCATCAATGGTTTTCTCTGACAAAGCCACCACCTCTACAGACAGTCCTTGAACAAAAGCAATATTCAAATTGAGGGAGTCAACTGGGGATGTGAAAAACGACTGTCTGTTTAAAAATTTCCGTCCCAAAAACTGTGTGCAGCCATCAGCATTGAACATTTTTTCAATTCTGAATATGCTGTGCCCACTCAAAACTATGTTGTTAGGCGCATGGACTGATAAAAAGAATTTGGGACAGGTGTAGTGAGAGAGTAGACTGTGCAACACTGGACTGACATTGACTGACTGACTGACACTGCTGTTTAGTTTTTGTTCAGCGATGCGTTTTACAATTTGCTGCAAAGGTTGGTTTGGCTTTCTGATCTTTCTTTTCAGTTGATGCAGAAAGTTTTCGAAAGGAAAGGCAGAAATTCTCTGCAAGGGGCCAAATTTTCTGACATCGTCTGCCAGGTGGATTAAGCTATGGACATTGTACACAATGAAATCGCCATAAATCACAGAGAAGTTTTGGACAAAGACTCTGATCACCTTCTCGGCGTAATCACAGTATGTTTTTGACAGCTGTGGGCTGCATAGAATGGTTATGCCCACATGCAGAAGGAGGAAGTGATCGTACATAACATCAGGCAGTTCGTTTTTGAGAGCAATGGGACCCGTATACAAAAGAAATGTCCGAAATTCAGTTGCTTTCCAACGGTCCACCTCTGTTAGGGATCTCCCTCTTCTATTGAACTCTTTTGGCAAGCTTTTTCCAAGTTCCACTATTTTTTGTGATATTGATGTTATTGTTCGGTTGCCAATTCTTGTGGGTAGTGGGCCTCGCATCCACAACCAAATGAGCTTTCTCACTACTCCCAAACACACTAAGTGCATGTAATCGAGCACAAATTGGGAGACCATGCCAATGTTGATGTCAGTGAGGGGACTTTCACCATCCTTGTGGTGATCACTTTGTAATTTGGCCTTAAAGCTCTCGTCTGTACGTGGTGCCGCCATTGTCTCAGGGAAGTTTAATCTGTTATTGCACCAAACACCCTCCTGAACACACCTCTCGCAGCCGTAATACGAATTATGATATTTTATGTTTTTGAGGAATGCTCTTGCTGGTGCATCGCATACAAAGGCCGAAATGATTATTTTGTGATTTTGTTGGTACATAACACCACTTGAGGAGATGACTGACATCTCCTCCACAAAATCGGAGAGATACTCTGCCAAATTTGATGGTTTTTTAAACCCAGAGTATAATGCCACAACGAAGGGAATTTGGTCTGGGTCTTCTTCAATTAATGCCAATATTGGCCATAATTGGTTATTGCTACTTTTAAAAAGTGGCATGCCATCAATATTGATTTGCAGGTGGAGTGTTTGAGCGATTGTTAGGGTGGGACTGTCCTGCATCCTCACCAATACACCTTTAGCTAATCCAAAATAGTGCATGGAGCCCCCTGCTTTTTCTTCCACCTCTATGCTTTTAGGAGTTGACAAAAGTGTCCGACCATCTTTTGGGAGATCTGCATCGGGCAGGTGTTTGTTAAGGACAGCAAGAAGACTTGAAAGATGGCTGATTGGTGTGTTTGTTTCCACTGCCCACGCCTTTAAATCGTCACGTAATTTAATGTTGTCATATTCCTCATCAGGACTGTCAATGTCAATGTCAAAGTCCTCGTCTTGCATACAGTAATCGATATTTTGGATTTCCTCCAGACCACAGGTGGCGCTTATGTCCTCTAAACTAGAGCTAGTACTAACGTTACACCAGTCTCCTCCATCACAGCTGTCTAACGTTTCCGTCCCTGACATGTAGGAGTCGGAGCCATGGTCGGAGCAGTCGGAGTCGTGAGTAACGCTAACTTTTTCCACATTAAGTGATTGTAGCATAGAGACAATGGCCTCTGTATTTTTTTTTGTATGCCGTCTTAAAGACCTTTTTGATAGCAATTTGTTGCTCTCTGCCATTATTGTGACAGACAATAGCGTAAAGTTTACTAGATAACTGTTAGCATCAAGCAAGCTATAGCAGCTAGCGATATAGCTAACGTTAACGTAACCGTTTTCAGCTAACTTTAGCGAGCGAATCCGACTAACGCTAATTTACACAGTTATCGTTCTTGGTTTATGGTGTTGCGGTCTTGAAAGTGACCTTATAACCACTACTTTACCTGAATGTTGACCAAAACACCACAGTGTCTAATGTTAGACCAAAGTCTGTCGTTGGCGATCCCAGGTGAATTGAAAATCAGTTGATTTCAGTTAACTTTTATTCATACGCGCGCAGGTGTGTGTGTTACATCATAAGCACGAGAGCAACCTATATGTTCTATATTGTTGATGAACACAGTGGACCTTTTAACCTGTAATGTGTAGTGTAGCCTACAGTTTTTTTCTCCTACTCTCTCTGTGTGTGTGTGTGTGTGTGCTTTCAGACTCTGGAAAAATGTACTTATGAGGGCTTTATTTCCTTGAAGGTAACTATATTACACCCCCAGACACACACACATCAGTAGTCCTATGAGCTATGAGATGTCAGATTGTGTGTGTTGACACTGGAGGCACACTCACCTGTCTTATGTTCTTCAATGGAGGCTGAGGATGATGAAGACACTGTCTGTATGCTTGGAGTTGTGAGGGGAATTCTTGTAAACATGCACTACCAAAGTTTTAGCCTGATGAGCCAGACCTCACATCTTGATGTAGGACCATTCGCAGTGCTCAGTCCAAGGGGCGGGATAAACGGTTGTCTTTCAAATTCCCTCTGCACGCAATAGGATAGTGCTACAACCATGCATTTTCCCACCAGCGGAGCTAGTTGTTCAAACTTTTGCCAATTTAAACAAAGCTTAACTCGTGTCACGCTGTTCGCCAGCAGCAGCATCCATCTTCTTTGTTTTCAAGTAGCAGGGAATTCACGCAGAACAGTCGCAACTATGCCATCATTATGTTAAGTCCGCTTACTGATTCTATACACGATGTGATTGGCCTGACTGAAGTTGAATTTTTCCAACTCGCAAGCCAACGGAGAGTTGCTAGACTACCCTGGCAGCAAATTACATCACCTTGGCCGCTAGGGTGCGTCTAGATTTCTAGGCTACCAAAGTTTGGGATCACTTAGAAATTTCCATTCCACTCCATTATAGACAAAATACCAGCTGAGATCAATTACATTGTTTTTTTAATCAGTGCAACAGTTTTCAGGTTACACAGTATGCGCTTACATAATTGCAAAAGTGTTCTCTACTATTGTAGAAAGAAATGTCTTATCTCTAATGCAATATTTACATTGCCCATTATCAGCAACCATTCATCCAATGTTCCAAAGGCACATTCTGTTTACTAATATATAATTTCTCTGTTTCAGTAGCATCTGTTTCCTGTTACCAGCGTAACACAACACAGACTGTTTTTCTGCCGTGTATTCAGGGCACAGGCAGCTAGCGGATAGTGAGGCGATGTTTTAGCTTAGAAACTGCGTGACATGTCAACAACGTTTGTATTTACTTGTCACAGCCTGGCATACTGTGTTCATTATTCCATACATCTGATGTGTAGGCTAACTGCTGAACTATGAGGTCCGACAAGGGACCAGGGCTATAGGCTACAGTCAGGGCTACCCTGCTGAAAAAAAACAGCCTGACCAGCTTAAGGTGGTTTGCTGGTTGACCAGCTTGTTTGACCACCCTATGATGGTTGACCTGCTAGACCAGCAAAACTCATGCGACAACATAGCTTCGGCTGGTTTACCCAGCTTGCGATGGTAATTCAGCTGGTTTTGCTTGTCGTATCATCTCAAGTCATTTTAGCTGGTGTTGCCGGTCTACATTGCTGATTTATCTGGCCATGCCAGGTTATGTTGGTCATTCTAGTAAACCAGTATGACCGCCTTACACACACAGTATGCACTTACATAATTGCAAAACTGTTCTCTACTGTTGTAGAAAGAAATGGCTTATTTTTAATGCAATATCTACATTGCCCATTATCAGCAACCATTTATCCAATGTTCTAAAAGCACACTCTGTTTACTAATCTAATATCATTTCTCTGTTTCAGAAGCATCCATTTCCTGTTGTTACCAGCACCATGCCATGTATGTCGCTCTGCATTATCCACATGTACACTGACCAATCACTGACTTGTTTCTTGCTGGGCATTTTTTATAACAGTGATAAACATTAAAAACATGAAAAGCATGAATATTTCTTTCAAACAACACAACTTGTGGTGAAGTCAGAGTATGCTTCCAATCAATCATTACACAACAGTGAAAAAAGTTCAAAATATAGTTTTCAATATAGATCGACAGATAGATACTTTATTGATCCCCAAGGGGAAATTCAATTCAATAAGAACCTAGACAAGATAAATTCATATATTGAAATTGGTCAATTGTTATTTCCATTGAATATTTTTATTTAAGTACACCAAGTAAGTACAGAAACCACTGTAAATGTGCCTTTGGCCTATTTGATCCATGCTTGCAAATACACACACCTTCAGCTGTGTTGCTGTGTGTGTGTGTTAGAGGGTGATTGACTAAATAGCACCACTGTACATTGTAAAATGAGTGTGACAAACATGTAATGCAACTTTTTTGTTTGTTTTTAAAATCCATGCTATCTATTTCTCTGTCTAATGTATATTTTTTTGTTTCTATCTGGTCCATTCAGGTGCTCTCTGCAGCTCAGAATGAGATTGGCTGGGACTTAATGGCACGCTACTGGGAAAGTGATTACTCACTCATGAGTGAAATAGTGATCTCGTATACTGTGAAATGCCAGTATTAAATAAATGATGGGCTTGTAAACATTGGGTTTGTGTCATGGTTTTCAGCAACAAACATACTTTACATGAAACTGTAAGATGACATTCACTTAAATTGTGAGTTATTAGGGGGAAGGCTGAAATCATTTGACAAATTAACTTTGTCTAATACAAAGATTTACTTGTTTGTATTAGGTGTAATTGCAGTGGCACATTATGATACACATTTAAATAATGCCCAGTCAGACATAAGGAATTTTCTATCAGAAAAACTTTATTGGACCATGGCAGTCATATTTTATGGTGAGGTCACGGGCAACTCCAACTGAAATATCTGATGTTACATGATTAGTGCTTGGATCTCATCTAGCCTATAACCAGAAAGTTGGACATCAGTTCCACCATGAATAGCCTAACTGCTTAACAGTTATACCCATTAGAGTGGAACTTCTAATGGGTGAGCTATAGTATGCTTTTTGTTGGAGTTGCGATAGCTTGACCTATTTGGGAAATGCACTCTTTTTCAGTGACTTCTGTGGGTATACTTAGTTACTTATTGGTCATAGGAATAAGTTGGCTACTGCTTTTCTTGATTGCATGTGGGAAAACAAATATCCTAGTCTTACAAACAGAAGCAGGTATGTATAATCTACAAACCTATGGCTGAAAAAGTTAAGGTTCATTTGGCAAATGTTATTTTGTAGTATTAAAAAAGATTGTTTTATAATTTATCACGTAATTAGCACGTTTAAGATAATCACTGCAGTTGCAAACAGCCGGTCGGTGGACTGCCGTTGGCGTGACTGTGTTTCAACGTTGTAAATCCTCTTGTTTTAAGAGGTCTTACAAACTTCTAAAATTATCTCACAAATGCAATAAATAATAATAATAAATAATAAAACCCGAAATCTTGCGTTGTTGACATTCGCTGCAGTTGCAGCCAGTCGGTGGACTGCCGTTGGCGTGACTGTGTTTCAACGTTGTAGATCGATCCTCTAAATATTTTTGTTTGACGCAGCTTGTCGCAGAACAATCCAACATTCTATAAACCAACATTCTATATACAATTGCTTGAGGCGCTGCGGTTGTTGTGACATTGTTTCAACGTTGAAATTCCACCTCCGACACTGCCAACCAATGGCAACGTTGTGACAACGTGTGCTTGCTATCTGGGATAGGCCTACAATGGTTTTACTTGTGCTTCTTTACTTAATATAACGAGTTCAAAGTAGAGATGTCCGATAATATCGGCCCACCGATATTATCGGCCCGATATTAGCATAAAAATGTAATATCTGTTAATATCGTTATCGGATTTTTTTTGCCTTAAAACCGATAAAATAATGCTTGCGTTACACCCAAATAGTGCCTATGCGCTCCTGAAGCATTTACCGGCGCAAAGATGATGACCTCATCAAGCTGCGTCTTGAAGCATACAAACAAGCGTGGATGGCTGCAGTAACAAACTTGCTCGCTCTGTTTCAACATTATGTCTGTGGTTTGGAATTGGCCATGGCCGTCGTAGCCCCTTGAGTTGGCCGTGACGCCCCTTTGAAAATCAGAGGTTTACAGGCCACGGTGGCCTTGGTGCCCCCTTCTTTAAATATTCTGCTTTGCGTCCTACTAATAGCGATATATATTTAGCCTATGGCCAAATTACGCAGCGGAGAAAGTGCGTCCAAATTAACCCATTCTTCTCAGTTGAATTACTCGCGAAGTAGCCTACTCATCACACAGACATCACAAGTATCACATGGAAGAGCTTTTTCTCAGCTTTTAAACGATGTTAGCCGCTAATTGCTGTGGTGAACGGTTCGCGAGAAAAGTAAATAATATCATTCAATCATAAATTCTACTGAAGGTTTTGCGTCCATCTCCCTACCCATTCATCTCGGTGGAATACTTCAGAACCCTTCGTTTAACATATGACAAACCATATATCAGAATAAACAGCAGACCTTACCGAACAGAAAGGTGTAAATCAGTCCGTTCAAACCGTTCCAGACTAATCCCGTTTTGAATTTGCAGTAAATTTCATACATGGATGTCTCCAAATTTGGGATTTAAGTTTTACACTGTGTTTAAATTGTTCCACATTATTTCATAACGGGCCAAATACAAAACAAATATTACAAATATCGCCTAGATATCGGTAAATCAGAGGACAGCTGACTGTAAGAGTTTGTGAAAGTAGCCTTAATGATCACAAAATGCTAAGCATGCATCTAGGCTATTTGAGTTTCTTAAAGCTGATCTGTGCTTAAATTGTTCAATACATGATTTCATAACAGGCCAAATATAAAATAAATGTTAAATATAGCCTAGATAACTGAAAATATTAGATGATCAGATGATTTACAGTTATATGTAATATGTCATGTTTTATGTTTTTGTATACAGTGATGCAGGTCTACTGCAGTGAATACAACTTTGATCATTTTTATAGCCTACTACTGTATAGTTAACTTTGGCCTTGGTGCCCTGACATGTGGCCTTTGTGCCCCCCACCAAATATGCCCAACTGAAGGCCAAGTGGCCTTGCCCCTAAAATGGTGAAATTCCAAGCCTGATTGTGGGTATGGCCCGTTATGTACTTCACCTCAAGCCTGAAGTATTTTTTGTAGCTCAAACAAATGTTTTCAAAATTGTGCAGTATAGTTGCTTGCCACATTGTAATTGACTCATATTTGTGCATTCATTCAATTAAGGTGATTGAGTTTTAGTTAAAGAAACAGTTCATGAAGCATCCTACAAATGCAGGCTCATTTAACACAGAAAAAGGGTAGCCTGTCATACACGATGCCTGTTATTTTAGTTGGCTTTACATTCTGCTATGTTGCACATAGTTGTTCAGGTACAATGTTTTATCATTTGTGAAGAAGTCAAATTTGCCCTATTTGTTGTGGGCATTGTCAAGATTATCTCAGGGAGAGTGTAATCCAAACTGTTGTTTGAGACAATTAAAAAATAAAAAATAAACATGGCACTTTTTCCCTAAATTAAGTTGAAGTATTTTTCTTATTTTGCACAGACAATGTTAACATTTGGAAAGCCTTGTTGCATTCAAGAATGCATCCAGTGGGGCATCACAATAACATTAAGCATGTGGTGTTAATTCCACAACAGGAGATATGTGATGTTACCTAAATTAGTTTTGAGGAAAAATAACCCACATATCGACATCGGTATCGGCTGATATCGGAATCGAAATTTGAGAGTTGGACAATATCGGCATATCGGATATCGGCAAAAAAGCCAATATCGGACATCCCTAGTTCAAAGTTAACATTCTAGGTAACTTCGCATTGTCCGCTTCAGCACTAAATTGAGGACAACAACGTACACGAGCTGCACCTCTCACAGAAGAAACGCGCTACAACTATGCCTTTTTAAGTTGATATTTAATTGGTTTGTTTTGTTCATTTTTCCGTTCGCTGGCACGCTGCAGGGGGGACTGCGCGTTGCTCCGAAGCCCCTTTGGTCTGACTCGTCAATAATCCAAAAATGTCCCTTTGGGTCTACAGCCCAGTATACTGTAGTTTGATATCTCTTTGTTCCATTAAAATTAATCCCATTCTTCCGACAGCTCAACCAAAGGCTATAGATCACCTCCCTTACCTCTTGTACAGTAAGAATCAACAATGACAAGCCAAGTGCAAAGACAATGACAAGCTTGGGACTGAAGCCATGCAGACTCGATTTAACAGTGTTTCTCAAACTTTTTTTCTGGGGACCCACTTTTTAAAAATGACAGACTATCGTGACCTAGCTCGTGACTGTGGTAGTTAACAAACTAGATCAGTGGTTTTCAAACTTTTTCTTTCATTCCCCACTTTGAGGGGGCATTCTCGAGCCCCACCTGTCCCTCATCGCTCTAAGAAAGTGGTAGGTCAAGCTTAAAATTGTCAAATTTATTGAAATAATGACAAGTTCTAAATATATCCTCTTCAACAGAGTTAAAATCAGCTGGTGCTGCAGATATAATAAATAAATAGCCTACATAACACATATTTCTGTTTTCCAGCAACATATTAGGAAGCATTGGCCATTATACAGCATTGTACAATATATTCAATGAAATGCCAACATGCTGCATTAAATGGATCCATAATCCAGTCATACTGAGCACTGCTGGTTGGGAAATATTTTTGAAATAAACTTTGCAGGGATGTGATGTAGGCCTACTGTTTAATACATGGGATCACAAGAGTGCCTCCCAATCAGACGTTTCAGCGATTTCGCTCAGAAATCTCAAAGGCATAATACTGTCGCGATCGAGGCGCCTGTCCTACTCAAGTTTTTTTGGTGAATGCAGTCATCTTATTTGCTAGGTGAGGTGCTTGTCTTTGCCTTGTAACTGGACATTTAACTCATGTATCGCTAAGATATATCAAATATATCGCTAAGATAAGCCAGCTTCGTCAAGAAATGTTCATTAGTGAAAGTGCTTGCAGATTCAAACATGCGCTCTTCCTCCAAGAAGAGGCGACTCGGAGCTCAAACACGCGCGACAGCACTTTACCAACCCGCGCCTTGCCGTGCGGCTGCAGTCTACTTGGAAGCAGCGGGGAACATAGGACCCTTTTTTCAAAAAAAGGTCCTATGTTCCCCGGTAGCGGGGAACATAGGACCCGGGGAACATAGGGATGACCCCCTCAGCTGCATCTCACAAGAGCGTTTCCCTCTGAAACATACCCAGCCACCCGAGCAGCTCCTTCAGTTCAAGAGCGTTTTCCTCTCGGAAACATACTCAGCTAACCGCGCAGCTTCTTCAGTGCAAGAGCGTTTTCCTCTCTGAAACATACTTAGCTAACCGCGCAGCTTCTTCAGTGCAAGAGCGTTTTCCTCTCTGAAACATACTTAACTAACCGCGCAGCTTCTTCAGAGCAAGAGCGTTTTCCTCTCTGAAACATACTTAGCTAACCGCGCAGCTTCTTCAGAGCAAGAGCGTTTTCCTCTCTGAAACATACTTAGCTAACCGCGCAGCTTCTTCAGTGCAAGAGCGTTTTCCTCTCTGAAACATACTTAGCTAACCGCGCAGCTTCTTCAGTGCAAGAGCGTTTTCCTCTCTGAAACATAGCTAACCGCGCAGCTTCTTCAGTGCAAGTTCCCATGCCCCTCTGCCCGGCACCCATGATAAACGCTGCACCTTCAGTGGCAAACTTATGATTTCCTCCTTACCCTCCGGATATAAACAAATCTACGGGTGTGTCGTAGTGTGTGTGTGTGTGTGTGCGTGCGTCTTTGAATGTTTGTGTGTGTGTGTGTGTGGGAAGAGGGAATGATGATATCCATCTGCCAAGGCCTGCATTAATGTTACCGAAATGGGGTTTATGTGTGTGTGTGTGTGTGTCTCTGTGTGTGTGTGTGTGTGTGTGTGTGTGTGTCTCTGTGTGTGTGTGCGTGTGTAAGAGAGAGAGAGAGAGAGACGTCCAGCCACTGTGAGGCCTACATTAATGTCACCCAGGGCCTGAGGCTGGACTGATATCCTCTGCCTTTCATGACGGTCATGCATCAAGCAGACAGGCGTCCTCTCCGGCCCGGCCCCATACACATCCACTGTGATTAATCCCAATTAATCTCCCTTACACTCGCACGCTGCCTGGCCCACTGCACGCTCATCCATCATCATTGCATAACCGTGCTTTCTCCATCAATATGCAACCTCCACGCATCTATACAGCCAATATGTGTGTGTGTTTGTGTGTGTGTGTGTGCATCCTAATGCAGATCTATGGAAACTATGATGAACCCATAGAACCCATATTTTACTTTAAATATGTATTCTCATTTCCGTGCTGATATTTCATGATTTTACTTATTTTAAAGAACAATTCAAGTTGATGACTAGGATATTCTTTTCAAGACCAACCCAAATCCTGTGAGATACTCAGTTCCATTTATATGTATGCAGAGGTTAATGACTCACCGTTGGACAACATATTGAGTATTGTGGTGTAGCAATACATTTTGGACAAGAATTGCTAGCTTCTTGGTCACCTCTGTACACGCGAACAAATAACTCACCATTTATTTTAACAATATCATCTCGCTATATCATTAGTATGAAAGAATATATTTATTATCAATTTATCTGAGGTGGCAGAACTGCGTTCCTCCCTGCCCCCCCCCCCCCCCCCCCCCCCCCCCCACACACACACACACACACACTTTAACCCCTATATGTATGACATTAGTGTTGGTAAAAGCCTCCCCATACAGCAAAGACAAGCAGTCACCATAAAGGAAACATGGATCATCAGGCCTGGTTTACACCGGGTCTGCAACTGAAGCACTCCGTTCGTGGAGTGTAAAAATAGTTTTAGGAGACTGGTCTAATTTCTTCGAATGTACGCACCGCTATCACGTCTGGTGTAGCCAGTTGTATTGATTATTATGGAAGCTAATTGTTGTGGCTGACGCAACACAAACGGAAAGCTTCAGTCACATACCCGGTGTAGCCTCCCTGTCAAGTTATTCAAAAAGGAAGCAGGAATCTCAGCAGGAATCGCAGATTGTTTTACATGAGAATGCTAGACTGTCATTAGCTCTTTAGACAGATCCATAGTATTTGCTTGAATGATGGTGTTTAGCAGTGTTCAGTCATGAGGACTTGGAGGAGGTTTAACGAGGGTCATTACCATTCACTGGAGCTATAACATCGTTATAAACACTCATAAAGCCATATGTCAAAACAGACGTTAAATGTATGTGCTTTTTAATAGAAGGATATCAGCAACCTATCTAATCCTGACAATAACACATGTCCTCTGAGAACGCATTGCAACAGAATTCGAGGTGAAGCCACAGTATGCTAGAATAAAATACATCATAACTCATTAAATTTTATAATGTCACATCCATAAAATCACCTTATAAAGATGCGAGTGCAATTCGTGGCGGTGGGGTTTGTGTTTATTTCCAAATTTATAAAGAGCCCCATATGGCGTAATCATTTCATTTCTTACTGGTTTGGACGTACGAGGGCCTTCTTCAGTGGAGGAGAAGGGCACGACGAACAGCTGTTTCAATCAGAAGCACATTAAAAGGCAGCCGTAAAAAAAGAGGAAAATGAAAAGGTGAAGTTCTATTTTATGCGGCCTCATTAATGCCAGAATAAGTGATATTTTATACCAGTCGTGTTCATTTTGAAAAGGTCAGTGGAAAAATAATTTATTTGTTGAAATCGAGGAGGACAGTTATATTGTCGCCGGAGGTGAGGATGACAATGTGAACTCGGGTGTCGTCTGTCAGTGAGAGAAGTGAGCAGTTATGGACTCCCGGGCAGTGACTGGACCTGGCAGGCTGATGACAGTTGGATCCAAAGAGGGGAAAATAAATACATGTGCTGCTGAGGTTGTTCACTAACCACTTCCTGTGAGTCGACTTGAAGAGCAAGGTGCTAACAATCACCATGGAAACACGCATAGTTGTGCTGTACTATTTGGCATAGGTGCCAACTCTCACGCATTGGCCGTGAGACACACGCATTTGATTAGTTTCACACGCTCACACGCCACACCCCCGATTTCTCACGCTGAAGTGTCAACCCGGTCGGTCAGATGCCTGAAAAATGCCCCCCCTGCATTTCACCGGCTTCAGGTATGCTTTGAGTATTATCAAAGTCCTTTTAGGCAAGTCCCTCCACTCGGCGGCCATATACCAACGTTTTATGGGCACTCATCGGGCACAGTCTTTGGGTCGAACTGCGCGTGCGCAAGGCTTCACGACACCAATCTTGCTCCAGCAGCGAGTTCACAACACATGATTGGCACGATGTCTTCACAACACACCATATGATTGGCTCAATGTAATTCACATCACACCAAATGATTGGCTCAATGTATTCACATGTCGACGTTTTACCGAGGAAGGGGTGGGATGTGTGTAGACAACGGCCATATTGGCGTGACAAACTAGCCCCATGCATTTCTATGGAGTATTTTTTGAGTGCTGTGTCTCCTCATTAGAACGTCTCTGGTATTATTGAGTATTTTTCACGCTGAAGTGTCAACCTGGTAGGTCAAATACCTGGCAGATGAGGTTCAACTAAACTAAACCTATACATATGATATCACACAGCATGTGAACGTGCGGAACCTAAGCTTTCCAATGATATTAGCGCCAAGTTGCTGTGATAAATGGTTCGCGAGAGAATTAACATTGAACCGACGTGCAATTTAGGCTAATCATATTTGCATTTACCCATTACTCTCGGTTTAATATTTCACTAACCCTTCACACAACACGTGGAAAACCCTATTTCACAATAAACAGCAAACCTACCGAATACGAGGATATAAAGCCTCTGTGCAATAAGTGGTTCCTGAGTAATCCGGTTTTGAAATTGCAACACATTTCTACATAGCCTCATTGGGGCGAAATTATAATGTATTCTAATATTAACTATTTGTCAGTAGGCCTACATACATTTTTGTAAATTGCTCAGCCATAGATTATCCCACTATCATGGTTCTTATATTGTCAGGTTCCAGCCAATCCCATTACAGATAAATGAATATATTTATATTGGCATGCTTCCTAGTGACATTAATGCAAAAATATGAAGAAAATCAAATAACGAGACACAAATATTGATATAAAGCCTGACATAAGCCATATGCAAACATTCACATCATGCAGATATGGGTACATCCTGAAAAAGGAATGTAGGCTATAGGCTATGGCCATTACAATGAACAATATATTATCTTAAATAAACTAGCTGAATAACACAGGTGACCACTTCTGCATAATTTCATGGAGTGCTGAAATGTACACACATTTCTGAACTGTGAAATGTAGCATATGTTTTTGTGGTTGTGAACTTATTGCAATATCACCATAACTATTCCACCTGTGTGTGCATGGTTATAATTCTGAAGTGCAAAATAGCTTAGGCTACAGCACAAATATTTCCATAAAAATAAGCAAGTCTGACCTCTAAATTTATTTTGAAAGTGCATCTGATTGATGCAAAATATACAAACATTTCTTAAATTCTTACAAAACACCCACCCACTCTTTAAAATTGTTAGTTTGGACCCCCCACCCCCACTTTTGCCGTGTGAAATACCAGTGCTGTTTTCAGCATCTGTTTAGTGCTTCATTGTCATTTTCATTGGATTCTCCCATTTTCGCGTAAATCGCTCATAAACTTTTTTTTTTTGTTACACGCATTCTCCCATTCCGCTTCTGTCACACACACAGTGACAAGCGGCAAATCCCCCGCAGTGTTGCAGAGATCAGTCGTCCCCCTCACTTTTGATAAGGTAAAAAGCCTTATAGGTATGCCAAATAAATAATAACCTATAGGTTTACGCTAGGCTATGTAAAACTCCCCATTAACAGCATCACGTCACTAACCACAGCTAAGACTGCACAATCTCTATTCACTCTGTTGGATATCTGAAGCCAGTTTGTCTACTTAGATACTGTAAATCCTCAAATTATGGCCGGGGTCTTAAGACAGTACAGGCCTTTAGGGGCAGGATTGTATTCGAGACAGCCCTTTATTTCTTATGCGAGTTTTATTTTGAGACATGCGTTTCTTGGAGCGGCATACTGGTAGGCCTTCTAAAGCATGACATTTTCGGTTTAGTTTGATATTTAATTTACTTTTGGACTGTTTGATTATATTGTTAAATGTTGGGACTGATGGGCACTGAAATCTGGGGAGGTATTTGATGATCGATCACTATTACGTTCCATGTGTCGGGATTTCAAACAAACCATCCGCTTTCATACGTTCATTGAACGTCCGCGGTGCTGTAATGGAAACCTTATTGCGTAGCCAAGTAGCCTATTGAGTTATTTTTAAATTATGCATGATTTACTTTTTATTAATTTCATAGGCTGGCTTTATTTTGTTATATAGAAGTATCTAAATAACCTGTTAAAATGTACCGGAAATTGCATCTAGTCCAAAAAAAAATGTCTGGGGGAGGACCCCCATACCCCCCGCTGAAATGTCACACCCACTTTCACAAAGCCTCCGACGCCCATGGTCCTAGTAGTAGGCTAGATCCCTTTGATACCAATGTTCATATAACTCTGGGACCCTGGTCCCAGGGATGGATTACTGCACGGGACTTCCAGGCCCAGACCCAGGGGCCCAAGGTGTCAGGGGGCCCTGAAGCCCAAGCCTTTGCATGGAATCATTGCCTCAATATCAACACATCAGGATGTAGGCTATGAATCTGATTGAATTTAGTATTGCCCATCCCCAAAATGCACCAGAATACAGGAAATCACATTAAACTAATTTAAAAAATTCTGGGGGAGTACCCCCAAACCCCCCTTCCACATATACGACAATTAGTGGGGAGCCCTTAATACATCTGGGCCCAAGGGCCCGAAAGCTCATCATCCGTCCATGCCTGGTCCCTACACCTGAGAACCACTGATGTGCGTTTTTTTTACTGTACGGTATAATGCTGAATGAGCCAAACAAAAATTTACGCAGCAAAATTTTGGTTGGCCCCACCAAATCTCACTCGAAGGTTTTTTGAAAAGTTGGCAGCCCTGAGTTGGATACAAAGTTTGTTTGTTTGCTGATTGATTGAAATTAAATGTTTTTCAAACATTGGTTTGTAGATGACGAAAGTGACTTGCAGAAGACTTTTGTTGAGCATTTCAGCTTACACAGCACTATTTGAGATACTGATTGTCTCCACCGATAACCATTACCTTCGTGCCATAAAAATCTATTATGACACATATATTATTCATAAGCATTCATAAGCTTAGCTAGAGAGTGATCACTGTGCATGAATATAAAAGAGGATACAACATGCCAACACAAAAAGAAAAATAGAGGTCCACTTATTTCATTTACTCCTGAGAACTCCTGACATAAATGGTGTTGCAATGTAAGATGAATCCAAGTATATTTACAGGATTTCTAATCCCTTTGTGTTTCCTAATTCATTGTGTTGTAGTCTGATGAGACTAAACTGGATGATAGAGATGTATGTGTGTGTGTGTGTGTGTGTATGTGTTTGTGTGCGTGCAATTTTTCAGTGTGTGTGGATGACAGAATACAATCGATAGATGTATGGAGGCTCATGATATAGCACAAGTCATCGACTCTCTCTTTCTGTGTGTGTGTGTGTGTGTCTGTGTGTACGTGTAGCCGTCAGGTGGGAGAGAAATTACTCTTAAATGTTGTGTGACAGCTCTCACTTCCAATCCCTGCATATAAAGGTAATGAAGACACATCATGGTCTAATAAATCTTCCTACCAGAGGCCCCACTGCATTCATGCTCTGCTGGAGATGCAGCATGCATAAAACAAATGCTTAATAACTAAAGAAAAAGCCAGAAAAGTGCTTAAAACGGTGAAAGGCATATGGCTTTTATTCTTCCATTGAGTGCAGTTTATCCTGTTCATAGCTACGCTACATAGAGATTATACATAATGTCTGTGTTACCGCTGTTCAAGTCTGAGTCTATCAGGGGGGTTAGTAAGTGCACCGTGCAGTCTGTGTTGTTGCTGCTAAGCTCTAATTAGATGTTTGGAGATATGAATCATTAAGAGAATAGCAGTGGTGTTCAAATGATTCCTGATCTGGGCGGCCCCTCAGGGAGGCTGACTGCGTGTGATTGGATGACAGATCCCATCTGTGGTGGGCTGTCACAGTGAGGGGTGGAGCTTTGATGAATCATTGCTCTGGCTACCTAGGGGCCATCTCCAGCAGTGAGGGAGGAAGTCTCACACACTCACACACTCACACACACACACACACACAGACACACAGTGAGCACACACACACATTTCTGAGACTGAGAAGATCAAAGAAAAACACATTTATACACACACAGACACACACACAGACATACACACACACACACACACACACACAGACACACACACACACACACACTGCCTTTGAGAGTAGGATATCAAAGAGGAATGCACACTGCAAACTCGCATGCTGCACCTGCAAACCCCACACATCGACATAGGATCAGAGGTCAAAGGTCGGGTCATCCGCCTTACAGCAGTGTGCCAATCAGGAGCTTTTATCCATCGGTCTTCCAAATGCGGCTTCGTTGTGACTTAAAGGCATGGCAACTTGAGGTGCGCATGATGAATCTTGGAAAACACAGTCCAAGTATTCTGGGTTAGAATGTTGCCTTGGAAACCATTTGTCTATGTGGGCTCTGTACTAATTATACCAAATACTGCTGACATTGTTTTTTTTATTGCATCCTTATCAAAGCCTAAAATAGACGTTCATTTTACCATACAACATGGACCCTGTCAAAAAGGTTATCAGAGATGTCACATTTTGCTTTGTTTTATCAGAGTGTATGTCGAAATATCACAATAAACCTTGCAGAAAATGGCAAATTCTATTTTTTAATGCAAACATCCACACCCTTATGGGATTTGGTCACTTAGAGTTACCGGTGGTTTACACTTTTACTTCAGACATAAAAAGCTCTTTTTTTCTAATTACAACAGACTGAAAGACATGTGATACCTCTAACCACATCCGGCAGTATGTCTTCAAAATAAATTCAAAGGACATAGTAGTAGCCTGACAGATTCATATAATTTCCACTATGTCCTAACCATACATAGACAAATATATCATTTTAGAAAAAGGTCAAAGATCTTATCTTTAGAAACAACATTTCCTCAACTGAACTGAATATTCAAAAACATATTGCCTACACAGTAATACAGTTAAGGGGATGTTACATTGAGTAATGTTGCTGGGCAACCACAGAACTGCATGGTGTTCTGATTTGATGATCATGACAGATTGCATGATGATTAAAACTCTCCAGAAAAAGATTGTTGCCCAATATTAATGGTAATGTGCCAGAATCACAATACTCAGGAAAACTGCTCAGCAAAATTACTCAAAAGGTTGCCTCATGTATCATCGTTTTTTGGTGTTTTATGCCCCCAACGTTGTCTTCAAGGCAGCGCTGCCTGGAATGCACTAGGGATAGGCATGGGTTAGGGTTAGGGTTAGGTTTAGGATTAGGTGCCTTTAAGTCAGTGGTGGCAGCGCTGCCTGGAAGACGACGTTGGGGGCATAAAAAACCATCGAGCTGTATCATCAGTTTAATAGTCTGTATGTTACAATATAGGCCTTTTATTTCCTTTAGCTATTTACAATCTATGCATGATATGCTAAGAGGTTCACATACTGTACAGTACATACCAACAATGGCACTCAAATGGCCAGCAGCAGCCCTAGGCTATTCCTGCATTCAACACAGGAAGTTTTTACACTTTCTTTTACATGTGATTGACTTCAGTGGCAAACATAAAAGAATGAACTGGGCAAAGCAGGACCGGCGAATCGTAGTACAATAATAATGACTGACAGAAGATTTTGCATCCACAACAACCAAATGTACCACTAATGACTAATGACATTTCCAGGGACCATCAACACAGTGATTATAAATCCTCACCATATCATTTGTGTGTCACTGAAGTTTCTGGAAATTCCTTGGATTTGTTATAGTGACATTTGATATGACACGCCTCATTAGTGGCGTTTATTCAAAGCACTTTAATAAAAATAGGCCATTAAAATGGGACCTTGCAGGTGCTGAATGGCAGGCCGCCTGGCCGTGCCCTAATGAGTGGGTGTAGTTAGCACGGCGGCTAAGTGGCTCATTTGAAAACACACCATTAGATGTTAATTGTGCAGAGACCCCACGAAGGAGAGATTCACCTGAGTCAGTGGCTCATATATATGTCATCATTAAGATGCACTCAAACACACAGATGCGCGCCAACACATACACACGCACGCACGCACGCATGCACACCAATGTTGAAGTGTACACACAGTGTGGGCTGGGAGAGTGATGGAGAAGATTGATCATTGATTAGATTGAGTGTCAATCTAACATTGAACACATACAGACACACACGCACATGTGCATATTAGCTGATGAGGAATACACTCCCACCTAAACTCATGACATCATATAGTCACAAAAACACATGCTATAGTGTTTTTTATTTATCACTCTCATATCAGGAGAGAGAAAGAGAGAGAGAGAGAGAGAGAGAGAGAGAGAGAGAGAGACTGGCCACCAGGGATTTTGGCCCATAAGAACACCTAGACACACATCTCTCTCGTCTCCACCTCCACCTCTCGTCTCCAGTGATCACGAGTATCATCTTCTCTGCTCCACATAGCCAATAGCCATAGAATCCACACAAAAACACACACAAGACAGCCAAACACATACGTCTCGCACGGCAATACACTCAGTGATGCACACAAAAACACACACCAAGACTTCTCCCATAGAGCAACACACTCAGAGGGCTCCTGCTATGTTCCTCAGGTGCATTTGAAGAGTGTTCATTTGTACCTCAGAGAAAGATTAAAGATGCCATGAAGCTTTGGGTACTTTTGCTACATGGGTACATACTCAAGGCCTCCATGTGGTTTTCAGGAACACTTGGCCTTCTGTTTGGGATGATGGGGCTTTGATTGATTTGTTGTGGTGGGCCTGTATGTGTTGAAATCCCATGCAACTCAGCTCCTCAGAGCACATTCTTGTCAGGTGAGTAAGACTCTCTAAAAACAGTGAACCACACGTGAATCATTCTGACGTCACCACGCGCTGTCTGAAGCAAGTCTGAAGCACTTCCTGACTGCTACACATGACATTGTTGCCACTCTTTTTACTCTCACCTTTCTTTTCCCTTTCACCTTTTTCTCTCTCCCTCTCTTCCTCTCTCTCCCTCTCCCCCTCTTTCTCTCTCTCTTTTTCTCTCTCCCTCTCCCCCTCTTTCTCTTTCTCTCTCTCCCTCTCTCTCATCCTCTTTGCGGCCTACCCTTTGATACATGATATTTGCTACTTTATTCCAAGCTCATTAAAAGCATAAGGGAAGTCTTTAAGGATGATACAGGTGACCACATGAACCGGGTGAACTTGCAGGTAATTAGGATCAAAGGAAGCTCCATATTCAACAGCTTAGCCTTGAGACAGAACACCCTGAACTCATGCGTCATCCTTCTATGAGTGTGTGTGTGTATGTGTGTGTGTGTGTGCAATGCATAAAAATGTAATGTTTATACAGTCCATAGATAGATAGATGTGTGTATAGATGTTATAATCTCTGCATGCGCGTGTGCAGTGTTTCCGCTAGATTTTTTTTTAACAGTGGCGGCAGCGCCCCACCCCCCAACCCCCCCAAGAAAAAACAGGTTAGTATAAAAAACGGTCGGGTGTCACTCGCGGGATGTTTTTTTTTATTCTAGTTGCTAATCACACCATTTAGCCTAACGTGACTTGTGAGGGACAGGATTCAGGAACTAAGACAGGCCCATCTTCTGTCTGACTCACGTCAGGTTAATCCATGCATTAAACCACATTGTCACTTGAACGCTTGAATATACCAGTAGTTCACGTTGACAATGGAGAAACGCTTAGCTTACTTCGTTTATGACAGAAATTAAGTTTTGTGCCAACGTTGTAAAAACACAACCCACAACACTGCCTTTATTTGGTGCAAATCTCCTTTACTTTAAAGTCCGCGATTCACAATAGGCCTGCTAGGCCTGCGAGTGCATACAAAATGTTTTGACATTTACCTTCGTTACTACCAGCAGTCCATTGAGCAGTCGTTGCTTTTTTACTGCGTCGATTCACGATTGAGTGCGCATCTAATGTAACAGCGTGTCCTCACGGAGACAACCTCTCAGTTTCATTTTTGCTGTTGTTGCGAGCGAGCTTAGGCCTATAGACTACGATATGGGAAATACTTTATACGATCAGCTTCAGAAATTAATGGGTTTTCCTTGGCCTGTGCTACACCTTTCCAAATTTTAGTTTTTGCGATGTTGACAAACATGCGTAGCACATGGAAGCTCTTGATAGCGCATGCCACTAATAAAAACAATATATTTATGGAATAAAAGACAGGTACCTCGGATTAGCATTGCTGTTTATTCATAAACTGCAATTTTCAGTAGCCAGCGGAGGGTTTAGCCTACTATGCTTCCGGACAATATTTTGCGTCTCCCCTAATTCTGAAGCAGTGGCACCGCTAAATGAAGAGGAAACACTGAGAAGAAAGTTAATGCTTTAAATAGGCTACATCAATACAATATATAATATGTGAAGTGAAACTGGACGGGCCATAATAACCTCTGACTAGTTTAGGCTACTTAGGCTATGGTTAAATTGCAATGTGAGCGGCAGCCAGCAGGGGAGGATACGTCGGCAGGATTATTTAAAAAGCAACTGCAACTACATTGTGCGTCTGCCCTGATTCTGATACCGTGGCGGGCCCCCATGTTGAAATAAACTTAGAGGAAACACTGCGTGTGTGTGTCGGTGGATGTTAGGGAGAGATTTACGGGAGTTTGTATGTGTGTGAACATGTTTGTTTGCGAGTTTGGATATAGAGTCAGTTGTGTGTATTTGTATTTATGGGATGATTGTGTGTGTGTGTGTGTGCATGCGAGAGAGAGAGAGAGAGAGAGAGAGAGAGAGAGAGAGAGATAATTAGCTGTGTGCACCAGAGCTCCCCTCTTCTGCCATGCTGTGCTAATCAGACTTTGGCTCAGTGCCAGGCCAGTGATTGATGCCATTGTGGTGCAAACCCAAGGGAGGACACGCACACACACAATCCCCCAACAAACACACACACACACACACACACACACATACTGTACATGCACACGCGCACACACACACACACACGCACACACACACACACACAGAGTGAGAGATACATTAGAACACCTGTCTGGGCTCATAAATAACCATTTGGACAGCAATAGCCACGAACACAGCCGCATATTTACTTCCTTTTTAATCTGAGGCTGCCATCATCATAATGGTTTATGCTATAGGGACCAAAACATGTCATCACACATTTGATCAGTTGTTTTATTCTGTACGGGTGTGAAATGTTACATTTATGTGACAAGTATAGTGGGTAGAGGCCAATTGCTTTTTTTGTTGTGATTACTATCTGATCTATGGAAGATGATGCATATTGTTTTCTAGGCCAGATATGGATTATCAGAGAAATATTATCTCCTAACACTACTACTCCACTTTTTCTTTTTGACAACTTACAAATGAGAAGGCAAACTTTGCCAGCGCAGAGCTTACTTGAAACAATGAAATATGCCAATACACTGATCGGGAATCTGGTAATGTGCTGCAAACTGAAGCCTGGGAGCTAAATATTTCAGGGCTACATGCAGAGTAGAGAGCATAGCTTCTCATAGCCTCTGTCTTTGGGGATGTTTTACTTACCGGAGAATTTCCGCTGGTTAAACATCGATAAGAGCTCCCCACATGCCTGTTATAAACATCTGACATGTTTCTGTTTCACCTGCCCACTGTGAGGTGAAAAGTACAAATTGTGTGTATTACAGTGGTTCTGTACAGTTCATTTCAATGTCATATATCTTACTACTGAGGAATGTGTCCTCTCGTCTTGCCACTCCATGGACAGTGCTTTACTGGGTCTCTTGGAGTTAAGCATGAACGCACAGTAGAATGGTTGCTTGTCTGTCTGTTCATTGTGTGTTTTTGGCTCTTAAGAGTCGTTCACACCAAGAAGGACAACTATAAAAAATAATGGCAAAAAAGTGTCGCTCTTGTTAATATGAATGACAGCATCCACATATAAACTATAATGATAATGACATGAAAAATGTCATCGTTTGGGATCACTTTCAGAGCGATTTTGAGAACAATGAAAAGCTGACAGACTATAGCTGAAAGCCAATCAGAATCCATCACATTTTAGACATTGCATTCATCAACACCAGGAGAGACTTTGCTTATCGTTGGTCAATGTGAACACTCATATCGTTATATTTCTAGTTATCTTTATATATAAAGATAGTATTAGTTATTGTGTGAATGGCAATTTATAAACATGATATAGCTAAAAACTCAAATGATGAAGCAGTGATGTGAATACGTTTTGTACAGTTTTGTTTAAATTGTAGTTTGACAGTTTGAAACTGGCCTTTACTCCAATAGTTGGCCAGTTTTTGCTGAATAAATAAATCAGACAGCTCATCATCACATCTCACAACATCATTGTCAAGCTTTAACGCATCACAGACACCTTAATAAACCTCATTTAGCTTAGCGATCTTTATAAGAACAACAGGCCATAAATTATTACTCAGTTTTGATTATGTTTATCAGAACGTGCCTAAGTAGCCATTTACACTGCAGAGATTCTTGCTACAGAGTAATTATCACTGAATGACACTGCCTGGCTATTCATTAGCCATTTCTGCACACACATGACAGTCAGTGTGTGTGTGTGTGTGTGTGTGTGAGAGAGAGAGAGAGAGAGAGAGAGAGAGAGAGAGAATGAGAGGGAGAAAGAGAGAAAGAAAAACAACTGATAACAGCAGATTTGACAGGTCTCACTAAAGCATGCCTGATAATTACGAGGCTAATTTGCGTCGACCACCAGCAGTATTCCAAGACGATGCAAGGGCTTTAGCAGGCATGACCCCTTTTCCCCCTACCTCAGCATTTCTGATGCCATTTATATCCACCGCTAATCCTGTGTTACTACAGCAAACACATAAGCTCCAGTACTAATTCTAAATTCTTTTTTCTAATTCCAGTCATACTACTCCAGTCTGACAATATAACTCATCTGGATTAAGTCTATGGAGCTGTTATTGGGCTTTTCATGTTGATTGTTTTGTTTGTGTATTAGTATTTATTTGTATATGGATGCCAGCATCTTTGGCTCACAAATAAAGCTATGGATGGTACACAAATAGAAATGGAACTCCAAGTAAACAAACAACAACTGTTAACAAAACAGAAAAAAAAAATACTGCAAAGCCTCAACATATTTAGAAGATAGCATTTCTATAAACTTTAATGAAGAAAATCATTATGGTCCATAATATATTGTTGTATAGGTCCCGCTTTGTCTCTTTGGTATGATGTAATAACACATGGGTATTTGTGTCTGCTCATTGTATGTTTTGCAATATTTGTGCAACTTGATGAGTAAAGTGCACCGTTTCAGCTCCATTCAATTCACTTGCCACTAATGTTTATATAATAGGCCTACATACAAACACATTTGTGCGTACATGCACAAATACACACACACACACCAAGGCCGTAGTCATGATGTCAACATTGGGGGGGACCAAATCTGTGGTGGGGTCTGAGGGACCCCCAAACAGAATTTTAATACATTTCCTACCATGCAAAAATATTATTAAAAATCACAAACAAGTCGTTAGTTAGGTCAGTCATGCCCCCCCCCCCCCGTGAGTTTTGTGAAAAGAGAAGGGTGGAGAAGAAGCAACTTCACTGGTCCATCCTAAATATCTTATGATAACCTCTATATTCCACAAAATGTGGTTCTTTGACTTATTACTTACACCTGAAGCCTTAGACTCATAGGTTTGGAGCCTAATAAGATTTTGTCTTTTAATTTAGATTTTATTATGCTAGCGGCTTATCACACAATTTTAACGTAGTTTGAAAGGGACAGGATTCAGGAATAGGCTACTAAGACAGGCCCCTCTTCTGTCTGACTCACCTCATGTTACTGTACCCCTGTATGCATTATAGACTGGCTTCTGACAGAAATGACGTTTTGTGCCAACATGTAGAAACACTAGGCCTACTACAGCCTTTAATTGGTGAATGGAGGTGCAAATTCCTTTCTTTGGTTATTGTCCGCGATTCACATTAACTGTAGGCTATCACGTATTGTAAACGTCACCACATTTGATCACGTTTTGCCTGCATGGATGCGCGATTGAGTGCGCATCTAAATAATATGCAAGATGCAACAATCATTTCTAAGAGGCCTATACATGGTAATTTCTGGCATTACTACTAGCATATGAATGCATTATTTATGTTGAAAGATGTGAAAGAAATGACACAGGCTTGCACAAATTCATCATTTAAAATAAAACGTTTCACTTTCGCTATCATTGCGAGAATAGGCTACAATATGGAAAATGTTCCCTTTCAGTCTGATCGGCTCCAAACATGGGATTTCCTTAGCCTGTGCTACACCTTTCCAAGATGTTTTGTGAAAATTGTACCGGGTATCTTTTGCGATATTGTTGACAGCCCTACCTCACCGCAGTAGGGTGCAGTAAATGGAAGCTTTTGATAGCGCACGCCACTAACGAAAAACGGAAAATCACCAGGACAAACCACTCAGGGGTGTAGGCTACTCTGGAACCATAGGTCACTAATTTGTGCGTTATTTACGTTTGATTACATTTCAGATACGTGTTGGTTTCCTGTAGGCCTAGTATAGCGCTTTATTCCTTCTTTATTTTTCTATGTCCGAATATTGGGGGGGACATTTTGGTCATATTTGAATATTGGGGGGGACACGTCCCCCTCAATGTCTATGGTGACTACGGCCCTGACACACACACACACACACACACACATTTAACACCATAATACCACAACAACTCATCTGCAAACTTGACACACTGGGACTCAGTACTACCAGGGCTCTCAAGTGTCACGCTTTGAGCGTGACAGTCACTCATTTCGGTCTTTTGTCACGCACTCCCGCCACACATTGTATTTCTCACGCAGAAAAACTATAATATTTAATATGCCGCAGCGTCTCCATGCACGTCTCCCATGGAGTTCTTAGTCGAGCCTGCCACTTATCAGCCAATCAAAAATAACGAAAGGGGCTACACAATAGCCAATCAGAAAAAAGCACTTTTGTATCTGGGTAAGATTTAACGCAACAGCCAATGAAAAAATCGTATCGTATCCTGAATTGTTCACGTGAATCTGCTAGTTTCCAAAGTTTCGTTCATCTTCAGAGGAAACCACTGAGCTTCGAGCATCAGTTTGAGCACAGAGTAAGTCATATTTTAATTTTACAACAAA
Source organism: Alosa pseudoharengus (assembly GCF_046254945.1). NCBI lineage: Eukaryota > Metazoa > Chordata > Actinopteri > Clupeiformes > Clupeidae > Alosa > Alosa pseudoharengus. The sequence continues at coordinate 33,448,740 of NW_027468859.1, read as the reverse complement.
TCCACAACTTGTTTGACACAAACAACAACGTGACTGCTGCTAGAGAACGTTTCCCAGATAATTAGCATCAGTTGTTCATGAGTGTCTGTAACTTAGCCAACAGTTTTACAGCCTGTTCACTGACAACACTTGGTCAGAACAAGTAGCCTAGTCCATAGCTGCCAACTCTCACGCATTGGCCGTGAGACACACGCATTTGATTAGTTTCACACACTCACACGCCACACCCACGATTTCTCACGCTGTGTCAACCCGGTCGGTCAGATGCCTGAAAAATGAGTTTAGCCTATAGATCTACCTGTTGAGCCACGGTTATGCTTTCAGAGACGGTGAGAGGGTTCAAGAGCACCCCCTGTCTGTGGAATTTTCTAAATTTTCTCTCATTTGCGATGCTACTTCAGAAGCCATCCCAGGCGCATTCCCCCGGCTTCAGGTAGGCCTATGCTTTGAGTATTTTTCACGCTGAAGTGTCAACGTGGTAGGTCCTGGCAGATGAGGTTCAACTAAACTAAACCTATACATGATATCACACATCTAAGCGGAATCTAAGCTTTCCAATGATATTAGCGCCAAGTTGCTGTGATAAATGGTTCGCGAGACAATTATCATTGAACCGACGTGCAATTTAGGCTAATCATATTTGCATTTTGCACACAGTGCACACCCATTACTCTCGGTTTAATATCTCACTAACCCTCGTGGCAAACCTAATATCACAATAAACAGCAAACCATACCGAATACAAGGATATAAGGCATGCCTCTTTTTTTTTTGAAATTGCAACACATTTCTACATAGCCTCATTGGGGCGAAATTATAATGTATTCTAATGTAAACTATTTGTCAGTAGGCCTACATACATTTTTGTAAATTGCTCAGTAGATTATCCCACTATCATGGTTCTTATATTGTCAGGTTCAAGCCAATCCCACTTACACAGATAAATGAATATATTTATATTGGCATGCTTTCTAGTGACATTAATGCAAAAATATGAAGAAAATCAAATAAGGAGACACAAATATTGATATAAAGCCTGACATAAGCCATATGCAAACATTCACATCATGCAGATATGGGTACATCCTGAAAAAGGAATAGCCTCTAGGCTATAGGCTATGGCCATTACAATGACCAATATATTATCTTAAATGAAGTAGCTGAATAACACAGGTGACCATTTCTGAACTGTGAAATGTACCATATGTTTTTGTGGTTGTGAACTTATTGCAATATCACCATAACTATTCCACCTGTGTATGCATGGTTATAATCCTGAAGTGCAAAATAGCTTAGGCTACAGCACAAATATTTCGATAAAAATAAGCAAGTCTGACCTCTGAAACCAGATTGATGCATTTAAAAGTTAAAATATACAAACATTTCTTAAATTCTTACAAAACACCCACCCACTTTTTAAAATTGTTAGTTTGGACCCCCCCCCCCCCCCCCCCACTTTTGCCGTGCGAAATACCAGTGCTGTTTTCAGCATCTGTTTAGTGCTTCATTGTCATTTTCATTGGATTCTCCCATTTTCACGTAAATCGCTCATAACTTTTTTTTTTTTGTTACACGCATTCTCCCATTCCGCTTCTGTCACACACACAGTGACAAGCGCCAAATCCCCCGCAGTGTTGCAGAGATCAGTCGTCCCCCTCACTTTTGATAAGATAAAAAGCCTTATAGGTACGCCAAATAAATAATAACCTATAGGTTTATTTAAAACTCCCCATTAACAGCATCACGTCACTAACCACAGCTAGACTGTTAGAATTAGAATTAGACAGTTAGCTAGAATTTCCGCAGCAAAATTTTGGTTGGCCCCACCAAATCTCACTCCAAGGTTTTTTGAAAAGTTGGCAACCCTGACTAGTCATATTTTCGTTATCACACGATGACTGACATATTGTCACATTATAAACATCTCTCTCTCCAAATAGGCTTAACAATTTTATTAGCACTAAATAAACTGTATTGCTTATTGTCATAAATCACTTTTAGTTTTAAAATCATGTCATATTGTATAATTAATTATATCCTGGCCATGGATGCATTAATCATTGCATTTGTCTTTCAAAGATGTCAGGTAAGAAAAACAATTAAGCATCATCTCATTCGCCCTGAGAGGAAAGCCCCCTATAAAGGCCAGGTTAGTGGATGCTAGCTCAGAGGTGGTGAAAAGGGTAGGTCCGTTATTGAATTGTCAATGCCATGTGTCAAATCTTTTGTTCTGCAAGTCTGAGCAATTATAAATTATACTTATGCCCCATTTTGAGTTTTTTGCCCAACATTGCACATCATCTACTTAGGAGGGCATTGCTCCTACATACTTTGGCCGATAATCAAATGCCTGATCTCTTTGGAAAGCTGAGACACTGTAGTTTTTGGAAAACAATTAGAATAACTGTGTGATGTACTGACACAGAGTTACAGAGGCTAGAATATTGTTTTCTTTTTCTACCGGATAACAAGCATCTCTGAACTGACCACATTTCAGCCCTCTAGATCTTGACTTGATATGACTTAGAAACACAACTGAGCATCAGGTCTGGTGAAGCTGTGTGCAAAAGTAGATCAATATAGAATGACAATATGAGTACTTTAGACCATTATTTGCCAAGGTATGCTCATGCGTTTTGTAAAATGCCCTATAGAAACTACCCATAGGACTTTTGGTTATCTAAAATGCATACTGACAATCAGATGCTTACTGCATATGAACCCCTTTGAAGCATAATCTTGGCCTCAAATTAAAGGTAACACTCTGAAGTTTCTGAAGCGTTGACGGGGAATGTCACTCCTGCCTGTCCTCAAAACTTGAGAGCCCTGCAGTACCTACCTCTGCAACTGGCTACTGGACTTCCTCTGTCAGAGGCCTCAAGTAGTACGTGTTGGCAATAATATCTCAAGCAGCATCACACTGAGCACGGGGGCCCCTCAAGGCTGCGTGCTTAGTCCGCTGCTCTTCACCCTACTGACGCATGACTGCACTGCAACCTACAGCAACAACCACATAGTGAAATTTGCTGATTGGTCTGCAATCCCACTCTGGTGGGTCTCATCACCAAGGGCGACGAGACTCAATACAGGTTGGAGGTCGACCTTCTGACCACGTGGTGCAGGGACAACAACCTCCTGCTGAATGTCAGCAAGACCAAGGAGATTGTTGTTGACTTCCGGAGAGGTCACACCCAACACTCCACTGACCATCGACGGTGCTGTGGTGGAGAGAGTGAGCAGCACCAAATTCCTGGGGGTGCACATCAATGAAGACCTCTCCTGGACCACCAACACTGCATCACTGGCGAAGAAAGCTCAGCGCCGCCTGTACTTCCTGCGGAAACTCAGGCGAGCAAGTGCTCCACCAGCCATCATGACCACATTCTACCGAGGCACCATTGAGAGCATCCTCTCCAGCTGTATCGCTGTGTGGGGCGGAAGCTGCACTGAATACAACAGGAAAGCCCTGCAGCGCATAGTGAACACAGCTGGAAGGATTATTGGTGCTTCACTCCCCTCCCTGAAGGACATTTACACCACCCATCTCACCCGCAAGGCGACCACAATTGTGAGTGATGCAAGTCACCCCGCTCACAATTTGTTTGATCAACTGCCCTCTGGGAAGAGGTACAGAAGCCTGCGCTCCCGCACCACCAGACTCACCAACAGCTTCATACTGTACACCAGGCTGTTAGGATGCTGAACTCTCTCCCCCCTCTCCCCCCTCCACCCTCAGCTACATAAAATCCTGGACTTTGGACCCACAATGGCTGCCACTTGCACTACTCCACTTGTACACTTGCACACTTTGCAACTTGTTGTTGTTGTCCTGTTGTCCTGAAAACACTTCTAAACACACTTCTGCTGCTCTTACATAACTTGCACCACTATGCCACTTGCATACTTAGGTCAAACAGAACTACCTCAGCCATTTATTGGCCTGACTTTTGCACTATTATATTGACTGTCTACTGTATGCACAATTGCACATTTTCAACTCAAATTTTGCTGCTCTAATTTTCTTCATTGTATGTGCCTTCTTTTTTTTACTTTTTATATTGTTTACTTGGATGTTATGTTTGTCTGTGGACCTAATTGGTAAAATATGTCTTGTCTCCACTGTGGGATAGTGGGAAACGTAATTTCGATCTCTTTGTATGTCTTGACATGTGAAGAAATTGACAATAAAGCAGACTTTGACTTACACACTGACATAAAATCTCTAACACAGCATTGTATCAGCAATGTATTGGCAACCAACAAGGAAAGGGGCCTCATATTTCATCTTCAATCCTTTACCTCTCAAATAACTAAGACATGGAGACACAGACTAGAGTCAAACCAGGGAGATAACACTGAAATAATTGATTCTCCTCTAGCCTGGGGAATACTGAAATCTCAATATTTCTTAGTATATAACACACACACACGCACACGCACACACTTGTTTATTTCAAGCTAAGAGAAGTGGAAAAAAAAATCTTCCAGCATTTTAGCATTTTTTTTGCTTCACTCTTTTACACATCTAGACATTAGTAACACTGTTTCTACAAATGATCCTCTTGAAGAACTAATAGGCATTTTTCCTGACCCAATAAACACACAGAGAGAGAAAGAGAGAGAGGGAGAGAGAGAGTGACACAGAGAGAGAGGTCCACCTGAACACGCACACCCTCATCCGTGACTCCATGGCTTGCGTCAGTTCTTCATTATGGGGCGTTAATTAAAATATGCTAATGCAAGACAAGCCACAGAAACAGTCATGATGCAAAGTGGCACCGGCGTCAGCTAATTGCACACTGCCAGACATTTCTGATGACTCCACACAGGAAGTGATAAGTAGGCCTGTGTCCTAGAGCACACACACACACGCATGTCACACACACACACACACACACACACAGAGGCAGGCATATAATAGTGGGCATATATAGGGTCAGGATATTACCCTATAATACCCTAATACATAATAGAGACTAAATATATTCCTCACAACACGCATACAGTAGAATTTTGTTATCATACCCAAATAATCTCATCATTACTACAACCCACAAAGATTCAAAAGGACCCATAAAGCACAGCCAGGTCTGTGACATTCACACGACATGTGTAGTAAATGTTGAAAAGTTGAATAATCATGAGGGGTTGAGGGGTGACGATTCATTTTTTCAGTCCGATTCGATTTCGATTCGATTCGATTATCTCCCCATTAATTCACTAATAGCAACTTATACATGTTTATTTACACATCTGAATGAAAAAAACATGAATTCTTTAACATTGCAATATATGTTTATTGCTCTTAAGATTCCAAAATAAAAGACTATACAAGTGCAAAGTAATGCATTCTTAGTCAGAGGTAGCATTCAATAAAGTTCAGTAGTGTATGTCTAATTGAGTGCCTGTCATTTTAAGACGTTAGTGTGGGTATCCTTGCAATTAACATTAACCCTTAGAACCCGATTGACGCAAAGTGCGTCAAAAAACACACCCTTTCTTCTCTGTTACATTGCTCCGGAACGGTTCATCGCAGCGAGATAAAACCCTTATTGCACGACAGAGCAGAAGTGGGGCTTTCCAACAAGACTACACACTTGTCTGTACGATCAAGTATGAAAATAAAAAAAAATCATGAAATTAAATCAAATTGCATCATATTTACAGTCTATACTTTCACCTGCACACACATTACTCTAGTTTGAATTACTCGCGAACCCGTGATCGCATCGATATGGCAAGCATATCAGATTAAAGAGGGGGCACAGGGCTATCCATTGGTACCCTTATTATCGATCCTTCTGGCTTATAAAACCAGACGAAGTGACTGCAAAATAATAACATCATGTACACAAACCAACGCTGCACACTCATGAATTACTCGCGGACCCGTGATCGCATAGATATGCCACGCATGTCAGATGAAAGAGGAGACTCAGAGCTATCATTTGATACCAAGTACATCCTTCTGAGTTATAAAACCGACGAAGTGACAGCAAAATAATAACTTCATATAGCTAGACTTACCCCACGTTTTTGTCTGTTCTTGTGGCAAAGCATGTTTATAATCCAATGCTATCATGTGTTTCTCTATGGCAAAGCATGTTCATATTCCGGTTTTGAGATCCTAGCAAATTCCTGCATGGCATCCAATTCAAGGCTCACATTGCATCCCAATTTGTTCAACAAATAAACACCTTTTTGCCTTTACTTTGTTCATGGCAATGCAGTAAAAAGTTGAGAATTATTATGACTGCATACACACAGGCACGCAGGCTAACACGCAACCTCGGGTCAAGTCAAGTCAGATCAGTTCGTGTCACAGATATGGAGCGCAGAAAGGTCATTTTTCATCACTAAATAAAAAATGCCATTTATTTCCGAAAATCACACAGCAAATATTTCTGTAAATTGCTCAGCCCCAGAGTATCCCTCCAACATGGCAATTATATAGCCCGATTCAGGACAGTCTGCCCTATACACACATGAAATGCATGTAGAGCTGTGAGCTTGCTGTGGTGAGATACATGTCGAAATATAAGAATTTTTATAATACACTTTTTATATTTTAATTCTTTAAAAATCTAAATAAAATCAATGCTAGTATTAATACATGAAATGATGGCAGATCTGAATAGCCTAGACTCTCCTGAAAAAAACAATATATAATATATGTGTGTGGCACTTAATAAATCCTTATGAATAAAGGTAGTGAAAATGCCCTAAAAACAGCTTAGGGTTCTAAGGGTTAACACAGTTAAAAGGCTGCTGATGTGTGGATGCAATTCATAACGTAGTTAGTTCAAATAGCGGTTCGTACACTCTAAAAAATGCTGGGTTATTTTTTCAACCCAAACGCTGGGTTGAGGCTGTTGGGTCGTTTTGTTTGGTTGTTTTTACTCATATTGGGTCATTTCTGTAACCCAGCTTGCTGGGTTGATAGTTTATCACTGCTGGGTTGATAGTTTAGGGCTGTGCTCCCCCCTGTCCCCCACCTGACGTGGAGTACACTACCCAGCACCAGGGTGACTTCAACACAGCTGCATAGTTATTTGAAGGTTGAGAGAAAAAAAATCGGCAGGCAGGCATATTCTTTCAACCGTCCAGTCCAGCAGCTGTCAACATGCAATGGAAATCAGGTGATTTCGGAAGGTATGTATCTGCTTTTATTTATTTATATTTATCCAGACGGATTTTAAAAGTCCACCCAGAGACATACCCTTCGTGATATCAAGGAATATTCTGCCTGCCATTTCGTTCAGCTTCAAGCAGGTTAGCAGGTGTCATTCATTCCAGCTAATATTAGCTACTGTTAATGTTAAATCTACACAAAGACACTCATAAAACATATTTCTGTATTCACTGGGTAGGAACTGCTGAACAGAAACAAAACAAACTTTTACAACGAACTACAATTAGCATACCAGCAGCTGGTAGGTAACGTTAGCAGACTTGGAAACTTTATGCTAATTAAATATGCTTCGTGGCTAACGTTTGTCAACTAGCTAACACTGTCGAAGTAGTCTCTTCACAACACACGTAACTTACGATAATAATCATGCCAAACAACATCTTATTAAATCATTCAGGGTAGCCTCATATTATAGCCATGTAACTTACTGGGTGGTTCTTGGTGGTAACATTAACTTGGATTCACTAAGAATGTGTTAACATAGCTAGCTAACGTTAGCACTGCTGACTGTCAGCCTAATGTTAGGCTAACGTTAATGGTAATGTTACCTGCTAGTGTTATCAAGCTCATCTGACATAAACGCACGTTTTGTATTACCGGTATTATGTTTAAAACAACTCCATAATATAAGGTGGTCATGGTTTCCGAGTGTGTTGCACTAATAATTTGTCTCCTGGTGGATTTTTATGTCTGTCAACATCATTCACTGGTAATGGTTCATGCACGTCTTGATATAAAGTTTTGTAGGCTAACCGTGATTAAAATGCACTCTTTTTTTCTTTGATTGACAGGACTGACCCCCAAAACGGACTTTGGAATCTGCCTGCCTTCATGGAAGTATCACATGCATTTTATACTAGGCTATCTATTCAAAAATAAAGAAAACTATCAAATAAATAATTATGTTTAACTGTTTTATTTCATTGCATGGCTTTTGATGGACATTTAATATAGACTGTCTATGTCAGGCCTAAAGCTGTTAACAGAAGGTGTGACTTTCAAGTAAGTAAATACAAACTTTGAGTTATTACAAGTTTGTACAAGCAGAGTATTTTAAAAATCAACCAGTAGTTTTGGGGGGATTTGGTTACATAACCCAAACGTTACGTAACTTTAACTAAACAGTTGTGTCAACATAACCCAACATATTGGTTAAATGTCAACCCAGTTGTTGGGTTAAATTTAGTAACCCAATTTGCTTGGTTAAGATAACCCAATGCTGTGTTGGACCACATTTTACTCAGCGGCTGGGTTGAAAACAACCCAGTTTGGGTTGTTTTCAACCCAGCATTTTTTAGAGTGTACTTCTCCTTTGGACAAGCACTTTTCCATTTACATCGGGATTTTGCAAACATTCAGAATCAATAAAATGAGCCCTGCATGAGTAACGAATAAGCAGCTGCAAGTAAGCATGCTAAACTTGACACCCAAACAGTATTCTAACGTTAGCTTTGAGATACTGCTTGATTGCATACTGTAACTTAACTTAGTTTAGTCTCCTCAATGTACTATGTTGTGATAAGACCTTAGCAGAGTTTACTTTAACTTTAATTCAGCAGTTTTAATGCTGCAAATTTGCGCAGCATGGTCACGATGCTAAAGCGGATGCTAAGCAGATTTAATAGCAATTTAGCCCACTGTGTTCTATGCAGTGCTTCTATGTGGCAACAACAATCCTTCAACAATCGTGAATATTTTGTTAAATGCACATGCAGAGGAGGAGCAGCGGGCTCGTTACGAGAGAGAGCGGACGGGGCGAGGAAAGGCTGTGTGAGTAAAAAGTGCAGCTCAATGAAATTATTTTATCTTATCTTTAATTTAAATAGTAGGCCTACAACATAGAACATCAATGTGTGGTGGCCGGGTTTGATTTCGTGGTGCCAAGCCACAGATTAGTCAACGTATGGAAAACACTGAAGGTGTAAAATTAAAAATATTTAGCAGCACACTTGACGAATCGACGCTCATATTTTGCGTCGACGTATTTTTTGCGTCGACGTCATCGATTACGTCGACGCGTTGTCCCAGCCCTAGTGACGATAATAATAACTATTTCTTCCTGTTTGTCAGGAGAGGCGATAGAAAGGGAGGTTGGGGAGAGGCAGTGAGGAAGGGGTTGAGAGAGAGAGAGAGAGAGAGAGAGGGTGGGAGAGAGAGAGAGGGTGGGAGAGAGAAGGAAAGAGAGGGTGGGAGAGAGAGAGAAAGAGAGGGTGGGAGAGAGAGAGAGAGTGGGAGAGAGAGGGTGGGAGAGAGGGGGATGGAACAGGGAATGAGAGTGTGAGAGGGAGAGAATAAAAGTGAGAATGAGTGGGCGGCCAGAGCGCCATCCATCCTCCATCCATCACTCACACGTCCCTCTCTAACCAAAGGAAGCCTCCTGCGCTGCTCCACCCATTAGCCCATCGCCTGTGTCAGGCCAGACGCCTCTCCTCTCCTCTATCCTCTCTCCCTCTATTCTCTCTCCCTCTTCCCCATTCCCGAGCACTCTCTCTTTCCTTCCCCACTTCATTCATGTCCCCCTTTTCTCTCCGCGCCTCCATCACTCATCCTCCACGACTGTCTTTCTCTCTCTGTCTTTCACTCACTCACTCTCGATCACTTTCACTCTCAGCCCTTCCTGTCCATCTTCCCCTCCACTCTTCTCTTTATCGCCTCTACCCCCGTCTCTCTCTCTCTCTCTCCCTTGTCCCTCCTCTCTCTCTATTCCTCTCTCTCTCTCTCACCCCTGCCCCTCCTCTCTCTCTCTATTCCTCTCTCTCTCTCTATTCCTCTCTCTCCGCCTGCCCCTCCTCTCTCTCTCTATTCCTCTCTCTCTCTCTCTCTCTATTCCTCTCTCTCTATTCCTCTCTCTCTCTCTCTCTATTTCTCTCTCTCCCCCCTGCCCCTCCTCTCTCTCTATTCCTCTCTCTCCCCCCTGCCCCTCCTCTCTCTCTCTCTATTCCTCTCTCTCTCTCTCTATTCCTCTCTCTCACCCCTGCCCCTCCTCTCTCTCTCTCTATTCCTCTCTCTCTCTCTCTCTATTCCTCTCTCTCCCCCCTGCCCCTCCTCTCTCTCTCTCTATCCCTCTCTCTCTCTACAGTCCCCCTGTGGTCGCTATCTTTCCTGATTTGGCCCCTGGCGGGTTTCTGAAGGGACTGATCTCTCTCACACCCCGATGACGAGGAGCTTTTAGGCCCTCAGTGGGTCCTGGCAGGAGTCAGATTGACGCAACCCGAGCTCACACCCCAGGGTGCTGCCGGCTCTCTTTCTCTCTCTCTCTCTGTCAGTCTTTCTCACACTTGCCTACACATACAAATGCCTTTCTGTGACTCATGCAGAACGAGAACATGTTTCACCCACTAAAAAAAGTTTGATTACTTGTGTGAATCAGCAAAATCACTCTGTTATGCAAGAACTATGAGTCCTCAAATGATGACGCTTAGGCCATTTTTTTTTTTTTTTGAAGAAAGTAATTTTTTTTTAAAACAATTTAGCTGTCAAAATGATCCGTCACTACCTTTGTAGTGCTAGTCAAGTCATCCTTGGTCAAGGTCTTGTTAAGGTATGTCAATGTGCTGTGTCAGGTTTATGTGTAATAACTCAATCAAAGCAACACAATGACTTTTTGTGGTTTATGTGTAATAACTCAATCAAAGCAACACGATGAAGTTTTTTTTAGAAAAAAATGTATCACAATTTTTACAGTGTGGGACCAGCAATGGAGAGTGTAAAACATCTGCATAGGTGATGAGCAACACAAGGACTGGTGACTGTACAAAGCTCAGCCGTCTGTCGAGTGGACATTAGTGGGGCCCGCGGGGCTTGATGCGTCATGTCAGTGCTTACAGCAACCATTTTGACCGAGGAAGTCCTACAGTATGCTCAACCCTGTCCTGACTTTCTCGCCTTTCAGGAGGAAGTTCTTGTGCCTATCATGTTTCTGGCAGCCATCCAGTAGGAGGGGTAAACCCCAAAGCTGACACGCTCTCTCGATCGGAGCGCGATGACAGGATAGACGGAAAATGAAGTGGGCTTGAACTTATCAAAGTGTTGTTCTGACAGACACCAGGGGACATGAAAAGACTCCAAATGATGTCGACATGCCAAGTTTTGCTGTTGTCATTTTTCTCAGAATGTGAAAGACCAAATGAGAAATGAATGACAGTTCAAAGTCTGCCAATATATAATGGCATGATAATGCCTGAATACATATGTTAGTCGTTAGGGTAAAGACGAGGCAGTACAGTTCATTTGCTACACAAAAGGGAAACAACAGAGGACTCAAGTTGTCAGAGATGAGATGTTCCGACAAACCTGTCACTTCATGAGTTGGGCCAAATGCCTGACCTCTTCAAACTTTCCTGAAAAGCTTTCATGTGTGTCCAATCTTTGCATGTCATTAAATTTAAAGGATATTAAATTCAATGAGTTTTTTTTTGTCTAGCTATCTGAGTCATGGGCACATTATCATTATAGAGATAATTAGATTTTTTAAACTCATTAAATGATGTCTTCTTCACTTTGATGTCGGCTGCTAGGAGTACACTTCAGACATAAGAAGATACAATCTGTCTGTCGCTCTCCAAACATGCTTTTCTAAAAAATAAATAAATAAGAAAGACTTTAAATCACTGGCAGAAGACCTACTCATAGCAAGGAACATGTGGAAAGACCTGACAATTCATTTTGGTTTTGAAAGACACTACTTCATAAAAAGTTGTCCCTTGTCTTCCAATCTTATTATATTGTCTAGTGTGTATTTGTGTGGGTAGTGTGTGTGTGTGTGTATGTGTATGTGTATGTGTGTGTGTGTGTGTGTGTGTGTGTGTGTGTGTGTGTGTTGGACGGTGGTGGTCAGTGGCCGTGCTCTGAATGCCCCTAGTGGCAGCTTAAAGAAATACCACTGGATATAGATCATCTCCATAAACTCTCTAAAATCTTGTTTTTTAAAAAAAAAAAAATAACTAAACACTAAACACTAAAATTTAGACAGTATTACCACAAATGAACTGACATATCATCCTTAGGTTATCTTATGTTATATTATGATTATACACTGTATCATGACTCCCCATGTTTTAAATGCTATAAATGCCTTTTTCTTTCTGGATATAGCCTATAGCATACATGGGCAACATACGGCCCGCGGGCCACATCCGGCCCGTTGGCTTTCCCTGACCGGCCCGCGTAAGGTCCGTGAAAGAACAATAGTCAAGAGCCTAGCATAGAGATAATGCATGCAAATCAATATCGTTGTTTTTATTTTGAAAGCGACTGCTATTTGTACGCCCATACATTTGTGCATGGATGCATACGACGTAAACACCCTCACTGATGTGCTGGTGAATAGAATTTATGCTTCTGCGTCGACACAATGCAGTTGCCTTTACGTCGGCGTAAACCTTTCAAAGTTTTGTGTCTCTTATGTCTGCGTCGCTCACCACCGCAAAGGTTGTTAGAACGAACTCCTACTGCTGCTCGTTGGCGATACGAAGTGTTCATTTCAAAACGTTACTGGCAGATAGACAGTTTACAATCGGATAACCCCGTAATTGTAACCAAAATATATCTGAGTTTATTTGCAAAGCTTATGTTAGCGAACTATGATGCTACCCACAGGTTGCTTGAAGCAGCCGGCTCAACACACAGAGCGAGTTGACCAATCACAGTTATGTGCCTAAAGTTAAAGCAAAAACATAGCCTACATTTTTAAAATAGTTTTCTTTGTGCATGTTGATTAACTAATGACAGCCTACTATTGTCTGCTCCACATTTTCGTAGTCTAATTCTGCATAGAGTTAATTTAATGATGGTAATGATTTAATGATGAAATATTGCTGAGTGTTGAAATGGTGGCACAGGCCTATCGGTTGTACTGACTCCTTCACATTTTCATGACCTAGCCTAATTATATAGATATTGTAGTACTTTTTTATATCAGTCTTTGAAAACTGAAAAAAATGTCAATGTCAAAAAATCTTTTTCGAGAATGAGGATTAAATACTGGACATAGACTAATATTGCTGTTTTTCCTTTGTCTCCCTCACATTTTCATCTGTTCTTACGACTAGTAAACAAAACCATATGATTTACTTAATGTTATACAAGAACAGAATAGAATTGAACAGAATTGAGTTCAGACTTGAGTTCGGTATTTTGGGTCCGGCCCTCCTCAACAGTCCCAGTTTGTCATGTGGCCCCTTGGGGAAATTAGTTGCCCACCCCTGGCCTATAGGCATAAGTGCATAACCAGCCTCTACTCTAAGAGTATATGTGTGGAGAGTATAAGGAAGGGGAGTTTAAAACAAAATACCGTCTGGAAGGGAAGGTTTTTTTTTTTTTTATCAAGGCTGTGTCAATATAAATGTAGTCGAGTATTGTAGCACTTCTGTCTATAGGGATACGTATGACATAGCAGCAAAGATAGTATTATAGAAGTTGAAATAATACTTCAGCAAGGTAAATAGGAAGGCTGGTAGTGTGCCAAAAATACAGGCCTTGGACTTTAGTCCTTAACTATGTTTGAACAGTTCTGAAGGTATTGAAACTATACTAGTTAAGTTGAACTTCTGAAGCATTTGTCTGTATGCCATCAGATGTGATGCTTTTCTATAAGATAGGAGTCTGGCCTTGCAAGACTAACATGACTGCTGACAGACATTACCACAACAGAGAAATTCACTAAAGAAGCCTTTGATAGCACATCAATGGAAGCCTTTCTTTGTGTGTGTTAATGCCATTTAACATGGTGTATCTTCACCGGCTTTCTTATATATCTCTTTGAAAGTGTCTATGTGTGTCTTTGCACAGAGTAGGACTACATTTGCCCGAGTTTGGGATACTTCTGAGTATGAGTTTCTGTGTGTGTGAGTGTGTGTGTGTTGTGTGTGTGTGTGTGTGAGAGAGACTGAGAGAGAGAGAAAGAGAGAGAGGGAGAGAAAGAGGGAACAGAATGTGCATTTGTGTGGGTGTGAGTCCCGTAGCAAACAAGTAAGTCCGTAAGACTGTGTGAGTGTGTATATATATGAGCATACATGTTTTGTGTGAGAGTGTGTGTGTAAGCACGGGTGAGTGACTGAGTGGGTGTGGGACGGCTGATAGTGGTTTACAAAAGGGGTCTGGGTGGTGTAGGGGTGGTGGAGGGGGATCTTTGGCCCAGCGAGGCTCTCTGAATAGGCTTTAAATAACAGCCCTATCGCCACGGCAGCCGGCCCCTTTCTCATGCTAATAGAACTCCCTCGCCCTCAACCCCCGCCGTGAGCTGTTCGTGGGGCAGACAGACTGCCATCCATCTGCAGCTGTCGGAGGCCCTGCGAGGGGGGTGGGGTGTGTGTGAGTGTGTGTGTTTGTTAGAGAGAGAGGACGGCTTGAGAGAGGGAGGGAGCTGTGGATTGGACATAGGTTAGCTTAGCACAAGCGAGGCGAGGGGGCGAGGCTCCTCCCTCTGGTGCTAAAGCTCACTGTGGGCTGACACACAAGATCAGGCATGCGGCAGCTTCCTGCATAGCCTCCTTAGCGCAGTAGGTAGCGCGTCAGTCTCATAATCTGAAGGTCGTGAGTTCGATCCTCACAGGGGGCATTTTTGCACTTAGGTATGAACGACGCACCTGTTCACAACTATGATAAGCAGTAATAATGACCCTGGAAATTTACCACAAAATGGGAAATAATATTCTCAGCTGTCATTGATTTGTCAATGTTTTATTGTTATTTAATGTTGACACAAAATGTTCTATATTATAATATAATTATAATACAATATTATTATATTCCAGTATATTCTACCTGTCAAAAAGTTCCTCCAAATGACGGTTATCTCTAAAATACGTGGCACCAGGACCCTCTCTTAAATCATTAATCAATACTGTATAAAGAAAAACAACTGTGTGTGCATGTCTATGTTTTTATTTATTTGTATTTCTATCCTCCAGATGGTGGTTATCATAAGTATATGAAAGACAGGCCAAAACATGTCATCAGGGCGTGTATGCTTGTTTGTGAGTGAGTGTGTGTGTGTATACTTGTTTGTGTATGTGTGTGCGTGTGTGTGTGTGTGTGTGTGTGTGTGTGTGTGTGTGTGTGTGTGTGTGTGTGTGTGTGTGTGTGTGTGTGTGCGTGTGTGTGCACTTCTTTGCCTGGTTGTGTCTGTGTGTGGGTGCAACATTAGTTGTAGCCTCCTTAGCGCAGTAGGTAGCGCGTCAGTCTCATAATCTGAAGGTCGTGAGTTCGATCCTCACAGGGGGCATTTTTGACTTTGCAAGTGCCCTTAGATATGGACGACGCGCCTCTTCATAACGGTGACTCACTACACATAAACTCTGATAAGCCGCAATAAACACTTGAGAATTAACAACAACGTAGGAGATAGTAGTCTCAGCTATCACTGATAGCCCTTCGTTATTGTCTGTTTTCTCTGACATAAAATGTTGTTAATACATGTTCTCTATTATATTATATTCCAGTATGTTCTACCTGTCAAAATGTTCCTCCAAATGACGGTTATCTCTAGAATATGGGAAATGTCAAGTGTCACCAGGACTCTCTCTTAAATCATTAATCAATACTGTATGAAGAAAAATAACTGTGTGTGCATGTCTATGTTTTTATTTATTTGTATTGCTATCCTCCAGATGGTGGTTATCATTAGTATATGAAAGACAGGCCAAAACATGTCATCAGGGCCATCTCTTAAATCAGTAATGAACCCTTAGAGTTGTGAGCAGAATGACAGCTGTGTGTGTGTGTGTTTGTCTGTGTGTGCTTGCGTGTGTGTGCTTGTTTGTATGTTTATTCCTGTGTGTGGGTGCAGGGGTAGTTGTAGCCTCCTTAGCGCAGTAGGTAGCGCGTCAGTCTCATAATCTGAAGGTCGTGAGTTCGATCCTCACAGGGGGCATTTTTGACTTTGTACAAGCGCCATTAGATATGAACGATGCGCCTATTAATAACGATGATAAACTCTGAAAAGCGGTAATAATGATTTGGGAATTAACCACAAAATGGGAAATTTTATTCTCAGCTGTCATTGATACCAGTGATTTCTGACAGCTAATATTGTTTTAATGTTTTATTGGGCAACACTTTACTTGACAGTATCGCACATGAACCCTAACCCTAATCCTATCCTCTAACCCTAATTGTAAACCTAACCCTAACTCTAACTCAAACCCTAACCCTAACTCTAACCTTAAACCTAACCCTAACTTGTTATGACAAAAACCAAATGACACTTAATAACAGAAGTGTTACATCATAAATGTTTATGACTTGTTTATGACATGTTCATGACAGTGTCATGTCACTCTTATGTCGATACTGTCAAGTAAAGTGCAACCTTTTATTGTTATTTAATGTTGACATAAAATGTTGTTAATGTTCTCTATTATATTATATTCCAGTATGTTCTACCTGTCAAAAAGTTCCTCCAAATGACGGTTATCTCTAGAATATGGGAAATGTGGCACCAGGACCCTCTCTTAAATCATTAATCAATACTGTATGAAGAAAAACAACTGTGTGTGCATGTCTATGTTTTTATTTATTTGTATTTCTATCCTCCAGATGGTGGTTATCATTAGATGAAAGACAGAGGCCATCTCTTAAATCAGTAATGAACCCTGTGTGTGTTTGTTTTTGTGTGTGTGCACGTACTGTATATGCTTGTTTGTGTGTGTGTGTGTGTGTGTGTGTGTGTGTGTGTGTGTGTGTGTGTGTGTGTGTGTGTGTGTGTGTGTGTGTGTGTGTGTGTGTGTGTGTGTGTGTGTGTGTGTGTGTGCACTTCTTTGCCTGGTTGTGTCTGTGTGTGGGTGCAGGGGTAGTTGTAGCCTCCTTAGCGCAGTAGGTAGCGCGTCAGTCTCATAATCTGAAGGTCGTGAGTTCGATCCTCACAGGGGGCATTTTTGACTTTGTGCAAGTGCCCTTAGGAATTGTCAGCACCGTCTAAATACTGTGCATACCGAACATACCTATACAAATACTGTACATAACAAACTATAGTCACAACCTTAACTTAAAAGATCTCTAGATTTCTCCGTCAAATGGACACAAAATAGTATCAGCTAGTGGCTGGCGATAGCTTGTAATAGCTAGTTCTCAGTGTGGTTTCAATGCATTTCTGATGAGCAATAAGTTCTAGGTCTTTGTCATAAAACCATTGCTATAATAAAAAATGTATTTTGTTAGTTATAATTAATTTATTTATAAGCCTCTGAATGGTCGCTATCATTATTAAATTAAAGACAGGGCTAATCCTTAAAATGTTGAGATTCATTCTTATTGTTGCTACTTGTTTCTCTCAGGGTTGACTTTGTCTATGAAAGCAAGTCATGGTTCACGGTGCAGTGAGTCAACAAAGACTACCTAGACATAGCAAAAACACATTTAAAATAGCACTGGATTGCAAAACTGTATCTAAGAAATTACCTCTCTCTCTCTCTTTTTGGGCCTGACTGTCAGATAGAGAAGCTGATTGTGTCATCTGCAAAAACAAAAAAAATTCTGATTCTAAACTAAACATTATGTTTTGTCAGCCACCTTCAAGTATTCTGTATACTGTGCTATGTCAGTGATCGACAGCTGATCATAATCGTGTTCAGTCCCTCAGAAAGGATTCCTTTGCATTTTCCTTCAGGAGGCCCCTGTGGCCATCATCATGCTGTCTGAGCAAACCAAACTTTTTATTCCAATGAAGACTAGATGTAGAAGACTAGAACTAGATGTACCGCATAGCGGTACAAAATATGACCGCCGCTCAGTCCTGTACATCCGTACCGCGAAAATAAATCACACTAATCAATTTGTCTCCATCTTTTACTCCATCCCCCACTCTTGAAACTTTTGTGTATGCTTGTTTGGCATGCCTATGTGTGTGTGTGCGGCTGCACAGAAAGTAGCCTACTGGCGCTGCAAAGGTGAATAGATTGTAGAATAGCCAAAAAAGTTGTAGCATTGTTATAAAACCTTTAAAATCTCTAAACAATCACAAGTAGGGCAGTTCATCACAGTTCATCCATTGCAACTGGATTGATGAAAGGTCACTTACACCTGTAGGCTATTGTATTTGGGGAAAGCAGAAGGTATCAGCATAATGTTTATTATTTATTATTTATTTATTTATTAATAAACAAAAACATCTCTGTCAGTTCCTTGCAGTTTTCAACAGGTATCAAAAAGAAAGGTCATTTTTGAATGGATAGATTTTTTGTGAATGTTTCTTCTTCTACATAAGATTTTAGCCATCTTTAGTTCATGTGATACTTTATTGTCAATGCACAAATTAAGTACTAGTAGTCTGAAACGAAATGCAGTTTTTCATCTAGTGCAAATAAAAAAAATAAAAAAAAAATTCATGAAATGCGTCGCTAGACTCATACACATTTTAACGGGCCAAGTTGAAGAGCTGTTGTCCGTTATTGTCGTATATTTCGTGCAAATATAGGCTGATTTATGTTCCCTTGCATTGTGTAACTGAAAACCATCGCGTTTAGAACGTTGTGGCTAACTTACTTAGCTTGTTAGTAGGCCAGTATGAGATGACAGTCGAAAGATACAATTACAGTGCTGCTATCAATTTGCTTGGTATAACCGCATTTATAGTTTTCTACAAATGCAATCAAATTGGCCTCCATCACTCAACCAATGCTAACGGTAACATTATTGTACCCAGGTCCTATAGCTATTGACATTATAAGATTAACGTACCTGCAGTAAAAACCAATCATGTCCGATAAACATTCTCAGATTTATTTCGGCTTCAAGAAGAAATGGGAATTACATTTCATGTGAAAATCGTCCTATCCTTATAGACAGCGTCCTATCCTTATAGACAGCGTGACTACCAAGAGAACTTGGTAGTCACGCTGGTGTATTGCCGGAAGTTAAGGGTTTACAGATGCTGCGTGATGTCTTTGCGCCTGGCAGCGGTGCTTTGCCGGTGCTATGCCCGAAAATAGTTCCAAATCTAAATTGGTCTAGTAAATCCCTTCGTGTTAATTTGCATTGATATTTGTAATCGATGTGAATGTACAGGTTACGAGAAATAATTATAAAAAATCTTGAGTTATTTGATTCACTTTTGCAACGACATGCTAGCTGGCATCTCCGGATTACAGCGACTACGCTAAGCTAAAGCTAACCGGGCCGTTTCTAGATTAGGACAATGGCTGGGTCGGCTATAAAACGCTTTGGCTCACTCATCCAACTCTAGGGACTGTGGGGAGTGACCCAATTTCACCTAGGTGTGGCGTATTCCTTTAATCCTACTGAATTTGTAATTCTGTATCGGCTGTTCTAATTGCCGATACCGATAGTATGTGCGTGCCTGTGTGTGTGTGCGTGTGTATATGTGTGCACCGCCATCTACAGGCCAATGAGTGTACAGTCACTAAATGTACACATAACTTAAATTTTTTTAGACCCCCCCATGGATGAAATTCTACGAAACTTGGCATACCCCCAGAGAATGCCAGGTTAATCATACACATAAAATTGGTGCAGTTCTGAACATCTTAACTGAAGATAGGGGCGATTAAAGCAGAATGATCCAACCAACAAGTGCAACAAACTGCATTTTTTGGGTTTCGGGGGGCCCAGCGCGGGGGGGGGGGGGGAGTGGCCCCAGGGGACCAAACAAAATTTTTCCGTAAAAGTCTAGTGAAGCTACATACCCACCAAATTTCATGTGCCCCGGAGTTTCGGTGTCCCGGGTATCGTTGACCAAAAATTCAGGTCAGTAGATGACGGAAAAAAATAAAAATAAAAAAATAACTTTGGCAATCCCTATATGACCGCTTCGCTAGCGGCGGTCATAATTAATAAATAAAATAAATACCTAAAAATATAGTATCTGAAAATAGCCCAACCTATATCTGTGCTGCTGACACTGGCATACTGTGACACTTACACTATCTGCATGTCTGCCTGGGTACTGACACATCACAGTGATGATGACACATAAAGAACTGACTGCAAGAATGGACATGTGAGCACTACAGCTACAATAACACACTGTAGGTCTTAGTCAGGAATTCAGTGGAGGAGGGAATGGAGGTCTGTGTGTGTGTGTGTGTGTGTGTGTGTGTGTGTGTGTGTGTGTGTGTGTGTGTGTTTGTGTGTGTGTGTGTGTGTGTGTGTGTGTGTGTGTGTGTGTGTGCCTGCTAGAATAGATGTGCGAACACTACAGCCAATACTAACACAGTGTAGGTCTGAGTCAGGATTTCAGTGGAGGAGGGAATGTGTGTATGTGTGCATGTGCGTGTGCATGTGTGTGTGTGTGTGTGTGTGTGTGTGTGTGTGTATGTGTGTGTGTGTGTGTGTGATTTCAGTGGAGGAGGGAATGATGGAGAGGGAGGTGAAACGGAATGGGATGTTAAGTAATAAAAGTGGAAGTGACTTTAGAGTAATGCAAGAGTTTGAAAGAGAGTGAATGACAATGTTAATGATTAAACTACAATTCTGTGCCACCATCCAGAAGTGTGTGTGTGTGTGTGTGTGTGTGTGTGTGTGACTATGCACTGCAAAAAGGAAAATCTAAAAAGTGTTATTAAATGTGTTATAAAAGTTACCTAGTGGTTACCTAGTGCTCACACTCAAGATCATTTAGACTTAATTTAATAAGACTTTGACTTATTTTAAGGAGTCTTATCAAGACAAATGAAATGTCTTATGTCTTAAATAAGTAAAACTCTGATTTTACAAGACAGCGCTAGGTAAGTCTCTTTATATTGAAAACAATACCAACCAGATGTTTTGATCTTGATATAAGATTAATAACACTTTAATTAACACTTAGATTTTATTAGATAAGCAGTTGTGTGTATGTGTGCTTACATGTGTGTCAGAAGTTCAGAATGCCCCCCCCCCCGTCCATTTCACCAACTGCATTTTAAACAAGAGAGTGTGAATCATTAACATCATCTCACAAATGTCTTTAGCAGAGATAAAGTATATCTCTTGTGTTTGCTTACAGATACGAGTGAGTGTGTGTGTGTGTGTGTGTGTAAGAACGTATATCTACCCTCATGCACAGTATAGAGTCTAGTCTTGCCATTTTATTTTTGCTCTCTTCTGAGTTGCCCCGGTCTCCCAGTGTGTGTGTGTGTGTGTGTATGTGGGTAAGATGAGCATTTTAATTCCCTCTCTCCTGTAAGTTGCCCTGCTCTCCCTGTGTGTGTGTGTGTGCGTG
>NW_027468859.1:33402390-33419890 GCF_046254945.1 Alosa pseudoharengus | reverse complement strand
AAGTCCGGTCTGGCTTGCGTGCTCTTCTTCGCTCTAGGCTCCGGGAGATTTTATGTAATTTGTGGGCGTCAGGAAGCCGCTATCAATATGTGGGAGACTCCCAAAACTTCGGGAGACTTGGGATGTCTAGCTAGACAGCACTTTGTCGCCAGCACAGAATGTACAATGTACCTTAATGTTGTCATGTTTAGCTGACACAAACTGAAAATAATGACTGTATAGATAAAATGTGCATCTCTCTCCTCCCTCCATTGTTGTTTACGTGTGTGTCGCTGCGTGGTTTTACACGTGAGTTGCCCTCATGCCTATACATGACGTTAATCCCCGAGACAAGAAGAAAGCAAAGAATATATCTTTTTACTAAGGAAAATAACAGAAATACTAACGCACAGTGACTTAGATAAGTAACTTTAATCTTATTACTGGTTTGTAAATAGTAGCGCGTTAGATTACTCGTTACCGAAAAAAGTGGTCAAAATAGACTAACGCGTTACTAAGCAACGCGTTAATGGCATCACTGGTCGAGACTCACATACACACAAAATATTCACAGACACATTGAAGGACACACATACAAATATATATATATATATATATATATATATATATATATATATATATATATATATATATATATATATATATATACACACACACTGTGTAGTTCTGATTGAGAAGACTGCATAATAAATGGAAGGCAAGGACAGCCTGTAATCATTCTACATATTCATTAGGCTTTTAAAGATACCGTTCTGTCAAGATGAATGTTTAATGATCTCGTTCATTCACTATAAACAGGCCCTAAAGTGCGTCTAATACTAGCTTTCATTCTGGCCATATCTCCGTGATCGGCTGGTACAAGTCATCTGACCCATGGGTGCAGACAGGCCTCTTTTATGTCGCTATTAGCCGTGTAGCTTAATTTCTTGCAATTTGAGGTCAGGAGTCTTTCTGTTGAATCCATCTTTGTCAGTGCATGGCTATAGTGTATGGGTCAGCCTATGTTTTATGGGATTGGGAATGGGGTGTGTGTGTGTTGTGTAATGTGAAACACACACACAGACACACACATTGACAGGATATCAGAAAAGCCTGTCATAAATGTCCATAATCCCGGTGGTGTCTGGGATGTGAAAGGTCGCTCAGAGGGGCTTATGGGTGGAGATCTCACCATCCTC
This sequence comes from Alosa pseudoharengus, assembly GCF_046254945.1. Lineage (NCBI taxonomy): Eukaryota > Metazoa > Chordata > Actinopteri > Clupeiformes > Clupeidae > Alosa > Alosa pseudoharengus. The sequence continues at coordinate 33,418,712 of NW_027468859.1, read as the reverse complement.
ACCCTGGTTACACACACACACCCCGGTTACACACACACACACACACACACACACACACACACACACACACACACACACATACACACACACACACACACACACACAAATAAACACATACACACACCCACACACAAATACACACATACAGACAAACACACACCACCCACGCCACAACAGATAGCCTTGAGAGTAAGAACAGGGAGTAGTAGGGGGTAGGGTGCATAGGATGTGTGTGTGCGTGAGTGTGTGTGTGTGTGTGTGTGTGTGTGTGTGTGTGTGTGTGTGTGTGTGTGTGTGTGCGTGAGTGTGTGTGAGTGTGTGCGAGAGTGGTAGACAGAGAGAGAGAGAGAGAGAGAGAGAAATGGAGATGCAACATATTCTACACACACATTCTACAGCCTTCAAATTAATTATACACATTTACAGAACTATGAATCAAATTGTAATAATTTCTTCTCTGACTGTTCCACTAGACAAAGGCCATGTTATTGTGCACACAACCATGTCCACTATTAGTGATATTCATAGCAATGTTCAGACGTCAAAGCCAGGCCTCCAATTCAGCTTTCTGGAAGAGGTAATTCTAGAAGACTTCAATCAGATTAGACCAAATATAGACTTCCTCAATATTTAGTAAGGTTTCTATCTCATCAGCTTTCTCTCAGTTATCAGGTGTTTTTTCCATCTCAGTCAATACATTATAAAAAATCATGGTAACACTTTACTTGATGGGTGAGTTCATAACACATTCATAGCAGCTGTCATAAACTGCACATAAAGCATTCATGACTGTTTCATGAGACATGACTCAACATTCATACCAAACCTTTTATGAATGTGGAAGACAGAACGATGACAACTTGTCAAAATAAAAGTCCAAAAATCGCAAAGCAGCATTGCCGTTTTTCTAACCAGCCTTTGTAAATATTTCATGAATATCTTATGAAGTCTACATCGAATGTCACTTTACTATACAAATTGTGAAGTATTCATAATCACTGAATTTAACACTGGGAGGTAAACTAGCCTACATTCAGCTGACCCGTATTTGTGTAACCTGGAACGGTTGGACATTCCCAGTAGCAAAAGATGAAAAATCATCTGCAAAGGTATCATAAAACAAATACATTTTTATGAAACAAAAATTATTTGCTTGACCATGTTCTGTCTTTTTGGCACTGGAGTAGCCCATTGACTCAGATGTGACGTGATCAGGTAAGAGGTTTGGAACAAAAACGGCAATGCTGCTTTGCAATTGTTGGACTTTTATTTTGACACATTTTTGTCGTTCTGTCTTCCACATTCATGAAAGGTTTGGTATGAATGTTGAGTCATGACTCATGAAACTCTTGAATGCTTAATGTGCAGTTTATGACAGCTGCTGTGAATGTGTTATGAACTCACCCGTCAAGTAAAGTGTTACCAAAATCATTTTTTGTAAAGGTTTGAGACTACTGTTAAGTATACATCTGCTTCTGTAGACAGCCCAGACAGACGTCAGTGGACTGCCCCAGCACATGTACAGTGGGCGCATTGGTGGGATTGAGTGCCACACACACACACACACACACACACACACACACACACCTCCCCGATGGCTTTCCCCGATACTGTAATCTGACAATACATACCAAATCCCCTGGAATCTATGCACCCCTTATCCCCACAAGACCAACGTAGTGTCAGGATTTTTTTGGGTGCTGATGGGGGTAGTGTTAATTTTGTCACCTATTTTTAATTTAGTCTTAGTCTTAGTCTTGTGACAAAATGTCCTTTTTAGTCTTTGTCATATTTAGTCATTCAAATATAATTTTTGTTAGTCAAGTTTTAGTCGACTAAAAGTCTCGTCATTTTAGTCTAGTTTTAGTCAAAAGAAAACTAAAGGTATCTTAGTCTTAGTCAGTTTTAGTCAACACATTTTAGTCTTTTTTTTATAACAAATTATTTCTGATTACCATTTGAGTCAAATAGTGTTTCACACATCTCAATTTTCCAACAATATTGTGTGTCCACAGGGCTACTTGTCTGTTATAATTACTCATTCTGATTTTTTGTCAGTCAGTATGTTTACATGCACAGGTAAGTCGAGCTACAGTTATAGCTTGGCTGAGATTTCACCATAGACAGTAAAAGATTTGACTGGACCACTGTCATATTCGTAGACCAGTATTTCTCAAAGTGTGGTCCGGGGATCACTGGTGGTCCGCAAGCTATCCCAAGTAGTCCGCGAGCAGACGTGGTAAAATATAATATAGGAGTTGTTTGCAATATTGAACCAACTTGTATGTAAAAACAGTTCTGCAACACTGTCTATGTAAGATATGCCAGTTTAAATCATACAGTATGAATCCACACAATAAGCAAAGTGCAAAGACAATAAGCAAGGTGGTTCAGTGAGTAGGCCTATTGTGTAGACTAACTATAGGCTACTGTTGAAGTAGGTCTAATCTTTTAGCTAGGGTTAGTTAAGTGGTCCTGAAACTGAGAAAGTTTGAGAAACACTGTCATAGGCCAAAGTATTAATGTTTTACTCCGCCTCGCTAGATGGCGATATGCGCCCAAACACAACACATTCCCCAAACAGACTCTACATCTTAGCCATAGCTAACTTGCTAGCGAACTTTCCATATTAGCTTACTTGCTAGCAAACTTTGCATCATCAGTCTAACTAGTTAAATAGTTGACATTACATGATGAACATTTTCGTATGGACATTCTGGGGGATGTTAATTTGTATGAGAGAAGCTTCAACTTCTGGGTATGTAGCATTGTGGCATAAAGCTTAGGTAGTTAGCTTGCTAACTCTGGCAGAAATCTCCAGTGTTCTTGTTCCATGTAGTTTCGTGTTGCAGCCACAGGGTTGCAGCAACAGCACGTAGACTAGCCTACAGGAAAGCTGTTGCGTATGAACTCATTCGGAATATTTTGAAAACGTAACAGCTAGATATTCTGTCTTCTCATTTTGTAGACGAAAATGAAGAGAGATTTTATCTTAGTTTTATTTCATGCAAAACATTTTAGTCTTGTCTTTTTTCGTCAACAATAATGCATCTTAAGATAGTAGTCAGTGTTTCAGGACATTACTGCCGTATCATCATCGTCTCGTCTTAGTCATGAAAAAAAAGGTCGTTGACGAACATATTTCCTCTCGTCTCGTCTGACGAAATTAACACTAGATGGGGGTGTAGGGTGGGGCTGTAGGTGGTGATGAAACAGAAAGCTAAGTGGCGAAGGCGCGGTGGGGGGCGTGTGTGTGTGTGTGTGTGTGTGGAGGGGGGGGGGGGGGTTAGGGGGGCTAACTAGAGCCATCCATCACTCCTACGCCTCTCTGATTGTCAGTGTATCTCTCCGTCCCAGACCTCCAGCGGAGTCAGGGGGACCAGTGGGAAGGCAAGCCCCAGAGGGGTAGGGGTAGGTGGGGGAAAGGAGCGTGGATTAAGGTGGTGGTGGTGGTGATTGTGGGTGGGGGGGTGGGGAGGGTTGATGGGGGCGCTTTCTCTGCGCTTTCCAGGGCCGAGGCATGAGGGAGAGAGATTAGAGAGGGAGATTTGGATGAGGGGTCTAAAGTGAAACCCTCAAGGAGTATAGAAAGTGATGGACTACCGGGATTGGGGAGTGTGTGTGTGTGTGTGTGTGTGTATGTGTGTGTGTGTGTGTGTGTGTATGTGTGTCTGAGTGTGTGTGTGTGTGTCTGTGTGTGTGTGTATGTGTGTGTGTGTAGGTGTGTCTTTGTGTGTGTGTGAGAGAGAGAGTGTGTGTGTGTCTGTGTGTGTGTGTGCATAACTATTCTTCAATGCACATAATTGTATGCCTACCTCTGTGCTTATGTGGGTTTGTATATGTGTGTTTGTGCCAGTACCATGTATTCATTGACACCCCCCCCCCCCCCTCTCTCTCTCTGTGTGCATATCTGTGCGTTATATGTCTGCTTGGGCGAGTGTGTTTGTATGTAAATGCTTGTGTTAGCATGATTGCATGCGTGTGCTCTGACACACTGAACATCTCTAATGTAGCCACTGTCATCTGGGACACGCTTCACCATGGTTACCTCCCATCCCGAGACAAGATTACATGGCACTTCTTTTTCTCTCTTCTTTCTAAAAGCAATTTGAATGGAGCCACTGCAATTTCCTCACGTTAGGTGTCACATGTCATCCTCTCTCTCTCTTTCACACACACACACACACACACACACACACACACACACACACTCCTTCACTTTCCGTACTTTCACAAATAGCACAGAGTGTGCTCCTGTCATCCTTAGCCGTTGAAACAAGTACAGCCTTATTACACCCTTTACATGGACACACACAAATACAAACACACACACACATGAACACACACAAATACAAACACACACACACATGAACACACACAAATACAAACAATCACTAACCCATCCCACCTCACCACACACACACAAACCCACCCATGCACACACCCACGATCGCACATTCACATTTACGGCATACAAACATGCATATACACAAATCCACACAAACATACTTACACACACGCACAGGCACACACACACACACACACACACACACACATACACAAACCCACCCATGAACACACCCACAATAGCACATTCACACCATACAACATGCATATACACAAATCCACACAAACATGCCTAACCAACACACACACACACACACACACACACACACACACACACACTGTGAGCATTATGCCAGACACTGGTGTGGAACATCAGTCCTTGGCTGCGCTCCTCTCCACCTGCTCTAATGGGAGGCCCCAGAGCACTCGGGTCGTTTGGAAATCAAGTGGGTGCAATACACCCTCCAAACAACTCTCTCTTTTCCTTCCTCCCTTTCTCTCTCTCCTTCCCTCTTTTTCTCTCTCTCTCTCTCCTTCCCTCTCTATAGCTCGCTTTCATTCCTGCAAGTGGGCGGTTTATGCAGATTGGAGTATTTTTTTCCCTCTCCAAACACAGCTATTTCTCAAAAATGTTTTTTTCTCCTCTCCTCTCCTCTCCTCTCCGCTCCTTTCCTCGTCTCCACCCTCATCTCACCTCTGTCTCCTCCTCCTCTTTCATGTTTCCTCCTCTGCCTCACCGCGCTCACCTCCAACCATAACTCACGCCTCCCAAATATGCCATCGGGGAGGCACAAAGTTGATGAGGAGAGGGCTCTAATTGTTGTTTGTGTGTTTTTTTATTTTATCCCTTTTATTCCTCTTTCCTTTCCTCCTCCGTAGCTCCGTGCGGTGTCTCGCCAGCCAGTTAATTGCGATGAAATATGTACGGTGTGGGATTGGGCCCGAGGGGCCTTGTTTTTTCGGCGCACGCCGGCAGCTGCCGTCGTCGGGCCTGACTGTAGAAATGGATGTGGACAGCCAAATCCATCACCGGCTCTGGTGGCCAGCTCGCTACCATTAGTAAGCTGACAGCTTCGGTTTGGGCGCTGTCACTGCCAATTCCGCGGGCCTCAGTCACGCGGCAAAACCTCATTTGACCAAGCATTTTTTTAATTTGCGCTCCCTACCTGCCACTTGATTGAATATCTGATATTGTTGTTTATGCTCCAGCCCTTTTCGTGCATCTGTTTGCATAATCCAAGGTTGTTTTGCCCCCCCCCCCCCCCCCCCCCCCATCTGGCTGTAATCGCAGAAAAAGGCTCTTCCGACACACACAGATAATAAGAAAAAGAAATGAAGAAAACAGGTCTAAATTAGCACAGAGAGAGAGAGAGAGAGAGAGAGAGATTGGGAGAGTTGTTCTGAAAGGTATAGCGATGCAGGTTCCTAAAACTGACTTAACGATGCCGCACAAAATGGCCATAGCAGAACAGCAATAGATTTCACGGACATCCCGTCGTGTTTGCCAGAAAGCTAAGAGTCAGCTGAGGAGACAGAGTCCACAAATTGTTTTAAGAGCTTCTGGACTCCAAGCTGTATGTTTGAGGTGCTCTTTGGATGGGAAACTGCTAATCCAAAGCAAGAAAGTCAAGTCAAATGGAGCTTTGTGAAAGCTATCTACAAGAGCTTATATCTATGAAAGCTTGACACTGAAATACATCAGAGTGTTTTAAAAGGTCTTCTTTGCATTAGAGAGTTTTTCCATGTTTTTGAGGAGGCAGAGTATTGCAGTGCCTCTTCGTAATCTTCACGGTGACACGGAATGGAAATGTACTTCGATACCATCAGTGGGATTTTCCAGTGAACAAACACGCGCTTTGTTGTCTATTCTCATTCTCCCCAACAGAAATCCTGCTTATCCGTGTACACAGAGTAATTTGATTATAGCATTTATACCACACCGTTTATTTTGTTAATGTCTAATGAAAACTCACACATTTGAACACTGAAAATGTGATGCATGCAGTGACACCAGAACTAAAGATAGAGTATACGCTGCTATAGAATACTTTTGCATCCCTACTGTTGGCTGTCAAAATAACCGGTAACACTTTACATGATGGGTGAGTTCATGACACATTCATAGCAGCTGTCATGAACTGCACATAATTCATGACTGTTTCATGAGACATGACTCAACATTCATACCAAACCTTTCATGAATGTGGAAGACAGCGCGACGACAACTTGTCAAAATAAAAGTACAACAATCGCAAAGCAGCATTGCCATTTTTGTTCCAAACCTCTTAAAATGTTATCCCCATTCCTCATGAAAATGTATTTGTTTTATGATGTAATTAACCTTTGCAGATGATTTCTCATATTTTGCTACTGGGAATGTCCAACCAGGTTACACAAATACGGGTCAGCTTAATGTAGGCTAGTTTACCTCCCAGTGTTAAACTTAGTGATTACGAATACTTCACAACTTGTATAGTAAAGTGACAATCGATGTAGACTTCATAAGATATTCATGAAATATTTACAAAGGCTGGAAAGATTAAATCACTGGTATCCTTTATGAAATATTGGAGGCAAATTTAAAACAATGCTGCTTTGCGATTATTGGACTTTTATTTTGACAAGTTGTTGTGGTTCTGTCTTCCACATTCATGAAAGGCTTTTTATGGATGTTGAGTCATGTCTCATGAAACAGTCATGAATGCTTTATGTGCAGTTCATAACAGCTGCTATGAATGTGTTATGAACTCACCCGTCAAGTAAAGTGTTACCGGTTATTTTGACAGCCAACAGTAGAGATGCAAAAGTATTCCATAACCCAAAATACGGTCCACACAACTTTAAAATGCAGCAGTAATCAGGTCTTCTTCTGCAGCTGTTTTGTTTTATTTGTGAAGATTCATATCTTGTTGTGTATTAGTTTGCTGCCCGTTTCCCCCAAACTGGGTGAAAAAAAAGCATAATGCTCAATATCTGTAAAGCATAATATACCAGTAAGTGAGCTCCACCTTCAGAGCCTTCACTGTGCCATCAGTATCTAAAGGTGGGAAATATGATGTGAGGAAGACTGAGGGCTGTATGAGAAAGAATGGGAGGAATACAGAGAGAGAGGGGTGGGGGCGAAAGAGAAATAATGGGAGGAATATAGAGAGAAAGAGAAAGAAAGAGAAAGCCACAAAACTATGCTCTTATGCAGTAAATTTCAGAATATTTAATCACAATGAAGACTACAAATCTGCTGAACCATTTGTTTATATTTACATTTTTTAAGTTTGACAGTTTAGTTAAGGTAAGAAAATGATGCGCCTTACCGGTTGACTACTCCATGATTAGAAATACACTTCTAAAAAGTATGCTTTGACTGGCACAGCTTTGTGTATATGCGTAACCTTTTTTTGTCAGCCAAATGGTCAAACCAATAAAATGGGCCTCTCCAAACGTCCAGGCTTATGACCGCAGCTGTGGCCTTGCACTTTCTAGGTCACGGCCTGAGTGGTCTGATGTCGCTTACAGGAGCTTACAGGATCCATCAGAATCCACATAGACTAAAGGCCACATCGCCGCGACGGAAGACGTCCTCTAATTCTCAGATTATCCATGTCTGCGTGGGGCTTTATCTGAATGTGCTTTAACTGGGGTACCCAGCACAACATGGTTGCTCCATAATGTGATGATGCTTTTAAAATCTTGTCTTATCACTTTGAACTTCTTTTAGTGATGTTTTTGCGAAACATATAGTCACATCCTGAACTGATAACGGAAGATGACTCAGTAGATTTTAAGTATGAATGAAATACAGAGACAAAAGGCAAAAAAACAACCATTCATTCATAACTTGACATAAATTGACAGCATAATTCTATACTGAGCCTTTGCGAGAATGGCTGGGTTAAAATTACTTTTGAAGACATAACCATCTAAATCGGGAATCAGACTGAATCTGAGTCAGTTGAAACTACCCAATATGACTGACAGTGCCTTTATGCCTCTTCCTGTGCCAGAAAATTTATATTTTTTAATCTATCTCTTTCCCTCCTCTCTTTCTCTCAATGTCTCTTTCCCCCCTCTCAACTAGACACCCCATGTTTTTACGTTTCATTAATCACAGTAAAAATAAGGATAAAACAATGGAGGCTTTTTTAGGGTCAGGGGGAATTGAGAGGTCGCCATTGTTCTCTTCTGTTCTATATTGATTATCTTGGTCATTTAGGCCGAAGCGGCAGACAACTGCCAGCTGCTCCCCCCAAAATGAGGAACCAATGACCCTGCCAGAATGATTGACATTCCAAATCCGTTAAGTAGGAAAACTAACACTCTACCCTTACAACTGTGTATTTTCAATTTTCAGAGTAAACATCTCCTGACTGGTGATGGTCCAGTGAAATCTACATCACAACAAACACTCTTCTCTGGTTTCATACGTTTTATTTTCTTGTTCACGACACACACACACACACACACACACTGGGTGATAACTTCACTGAAACTCCCTCACTTCCCATAGCGTTAAAAACCTGACCTCTTTTCCTGTTGCTTTGGGAGGAAGCTCACAGTGGGCTACTCCTCCGGATAGTGCTTCCGCTCTCTGGCATCTCTGAGTCGGCCTTAATCAGCCTCACCGCCCTTTGGGCCTCTTCTACTCTGGTCTGCTCCACACTGGTCAGGAGATTTGTAGCCATTAGCCATGTCTGGAAATGGAAATGGAAATGAATGGCTGCTTGCTGCTGGGACGGGCTGACTGGCTGTGAGGATTGACTTAGCTCACTGAGAAGAGTTTGGTTTTCTGATGGAGGATTCCGGTGCGATCGATTCTCCATTGTGTGTCAGTGAAATATGCAGACTCACTCTGGCGAGGGTTTTAAACCTTGACATCTCCACCTGAGAAGTACTGAAACAACTCTAATTATACCTGAGATTGCCAAACATGAACAGAACATCATAAACAACAGAATTGTTATAGACCTACAGGACTCTATACAGTCTAATGCTCACATGTCTCCATGCACATGTCTCCATGCAAGGTAGACCAAGACCAGTTTATTTATACATAGAGGTAAACACAATACCTTTAGATAATCACAATCACTCTAAATTATGTTGTGTATTGATCTGAATGGTCTATGATAAATTCACTCAGTCATAAACTATTTATTGTATGTATTGGAACTATTGGAATAGAATAGAATAACATAGAATATAATAAAATAGAATAGGGACTGTCTCTAGGAAACCTTAACACAATCAAGACCAAAATACCATTAATCCTGTAAACATTTCATCTACTCACAAATGAGATCAGATGCTCACACATATGCATTTTTTTACTTGCAAACACACACACACACACACACACACACACACACAGATATATGAATATGGAGCCTAGCGCACAGGCAGCGCCTCAGCCAAAACCATAGGCACACACAGACTGGCGGATTTGATTATGTTAGGTGGGTGGTGTAGAATTTCAATGATGATCCATAATGCATGACCATTGCCACAGTTGCCCTGGCAACATAAATTCAAGGTTACCGGCTTCTAGACATATAATTGGGCGCTTTAAGTCTGGGGGTGGAGCTACGAGATGCCACAGTCTAAGGAGGTGGAGAATCCATCACTCCAGAAGATATTAAAAATTAGAAAACATTGCTCCTTATCAGATGAAAATACCCGCAATATCCACACATGCCACACACACACACACACAAACTAATGGCCAATATCTGGGAAAGAAGCTAAAGGAAAGCAGAAATTCTCCCTCTCTTTTTCATTAGCACACATAAACACACACACACAAACACAGAGCCACACACACATACACACATCAAGTAAGACCCCATAAATCGAGCGGGTTAATTTGGGGACAATATCCGGCTTTAGGAGTTCCAGGTGAGTTGCTTTCACTTAATTTGCTGTTATCTTGCCCAGGCAGACTGGGATGTGACCTGAGCCGGTCGCCAACAGCAACACTTGCAAAATCAATTCTCACCAAAGACACCCTGGAGCCCCGGCCTGTGCTCTGAGAGAGAGAGAGAGAGAGGGAAAGAGAGAGAGAGGGGGGGGGGAAGAGAGAGAGAGGGGGGGGGAAGAGGGGGAAGAGAGAGAGAGAGAGAGAGAGAGAGAGAGAAAGGGAGGTTGGCGACAGGGAGGGAGAGGGGGAGTTAGAGCGGGAGGTGAACTGCAGATATAATGAGGAAGCTGTAGGATGCACAAGGAGAGGGAGAGATTGAGTGAGTGGGAGATGCAGGGTAGGGGTGTGGGTGGGGGGCTGAGGAATGGAGAGATAAGGAGAGAATGTGAAGGAGAGAGAGAGGGATGGCTATTTAGAAGTGAGTGAGAAGGTGATGAAAAAAATAAACAAGGAAAGGACAGATGAGATGAGGGGAGCAGATGAGTGAAGAGGAGAGAGAGAGAGAGAGAGAGAGAGACAAGGTTAGAGGGAGAGAGAGACAGGGTTAGTGGAAGAGAGACAGGAGGAGAGAGAGAGACAGGATTAGTGGGAGAGAGACATATGGAGAGAGAGACAGGGGAATTGGGAGAGAGACATATGGAGAGAGAAAGAGAGAGAGAGAGAGACAGTGTTGGTGGGAGAGAGACATATGAAGACTCCTGTGCACTGTGACTATAGAGTTGTATTTAACTGTGGAAGTGGAAGTGGGCGTGCTCTGTGTAGGGGCTCTACAAGTGGAGGTGGCTTTGGCTTTACACGCCGTTGCTATGGCTGAGGGCGCATTCACACTGGGTCCATTTAACTGGACCGTAGCCGAGTGCGATTACTCCCCTAGCCCTGACCCATGGTGTCTGTTCAGAATTCTGCTATGTTGTCCTCTCCCCTCATTTGCCTCTTCTTCTCCCCCATTCCTTTTCTCTCCTGTTCACTTTCTTCTTCACCCCCCTCCTCCTCCACCTCTTTCTCTCTGCCTCCTCCTCTTCCTCTCCACCTCCTCCTCTCCTCTTCCTCTCCACCTCCTCCTCTCCTCTTCCTCTCCACCTCCTCTTCTCCTCTTCCTCTCCACCTCCTCCTCTTCCTCTCCTCTTTAGTTTCAGTGGTTGTTCTCTTCTCTTGGGCTCTGCTGCTGGCTGCAGGAGCTCATTGTTTCACACACACACACACACACACACACACACACACACACACACACACTCACACACACCTCCACCCCCTGCAGCACTGCCTCCCCCAACCCTCCACTCCACTCCATGCGGGTTCCTTTGGGGCCGGCGGCCACTGGCTGCATGTGAATGGAAGGACCAGGGGCGGACGCCTGATCCCTAAAACAACATCTGTGTGCTCTTTGGATTAGGCCCAGGCAGGGTGGCCCCGAAGGGAGGGGGGGTACATAAGAGGAGGAGAGAGAGAGAGAGATAGAAACAGAGAGGAAGAAAGAAACAGATACAGAAAGAGACGGACGGAATGCTTGGAGAAAGAGAGAGAGCGATGGCGAGAGCAAAATGAATGGAAGAAAGAGAAAGATATAAATAAGAGAATGGAGAGAGAGAACGAGGGAAGGAGGAAGGGAGAGAAAAAGGACTGAGAGAAAAGGAGGCCTGTTTTGTGCTCATTTCCCATTGGTGTGTTCTTGTTCATTTCAGGAAAATTTGCATTCAGTAGAAACTGGCATTGGTTTCCATATTCTCTGAGGTATAATGTGCAATCATTTGGAGGTGGTCAGTCAAAACAGCCTTTTTTTGTGTCCACCTCACGAGCCTGGACGCTGATGGCACCGTCATGCTCTGTCACATCCCATTTATTGATTGATTTTATTTATTTATTCATTTCCATCAGCGGCTAGACGAGCCCAGGAGTGTCTCCCTCTCCTCCCTTCCTCCCACCCTCCATTCTTCTCTCTCTCTCTCTCTCCCTCCATGGCTGGGCTTCTCTGCTCTGCTCTGTATAAATATTGATCAAGCGTTGCCCTGTGATGAGTGGCTTGCCTGGGCCAGAGCTGATAAGCTTTTTGAAAATAAAATCACTCCCAGACTCCGGGCGACCATCTGTGTGTCAAGTCACTGAGGAAGAGGTCTCTGCCCTTCAAAATGTAAAAAAACAAAACAAGCATATACACTAAAATGTGTCAATACATGAGTCGGGATAAGAAATAAGTCTTTTTAAAAGTGCAACAATTTTGCATGTATCCCCAAATAATGTTCATTTTGGATGAAGGCTGAAATCATAGAGGATTTGAATCCCTTTACTGAAGACGAGACCAGAGACACGAGTGTGTGTGCGTGTGTGTGTGTGTGTGTGTGAGAGAGAGAGAGAGAGAGAGAGGTGTGGAAGCTTTGATTTGAAGGTCTCTCCATTCAGCAGATAACATAACAGTTACAGACAGAGCTGTGAGCTGTGAGCTGTGCGCTACGCTTGTCAGAGTTTTGATGCTCAATTTCCTGGCAGCCCAGTCAATCTGGGTTTTTTATTTCTACAGCACAGAGTCCCCATAAACACATCAGGTCTGGCTTTGATTCTGTCTCTTTTGCTATTTTACCTCACAGACAGGAGCAAAGAGTCCAAACCTAAAACATATACAAATTGATACAGTATATCAGAACGCCCCCTTTTACCACCAGTCCGTGTTTCCATCCTCTTACGTGTATGTGTCACTTACTATTCATTTCTATACAAACCAAAAACGGCGGATTCCTAAAGAAACGCAAGCACCCACACCATTGGTGTATATAAATTAGCTATGTACCAAAAATGACATTTTACTGTGACTCGAAGAGCTGTAAACAGTGTTGTAAGGCTGTGTGTACAAATCCGCTTGGAGCTCCAGTGGAACTTTGAAGTAGCGACGAGAATTCTCGGTCTAACCGTTCATGTGCCGTGTGGAAGGGTGGAAGTAGATGACCCACCAGGTCAGCACTAACCTCCGAGCGTGGTACACAAAATCGGACATTTCAGGCAGTAAACTGCAATCACTGCATCACCCAGAGTGCTCCAACACAGATCCGTGCTCCTGGATCAGTTCTCACATGTAGTTTGAGCAGCGACTATACAGCCATCTCGTACAAACAAAAACACAGCACTAAAGTCCACAATCCGTTTCCACACAGTTATCCTTCATAGGTTTGTTGTGTTCAGTGTGAAGTTGAGGTTAATGTTTGACATGAGGATGATACTTCTGTGAGTGTGTGTGTGTGTGGTGCAGGGCCGTAGTCACCATAGACATTGAGGGGGACGTGTCCCCCCCAATATTCAAATATGACCAAAATGTCCCCCCCAATATTCGGACATAGAAAAATAAAGAAAGAATAAAGCGCTATACTAGGCCTACAGGAAACCAACACGTATCTGAAATGTAATCAAACGTAAATAACACACAAATTAGTGATGGTTCCAGAGTAGCCTACACCCCTGAGTGGTTTGTCCTGGTGATTTTCCGTTTTTTGTTAGTGGCGTGCGCTATCAAAAGCTTCCATTTACTGCACCCTACTGCGGTGAGGTAGGGCTGTCAACAATATCGCAAATCTACCGGTACAATTTTCACAAAACTTCTTGGAAAGGTGTAGCACAGGCTAAGGAAATCCCATACATACGATCAGACTGAAAGGGAACATTTTCCATATTGTAGCCTATTCTCGCAATGATAGCGAAAGTGAAACGTTTTATTTTAAATGATGAATTTGTGCAAGCCTGTGTCATTTCTTTCACGTCTTTCAACATAAATAATGCATTCATATGCTAGTAGTAATGCCAGAAATTACCGTGTATAGGCCTCTTAGAAATGATTGTTGCATCTTGCATATTATTTAGATGCGCACTCAATCGCAGATAACCAATAACCAAAGAAAGGAATTTGCACCTCCATTCACCAATTAAAGGCTGTAGTAGGCCTAGTGTTTCTACATGTTGGCACAAAACGTCATTTCTGTCAGAAGCCAGTCTATAATGCATACAGGGGTAACATGACGTGGGTCAGACAGAAGAGGGGCCTGTCTTAGTAGCCTATTCCTGAATCCTTTCCCTTTCAAACTACGTTAAAATTGTGTGATTAGCCGCCAGCATAATAAAATCTAAATTAAAAGACAAAATCTTATTAGGCTCCAAAACCTATGAGTATAATCCTTAGTTTAAAAAAATCTTCAGGTTTAAGTAATAAGTCAAAGAACCACATTCTGTGTAATATAGAGGTTATCATAAGATGAGTTTGGAATAACCTAATTGACTGACCTAACTAACGACTTGTTTGTGATTTTTAATAATATTTTTGCATGGTAGGAAATTCTGTTTGGGGGTCCCTCAGACCCCACCACAGATTTGGTCCCCCCCAATGTTGACATCATGACTACGGCCTTGGTGTGGTGTGTGTGTGTGCAGTTCATGGGATAACACTGCTTGAGCATGAATATAGTACTTACTATATAAAGTATTATAAATAAAGAGTAAAGTATTTACTCCACTGTCAAACCTAAGTATCTACCAGTGTGAATTTTCCCGTTTTCTTTAAACATCATCAGAGCTCTATTTCATGAGACAGTATCCTGGTCTATTTTCTCTCTCTCTCTCTCTCTCTCTCTCTCTCTCTCTCTCTCTCCATCTCTTTCCTCTCTAAATGAGTTATGTATACAGTTGTGGTTTATCTGTGCTTTCATGCCAGAAGCCTCCTCTGCCCTTTCTCCAGATAAGGGCTTCCCCAAAGCAAAGGCTTTCCTTAAGCACTATTATTCAAGTCATTCACAGCTCTCTTATCTATGGCATCACACACACACACACACACACACACACACACACACACACACACACACACACACACACACGCACACACGCACACACACAGAGAGAGAGAGAGAGAGAGAGAGACACACACACACACTCACACACAGAGGCACAGGCCCAAGTCTCCTTTCGTATGCACAGCTATTATGAAGGTGATGAGATAGCATCTCTGCAGGGAGTGGGGGGCGATGGATGGGCCGTTCCTGAATGTTTTGCAAATGAATACCCCTGCCGCCACCACCACCACTTCATCAGCTCAGCCCACTGACCCCCTGTGCCCTCTCACCCCCATACTAAATAAACCCCCAATCCCACATTCAAAATGGCCGCCAGCTCAAGGCCCTCTCAGGGACTGTGATGGGTCAAGCACTCTAGCCACCGTGAAAAAGAAAACCCTTTTGCTATTGTTGTGAGTGCATGCATGCAATTTAAGATTTAGTCAGGCATTCACATTGATTTCAGGTTTAAGTTTGCACATGGTCGTCCTAGAATGTGTGTTAATAACAGACACTAAACGGATACCAAAATATAATGATAAACTATGATAGATTTCAGGTTTATGTTTGTTCATGGTTGTCCTAAATTATTTTGTTTCATAAGAGAAATGCATACATATAAAGATAAACTCTGACTGGAGCGGTTACAATATAATTTTTCAATGTTTAAATTTAAATTTAATTTCACTTATAGAGCGCCAAAACATTACACATGTCTCATGGCGCTTTACAGAATATGTGACTTGGATTACTGTATGTCAGCACTTTAGCCAATGTGTTTGTTCTATTACATTTGTTTCTCAAAGGACAGGACCAGAATGACAGAAAGAGATATGATTTAGATGGAGTGTCACATTTGACGACTTGTGTGTGTCACCTCTGAAAAAGCTCTGGCATGGCATGACATGGGAAATGTGAAGTGTGAACCTCTGTTCTGGCTGCCACAGTCTACTTCTCATTTCTTTACAGTTACATGTCACGAGGGCATGCAGCTGAGGAGAATTTGAGAGAGCCAGATATGCATCTAACCCTGACCTGGTGGGAACCCTTCCCAGAATCCATTGCTTTAATGACCTGCTGGATGTTGTGCAAATGAAAAGAGAGAATCATGGGTTGTCAGGAAAGGTCACTCCTCGAGGTCCTTTTTTGCTCGAACTATGTTTTGCTCCTAAAAAAGCTTCTGATGGCCTCATTTTGGAAATGGAAGAGACCAAATATGTTCTTTCTCTGTGCAGAGACTTGAAAAAGCAAATTGTCATACT
>NW_027468859.1:33362390-33389890 GCF_046254945.1 Alosa pseudoharengus | reverse complement strand
TGTTGAGAGAGTCTCTGCATGGTCTGTCTAGAACGTAAAACTCACATGTCATCTGTCCAGACTTAAAATATCACTTTTAGTCTCCCTTTCAGACACGCGTTAAAAACCCATCACTCCACTCGCTCTCAGACTCTCTCTCTCTGTCTCAGACTCTCTCTCTCTCTCTCTCTCTCCCTCTCTCAGTATCTCTCTCTCTCTCTCTCTCTGTCTCAGACTCTCTCTCTCTCAGTATCTCTCTCTCTCTCTCTCTGTCTCAGACTCTCTATCTCTCTCTCTCTGTCGAGACTGTGGGTCTCCAGGGAGCTTCTGCTAATCTGAAATAAAAACAAAAACACCAAACTAAGAACCCCCCCCTCTCTCCCTCTCTTCTGCACCCCCTCACCCCAAGTGAGCTCCCCTCTCTAATGAAGTTGTGGGTTACCACAGCCCAGTCTACCTTCCTGCCACATCTGAGTTTTTTCAGCCAATGTTAGCAATAGCTTCCATTAGGATAGAGTCAGATAAGCTTGCACATGGAGACAGACAGTGTGTGTGTGTGTGTGTGTGTGTGTGTGTGTGTGTGTGTGTGTGTGTGTGTGTGTGTGTGCGTGCGTGTGTGTGTGTGTGTGCGTGTGTGTGCGTGTGTGTGTGCACGCACGCACGCGCGTGTGTTGAATGAGTGTATGTATAATGTGAATCATAATCTTTGGACGACAGCCTGCTTGTGCCACCATCGTTATGACTACCAGTTCTAAAGTGATACGAAACGGCAGCTCCAAGTGCTAGTTTCAACGCCTCGAGCCAACCTCCTCCCCAGCAGTCTGTTCTTCATCACCGCGGTGGGGTATTAGGGCGGTCATCTGAGAAATCACTCAGGAGACCAAGAACAACCGAGCTGAGGCCAAGGCCCAGAACACGACACTTTCGCCAATACTCCAGAGACCTGACTCACATCCTGGCCGCAGAAAGACACACACCAACTGGTTCGCCCTGGCGTCATGCTGTTCTTGGGATGTCAAGGTCCCACCAGGATGGGTTACTTCAAATGATACCTTGCAGCATTTATTCACCAGAGTTTAGGCCAGATGTACCCTGCATGTGTACAATAAAGGCAGTGTTCTTGTGCGGTTGTTTGTTTGTGACAGCCGATTGTAGTAACATTTTAGCTCATAGGCTAGCTAGCAACCTGTCTAACTATGAGTACCTATGGGAGTTGCATGTTCAGTCATTTATATAGGGAAAGCTGAGGGGGATGTCTTATATATATATTGTTATTATATGAAAACACTGCATAGCACAGCACATCTTAACAGACATAATGGACTTTTCACCTTAGCCTGGATAGAACAGCACAGAATACACTCCTTATATCATTCATGGATTCTTTAGAAACCTCACTATCAGTAGGCTTTCATATTGACAAGCCTTTATTAATACTGTGTGGAGCTGATAGACAAAGCACCTTTAGAGCAGTGAGCTTCACAGCCCTCAAGCAGATGCACCAAAAATAACCCCTCGCACCAGCTTTCCACTTCTTAGTGCTCAGAAATGAATAGAAATGTATATGAGAGAGCTACTGAGATTGCCATCAACTTTGGACTTTGTTATACAGATTGGCCTTGGACGCAGCACAATGCATTGTCATTCAATTGTGCCCTTGTTAGAGCCTTGAAAATGCAAATGTTGCCTATTGGGTTAACAATGGCACAGGAATGAGCCACAGTTCCATTGGGTGAATTTGATCATGATGTTCAGCTGCTTAAGTCTTTTTAAATACTGACATTTAGTGGATGGAATGCTATTTGACCTCTGTGCTCTGCCATTTGCTGCTGTTGTGCTTCCTTCCTATTTATTCTTGGTGATACATGTCTACGGAAATCCAGGATCTTTGAATTGAGAAGGGATTTTTGAGGTGAGAGATGAGAGATTTTGGAGTGTGAGATTTCAGAGAGAGGAAAAGACACACACACACACACACACACACACACACACACACACACACACACACACACACACACACGCACACACTGAACATGTAGACAGTCTCAGACATGGGTGACATCCCCCGTGGTTTGAAGGTGAGACACGGCTGTCTTGGGGGCATCTGGGACAGCGGATCAAGACAGCCTCCACACTCGTCTGGGTAATGAAGAGTTAAACATGTGTGATGGCTAATGACAGGGAAGAGACAGTGCTGTGTGTGTGTGTGTGTGTGTGTGTGTGTGTGTGTGTGTGTGTCTGTGTGTGTGTATGCGTGCGAGTCCTTCACGCTTAACAGGAGGCCCCTACCCATCTCTCCCAGTAAGGGCCCTCTGAGGTCTCATGTGAGGCTCTGACATGGGTAATCGAATCAGCAGCTTCTGAGCGTGTGCAGTTTTCTCCCCGGCCTCCACCCTGGCACACTGCATTATGGGAAGCGCATCCACGCAGAGAATAGAGAGTCCAGTCTAATAGATTAATCAATAGTATAATTCAGTGTACATCACAGTTCCACTCCACCACCCTGTCTTGTTAAACCCTAATTAATCAGTGGTACAGTGTCCAACGCACTGGAGTACCACACACACACACACACACACACACACACACACACACACACACACACACACATAAACAGACACACACAAATGATGCACAAGCAGTTATACACATACAACATATTGTAAACACACATTAAAGTTTTTTTAAAGGTTGAAAAGCCTCAAATGCCATATTTGATAAAGTAAAACTGGGGTCTGTCTAATCCCTGTGATCCCTGACACTAACACTGGCCCTGACACACACACACACACTGGCTTACTCTACGTTGTTGAAAAATGAAAGCTTGTAGTCAGGGATGACCTGAGGAAATTACTGGACCGTTTCATGTGGAGGTGCAAATGGGACATTCATCTTCCCCACGCAGGACATTAGTCACCTGATCTGTCATCACACACCACACACACACACACACACACACACACACACACACACACACACACACACACACACACACACACACACTCATGTCTCCTTCTCCCTCAGCTGACAGCTGACAACCCCCTCTGGGCTCATACCAGTACATACAGCAGGTCCAGAGAAAGAGAGAGAGAGAGAGAGCGAGACAGAGAGAGAGCGAAAGAGAGAGAGAGAGAGAGAGAGACAGAGAGAGAGAGAAAGAAAGAGGGCTGTGTTCAAGACAGAGGAGGAGAGGAGCTGTATCTGCTGTAAGGACAGGGTGCAACAAGCGATTTTCAAACATCACACCGACAAGCGCATGTTTACGTTGCAGTGAATGTGTTAGCAAAAGAGAACACATCATCACGACTTAACGTAGCGCTCTCTTGCTTTGTGTGCGAACAGAAACTGTTTGAGGAAGGGCCTATGCCTTGCATAGATTCCTTAGTAAAACATCAAGTTTCTAAGTTTAGAAGGTCGCTTTCGTCCAGGCTAGCCCACTCACGGAAGCTCAGTGCCAGGAGGGGCCCGCGCTGCCGATCACTGGGGACTCTGGAATGCTGTGTATCTGATAAATTCATCCTTGGCTTGCTCACATACACTAGACACCTCCTCACCGCCGCACCTCAAAAAACCCTCCCCTCTGTAATGCCCTCCATTAATCCTGATACCCCCCCCCCAACCCCTCCACATCTTCCCCCTGCATCTGAGCCGTTGACCGGAGGAGGGGGGTTGGGGGGGGGGGGGGGGGGGGGGTTGTGGAGGACATGCAGCCCCCGCCTGTAATAGCAGGCATCCATCATTCAGGTGTTTGCATTATGTCAACAGCCGCGTGTTAATCTCTTTACCGCATCGGCCAGCAGCACGGGCAGCAGCAAGCATCGGGCAGTGGCAGACATCAGGCATGCAGGCGGACGCACCGGGGCAGCCATTCATACGCGCAGAAGGCGGAGAGCGAGAGGGCGAGAAAACGGCAGCTAATTCCCTCTCCTCTGGGGGTTAAATGTTTGCAGTCAGAGAGAGAGAGAGAGAGAGAGAGAGAGAGGGAGGGGTCAGACAAACGAGTGCTTTGGAGACACTGAGGACGCCGGCAGAGTCTTAATGGCTTATGAGCTAGCGCAAGCTAATCGGAGAGTGTAAATATGTATGCGCGACTAGCAGTCCAAGGATACTCATAACAGCAGGGAAGGCAGACAAGACTGAGTACGGTCAGACATCTCTAGAGTGAGAAAAAGTTTCTTGTAATTAGATGATTCTGCTGTGTAGTCTGGCAGCTAATATAGGGTACCAGAGGAATTCAGATAAGGGATATTCACAAAGAACTGAAAGTCAAATATGTTTTTAGTAACTTTAGCATTTCTCACTAGCCTCCTCCAGACAGCTGAAGGAATGCAGTCTTCCATAATCTGCAGCTCTGGGCAACAAAAATGTCCATCCCATAAGGGTGCTACATCGGAACCCAAATGGTGCCAAAACCACAGTAGCAGATAATCAGTTGTAGGAAAATCCCAAAGACTACCGGTATTTTGTTTTCTCCTGGCATATATTTACAATATTTACAAGAAGTGCATTTTTCAAATCCCTCATTTACTGCAACTGCAAAAGGATAGAAGCTTCCATATATCCTATAATGTGATTGTATATTAAGATATTCATTCTACTATCATACATAGTAGCTCCGGACTTCCAGTATGCATAGTATTCCATATAGGAGTGCTATGGGAGCTGTGTGTGTGTGTGTGTGTGTGTGTGTGTGTGTGTGTGTGTGTGTGTGTGTGTAGTAGTAGTATGGCTAACACACCACCTGAGGGGTTAAGCTCCAGATAGTGAGAGAGAGAGCGAGGAAGAGAGAAAGGAAGACAGAGATAGAAAGAGAGAGAGAATCATCACTTCTGTGTTTGTCATGTTCTTGCACAGGGCTCAGGCTGGCCAGAGAAGCAGGTAATTAACTGGAATGTCAACATCAGATGAACTAGCCTGAAATAATAGCTTATTTTATCTCTGGGTCGTGATCATTATCTTTGCATTTTTCTTTTCCCTTATTTTTCCCACTCTTGCCTCTCTCTCCCCTTCCCTCTCCCTTTCTTTCTCTCCTCTCCCCTTCTCTCTTTTCCTCCTCTCTCTCTCTAACCCATCTCTCTCTCTCCCTCTCTCTCTTTCTCACCCCCCCCACCTCTCTCTCTCTCTCTTTCTCACCACCCCGCCTCTCTCTCTCTCTCTCCACACCTCTTCTCTTCTCGTCTCTATCTCACCCAGGCTCTGTGCCATTGTCTTATTTGCTCACAATTGATGACATCCTCTACTTACCTTTAAATTAGCCTGCCCCCAGGCCACACTGCAGTGAAGAGGCCACTGAGGGAAATTCAATCTCAAGCAGCTCACTACTGTAATTCACTTCTGGGTGCTATGGCCGCATGCTAAGAGAGGAGCACAATCTGTGTTAAAGAGTGGGCTTTAAATGCTGCGTATGCACAAATGTATGTTCACCTTTTATACATCACGATGAAAGCTCATATGAAAGTGCTTATAGTTCAATTTCTTAGTAAAGTTTCTTTTGTATATATATATATATATATATATATATATATATATGTATATAAGTATATATACTTTTTTGATCCCGTGAGGGAAATTTGGTCTCTGCATTTAACCCAATCGGTGAATTAATGAAACACAAACAGCACACAGTGAACACACAGTGAGGTGAAGCACACACTAATCCCGGCGCAGTGAGCTGCCTGCTTCAACGGCGGCGCTCGGGGAGCAGTGAGGGGTTAGGTGCCTTGCTCAAGGGCACTTCAGCCGCGGCCCACTGGTCGGGGCTCGAACCGGCAACCCTCCGGTTACAAGTCCAGAGTGCTAACCAGTGGGCATCAATGCATGATTTGGAAAATAATGTATAATACATTTAAAAAAATGTGAAATCTAAAGCCAAAATGTTATCTTACATATTTTGGTTAAATTTGTAGTCAAAATGACTCTAGGAAATGACTTTGGAAATGTTACATATCCCCACAGCTTCTGCTCATTAAGATTAAATGACCTGACCTTGGTGTTGCTATGCAGTTTGCTTTGTTGGTTGGGCTTCAGGAACTATACTTACCTTAAATCATGACCACTCACTTTAGAGGTGAGACAGTTCTGACCCCGGAACCCTCCGTCGCTTCGACCGGAGGTCATCTAGAGCCCTGATGAATGACAAGAAGCGAGAGATTCTCTCATTCCCACGACTGAAAAGAGAAGCCAGTGTGTTGCCGCTTTGTGAAACCCAAGCCCTCCTCCCAACATGCCGAGGCATGATCAGCGACAACACTCCAAACGCCCAGGAGAACCTAAATCATGACCATGCAGCAGCCACAGCAGGACATGGAAATGGACACGGATATGCTAAAGTGACCACGGCTCTCTCGAGCTCTCTGTCCTTCTTTCTCTTCTCTCTCTGTTCTCTCTCTCTCTCTTTCCTTTTGTCTCTTGTGCTTTCTGTCAGTATGCTTCTCTCCTTCCGTCTCTCTCTCTCTCTCTTGCGCTCTCTGTCCTTCGTTCCCTTCCCTCTGTGTTCTCTACATCTCTCTCTCTCCTTCTCTCTCTGTCTCTTGCTCTCTCTATCCTCCATTCTTTTCCCTCTGTGTTGTCCCTCCTGACCTTTCTCTATTCTGCCATTCTACTCCATTCTACTTGTCCAGCCGCTTTGGCCTTTGCCACCACACACACACACACACACACACACACACACACACACACACACACACGCACACACACACACACAGGAGGGAGACTAAACACAACAGGCATCAGGAATCAATAGTGCGAAACATGCAGGTGTGTGTGTGTGTGGCCATGTCTGGCCTTCAGCTTCTGCCTCAACGTCTCATGGTGTATGTGCATGTGCCTGTGTGTGTGTATGTGTATGTGTGTGTGTGTGTGTGTGTGTGTGTGGATGTGTATGTGTGTGTGTGCATGGTGGTGTGTGTCCTCAGGCAGGGTAATCCATCAGCTCAGACACCAGGCCTTCAGACTGAACACACACTCATTACTCCAGGTCACACACCTCTGAGACAAGAACACACACACACAAACACGCACACACGCACGCACACACGCACGCACACACACACACACACACACACACACACACACACACACACACACACACACACACACACACACACACACACACACACACACACAGTCACTCAACCCTCAGAGACATGCACACACACAAACACCAAACCAAACACTCATACACACCAACACACACACACACACACACACACACACACACACACACACACAAACACACACACACAGTCACTCAACCCTCAGAGACATGCACACACACAAACACCAAACCAAACACTCATACACACCAACACACACACACACACACACACACACACACACACACACACACACACACACACACCACACACACACACACACACACACACACACACAGAAGGGCCTGCTCCTACTACTACTGCAAAGGAAAGGTCGCCATACTGCCTCACATACACAAAGCAAACATTCTTGTTTGTTAAAACCTGCTGTGTTGTATTGGGAAATTGTGGTCTGAGAGAACATTTGGACAAGCTCACATACTATCAGTATTTCAGTCAAACCTAACAGAGATCCCTAAAAGACTCTGAGGAAGGCCTTGAGAGAGAGACCACTTCAAAGGAGCATAAATGCAATTCAAATCTACAAACTCACAGATTGCAAATCAATGCTGATGATATGAGTGTGGAGAAAATAAGTCACTAAATTACTCAACAGTGAGATACACTTGAAATACACTTGAAATGCAAAACTTTCCTCTCTCAGGCCCCGACTTGTCAAGCTGATTCAACAGGGCTGATTTTTACGAGCTACATGCACATGGGTTAACACGAGCAGACACTGAATGTGGTGAAGAGGCAGAGAGACAGAGCGCCCAGCTGCCAGCGGTGGTAACTGAGTCACTCGTTACCGAGGAAGACCTCGCTGGCCTTGTTTGAGTAATAGATTTGGAGAGGCAAGGCCAATAGAGTCTTTCTAATAGCCTGGGGTGCCATTCAGAGGAGCTCTGGCCCATGCAAATCAGTTGGGGTGATTTAACCCCACCCATCCCCCCTCATGTTTATGAGTGTGTGTGTGTGTGTGTGTGTGTGTGTGTGTGTGTGTGTGTGTGTGTGTGTGTGTGTGAGTGTGTGTGTGTAAGAGAGAGAAATATATAGATAGAGAGAGAGAGAGAGAGCATGTGTGTGTGTGTGAGTGTGTGAGAGAAAGATATAGATAGAGAGAGTGTGTGTGTGTGTGAGAGAGAGAGAGATAGAGAGAGAGAGACAGAGAGTGTGTCTGCGTGTGTGTGTGAGGCCTAGTCCACAAACCGATCTTTTTTTCCTCCGTCTTCCCTGGAACCGTATCAAGAATATTTGCGTCCAAACGGATCCATCTCAACACGTTACTTCATACCCCAGGCCTATAGGTGGCACTGTTTCTTTACAGAAATTGACCAAAACTTGCGCTTTACAAACAGACAGAATAGGCTACAACGAAATGGCTAGTGCAAGAAAACCAGAATTGTTTGTGTGGACTGATGGTGAACTGTCAACTGTAGTCAACTGTAAAATTAATAAACTTTATTTTACGGTTTGTGAAGGGTGCAGTTCCGTCCTTTATTTGGCTAACGCAGGTAGGCCTACTAATCACCTTTACTTTCTTTGGTTGTAGGATAGTCTGTGATTCACATTAGTTAGGCTATCACCGCAATTAGGCTACTAAACGCAAGGCTTACCCAAGTTCTAGGCTATTCTGTCGCCACATTTATAATATTGCTATAAAACCTTCGTTAGTAACAGTCAATACTTTTGCCTGCATCAAATCGCGCATTTGCATTCAGTGTGCTACCATCGGCTTAACGTGAGTTCTAAGCGTCTTTGTATGCTTATATCTGATTTCACTCGACTGTGAATCCATGTATATATGTTGTAAGACATGTAAAATAAATGAATGACACTGGCACTACGCACAAATTAATGTAGCCTAAACTTACACCGCACTTTCATAATAACTTAAGTTCTCTCGCGTCACTGACAGTAGAATGCATAAAAAAACACCGGGAAAAACAGTGTTCAGTCCACCAAGTCATAAGCTATCGGCGCTGCGCAGCACCAGTTGTGATATTTATCTTACGGAGTGTAATCGTAGGTAATGTCATGTATGACAACTAGTATTGTTAGGCAATACTATAAGTGCAAGTCCAGGGCAGCTGAGGTGTGGCGATGACATCATCGATACGCAAGCAGGATGTGCGGTTTCGCTGTCTAAACGAATTCAAACGGGCTACGGTTTCCGATTTTTCCACTCTGGGACCCAGTTTCAAAAAAGTGCGGTTTCGGGCAGTGCGTTTACAGGATTCGTTTCGACGCTCGGCCAAGACGAAGCAAAACCTCTGCGTTTAACCTAAAAAGCGTCTCCGTGTGGACAGGCCCTGAGAGAGAGAGAGAGAGAATATGTGTGTGTGTGTGTGTGTGTTGGGGAGGTAGTCTGTTGATATTAATGACTGTAACCCAGAAAGCGTTAGAACTTGACACCGTCAGCACACCAGGAACATTGAATGAATATCCCCAGGTGACACGTCCTTATCTGCCTCTAATCGGATCTTGTGTCTCTCAGCTCATGCTTAATTGGAGATCATCAAACGGTGTCAATTAAATGAATTCAAATGTCCACTGTATGAGATAGTGAGGCATGGCACCTCACTGTCTGATGTAACCAAGAGAAAGACAACACTAAAATTGATAGCAGTTAATTTGATTAAAATGCTGATAGAGGGAAGGCTATAACGAGAAACCAGGAACACAAGTATCAGGAAAGATTCGGTGTTCTTTAGTGCTTATTTCATGTCTCCTGTTTCAACAATATATTGTATATCTTATATAAAGTGCATGCATACTGTAGTGTAGATCGTATGTGTACTGTATTGTAAATCTTAAATAATATACTGCATGTTATAAATGAGCAAAGACAATCCCTCTCCATAATGTTTAAGGATGTGTCAGAAATATTTCTGTTTCAATGATCAGTACTGTTATGACACTATTGAATTTTATGACACAGTTGAACAAGCATTTAAAAGTAGTAAAAATTAGATCCATGACTCTCCGAGCTCATTTTAGAGATACCCAGAGTCCTGTACTCAAACATGGGCACGCCAGAGACCTACATATATGTACCTACATTCTTCAACTAGACAGGCCCATGCACCTACATACTTCAACAACATACTTCAACAACACCATTCACTAGAAACTACAAGCAACCCATTACCACTTACCAATTATCTTTCACCTGACAACAACATATCAAAACCTCAGAATGGGAACTGTATAGTGAAACACTAGCAGCACATCAAGCAAATAGATAGTGGCAGATTCTTTATTGTTGTAGTGTGTACTGACTCAACAATGGTAAGGATAGGGTGCAACAAGTGCTAAAGTAAAAGTACAACAGGCTGTACAAACTCAGAGGCCTCCAGCAGACAGACGGCGTCTATGAGGACTCATTTACTTTTTTCTCCTGTGGCAAAACACACAGTCCTGTCTTCCCTCTCTCCCCCTCTCTCTTCCCCCCTCTCTCCCGCTCTATCTTCACCCCTCTCTTGCACTCGTTTACAGCCACAAGAATGAGTGTCATAAAGTAATCACCGGCTGGCGTGACTTGTATCTCCCCGTCGTGGCGTGGGCGTTCGCACCTCTAACGGCTGCTGTTAGCGGCTCCCAAGGGCCCGAGACGACCCTCGCTCCAGCTTGGGTAATCACAGGCCAGGATGCAGTGCCACTCCGCTCATTTATGTGAATGAGTCACATACACACACACACACACACATACTCTCTCTCTCTCTCTCACTCTCTCACACACACAGACACACAGACTCGCTCACTCACACGCATACACACACAAGTACACACTCATTCAGACTAACACAAACATCCACTCTACACAAGGTCTGACATTTGTCTTTTAGTGTTTGCAAAGGTAAGGTTAGGATGTAAATTCTACATTCTACATATTGATCAAGTCTTAAGACACATTTAAATCAATATGATTATGTGTGAGTGTGCGAGTTGGTATGTGATTCTTTGGCCCATGTAATGGTTTACACCTGCCATAAGACAATTCACAGGCTACCTGAATCTTCAGTATCAACAGCATACATTTAAGCAAGTAATTGATTTGAATATGTGTGTGTGTGTTAGTCTTTGAAGCAGCCCTCCAGACATGCTGATTGGTTGCATACCGGTATGTTGCTATCAGCTCTGGCTATCTATTTCTCTCTCTCTTTCACACACACACACACACCGTCTCTGTTTACCAATGTTTACGGCTCATGTACCATAAAACTACCCACCACCAGACTCCCGTGATATAAAATCTCACCCTACCAGAAATCACAACTCAGTCACAACCAGGCCTGTCTGTCATTAATTACTCTTCACCTGTTAAGGACAAATACATATTATCATTAAAAGTAATGCCTGATATATACATCAATAACATCCTTCAAAGTAATGAAATTCCACAGTGTTTTTTTTTTTTTATGTGCAATGTGCAAATAATGGGGCCACACACATGAACTTGGCATTGTCCATACACACAGCCATATTAGCTAGGTTAGCAGTGGCTAAACCAAGGCCAAATCTGTGTGTGCAGGTGCCCGATATAGCAGCTAATGGTGCTGGTAGGGAACTGCATGGTAATGAGGGTCTTCTACGCTCTTTTGTCGTTGTGAGGCTCACACAAGCACACACGCCAAGCCTAGAGAAAGGACATGATGCAGGGCATAAGAGGGTGGGGGAAAGTAGGCTATGTAGGTGGAGGAGGGGCAACAAGCCTCCAAGTGGTGTGTGTGTGTGTGTGCCAGAGGTCTCTTCAGACCCTTTGGATAGAGCAGACGGCAAAGCTCAAGAAAGAACAAGAAAAAGTTTGCTCTTCCATTAGTCTAATCGCTTGTAATTAAACTACACAACTCTACATTATTGTGACGATTGCTAATGCAAACTGTAAGGCTGACAAAGCACGAGGAAATGTAGCCTATCTTGCAACGTGTGCACATAAATGCCAGTGGTGGCATGCAATGCCTCGCGAACAGTGCTAAAGCGCCACCTCCAGACTCGATTGATATCACCTCCCTCGCGATTAGATTAGTCAGATCAAACAGCTGTTATTGGAGTTATGGAGTCATTTTTTTCTAGGGGATCTACGAAAAATGAACATGGTAGGGTTACAGTGTTCTGTAGCCAGCTGCATTTCGTTTCCACCCTTAAGAACCGGTGTATATTTGATATGCTTGTCTCGCACACCTAGTCCAGACGGTCATAAAACCGCCGCCCACAACCGTCCGTTGCTTCCAATGAGGGTTTCGCAGACGGTAAAGGGTTAAATGAGCCATCTGAGTGCGGGTGGGAGGGGAGGATACACGCCATTGGATAAGTAGGGGTGACGTAACCGGCATGAAAACCTAATAACTACTTGAGAGGGCAGACTGTTAAGTTTGAAAGAGGGTTTGAGAGTGGGGTGTAAAGTAATCGCACGGCAAGAAGTAGGCTAGGTTAGAACGTTTTTCTCTGGATTACCTGAACCCCCTAAAGACCGAGCAACAGGATGGTGCAGCAAACGGAGCACCGCGAGGCAGAGAGCAGCATGTCGCGGGAGAACACGGACTCCGAGGAAAGTGAGATGATGGCGTGCAGCCCGGTGCCTGTGAAGCCGGACTGGTGCAAGACGGCGACGGGGCATATCAAGCGGCCGATGAACGCCTTCATGGTCTGGTCGAAAATAGAGCGAAGAAAGATCATGGAGCAGTCCCCCGACATGCACAACGCAGAGATCTCCAAAAGACTTGGGAAACGATGGAAAATGCTGAAGGACTGCGAAAAAATCCCATTCATCAGGGAAGCCGAGCGGCTACGGCTCCAACACATGGCCGACTACCCCGACTACAAGTACCGACCCAAGAAGAAACCAAAGCTTGGCACTACTAAACCAGCCACTCAGTCTCCGGAGAAGCCCAGTAACAAAGCTGCCAAGACTGTTGTCAAAAAAATCACTAAACTCAAAACCAGCAAGCAGAACTCTACAAGAGCTCCTCAAGACTACAGATATGTTTTTAACAACTTAAAGGTGAACAAATCCATTAAAAGGGAACTTACGGACGACGAAGACGACGACGATGATGATGACGATGACGACGACGACGATGATGAATATGAGGAAGACTTTCCCATCCGGATTAAAATCGAGGAGGACAGAGAGCCGGTTCGACCATACAGCCTTGCCAAAGTCCCCTCCAGCCCGACTCTGAGCTCCACGGCGGAGTCAGAGGGGGCTAGCATGTACGAGGAGTCCCGGAACGCGAGTGCAGCTCCCGGCAGACTCTTCTACAACTTTAAGAACATCACCAAACAGGCCACAATGTGCCCATCGTCTCTCTCACCAGCATCTTCATTCAGGTCCATATCCGCCTCCTCAAGCTCCAGCGACGATGCGGACGACTTGCTGGTGGACTTCAGTTTAAACCTGGCATCCGGTGCTCTTGGGCCGGAGCTGGGAAACACGAGCTCAGGAAATCTGTCTCTGTCCTTCGTTGACAAAGATCTAGATTCCTTCAGCGAGGGTAGCCTCGGCTCTCATTTTGAATTTCCGGACTATTGCACCCCCGAGCTCAGTGAGATGATTGCTGGGGACTGGCTGGAAGCGAACTTTTCTGATCTGGTCTTCACCTACTAATGTTCAGGTTTAAGTTTATGTTCCATTCGTGCAGGGGGCGGCTGCCGGGGCACGTTGAGCACCCGGCGCCCTCTCCGCGGCATGGAGAGAGTTGCAAAGAAGCTGGAGCTGGATAATTGAAGGGGACGGTACAGTTGCGAAAAAGAGTGACATATGTCACTATGACAGGGTTTATGGATTTGACAAGCGGGGCAGTCAGACTGCTGAGATGGAGCGGCATTTTTCTGTGTGTGTACTCCTGAACTATGCACATTCACTCCGAGGCGACTCAGAGACTGTTCAGGACGTTGCTGTGATAACTGTCACAAAATGTTTCTTTTTAACCGGTTCCGTCTCCCTCTAGTTCTGACCATTCTGAGCAGCTCAAACCGCTCCAAAACCCAGGTATGGCAGGAAGCATTTTGATACATAACCAACATACCTCATCTTTTTAAAAAAAGAAGTAAACTATTTTCAGACATATTTTTGTACAGTTTAAAGGGAATGTTCTTACTGTGTACACAGTACGTTTTTCAGGCACTTCTACCCGGTTTTCCTTTCCTTTCTTTTCTGCATGCAAGGGTTGAATGACAAACCAACTTGCATCGGAATGCCTTGCCATGATTTTAAACTAGGCGTGTACAGTTGTAGATTATAAACTGCAGCCTCTCTGTAGGGAGGTGAAGTTTTGGGGATTTAGACCTCATTGCTGGTACTAGATGATTGTATATGTTCTGTAAAATAGTAAAGTTAGGCGTTTATGTATATTTGTGTGAATGGGTCCCACATAGCAGATGTGAAACTGGATTTTTGTTTTGCATTTTTATCATCTTAATGGCACATATGTTTGTTTCTTCATTATTTTGTGCAATATACCTTATGAGATGGACCATCTGCGTTTTGTAGCAAATGAGATTCGTTACATGTTGTCATGCTGAAGTCTGTATCTTGACAAAACCGAATAAATCAGCTGGAACTGATACAAACTATCGTGTTGCTGTGTATACGGGGCATTGGGTGGCATAAGGTGATGTCAAATGTTAGGCTACATTAGGTAGGCTACATATTTTAGTTGAAGTAGGTTGCATATCTGCATTACCAGGAATTATAACGGACTCAATTTTACTTTTAAAAAAGTGTGTCAAATAGCTGTCTGGTTTTATAACCCACTCTGCTGTTGTGGGTCAACCACCGCCTCCCCCGCCCCCTTCCGGGCTTGTAACCGCAGAAAAAGCGAGGGTGGGGGCTGCGTCTTTAAGAAATCAAACATCGCGCTGGTCTGAATGGTTTCATCTGATTGGAGGGCTTCCTTAAGCAGCAGACCCCACGCTGGCCCCCTCCTCAAAGTGTGCAAGATGAGTCGGCCAGCTGCCTCTTCTACTGAATTGCAAACTTTAATTGACTGAATGAGTTGAAATGAAGGCACAGACAGAGACACAGATGCTATAGAGTGAATATGCAAATACACGTAGAGTTGAATGCAAGACAGCATTCAATTTATTATCGGCTACGATAGAGCTACAAGTAGCTTGGTATGGTGATCTAAAAATGTAGGCTATATTTACTGTTAGCACTGCTACAAAATGCTGACAACACTAACTCTACCATATTTCTTGAATAGATGTCATGGTTTAGGTCTACGATGTTTCAAATGAACAATTGGAGCCGAAGTTAATTTCGTCATAGTTTACATCCAACCAAATAAGTGTGGGCCCAGACCTACATTATGATTTTAATGTCATGCTAGTCTATGTTGTACATTAGTCAAACGATTCAGCATCAATACACACAAGGTCACAAATTTGACAGATGGGTCGCATCATTCAGTTCATAAATAGGCCTACATGTCTGCACTGGACATCGTTCCCATTAGCGTATTTCTTTGGTAGCCCTGGTTGCAGATGCCAAGCAATTGAAAAAAGAAAACTGCGGCGTAAAAATAATCAGGTTCCCTCATATTTTAAGTTATCATAATCTATTGATTTTGTCCACATGTATGGTGCCTGAAGCAGGAGACTAACCTGGCTGTCCAAACCCGAGTCCCCGATGCCTCACTTTCGAGGTGTAGATCTAAGATCTGTCCGATTCAGCGCGATATTAACCATTCCACAGTCAGAGCATTCCCGGACAGTGTTCCCAGGTCAGTCTAGCGCAGGGGTGGGCAAACTGCGGCCCGCGGGCCGGATCCGGCCCGCCAAGCACTTTCATCCGGCCCGCTGAGCATTTCATTTGGTTATCAGGCTGCTCGCTATTTTTTTCCTGCGATAGAGACGACGTTGGTTAGCTTTACTGCAAACTGCTTTTCACTCTCCTTAGAGAAAGTTTACAATGTCAATGTCAAAACATCATGTTAAATAGAGATAACATCATGTTAAACTAAGTTAACTCTTAGTTATCTCCTTTGCAGCAGATCTAACGTGAACCTGCGATCCATTTAATTGGGTAATGCGTCTGCACTCACGAGAGGGAGAGAGAGCCGCAGGTTCCAGCTGGCTTGTCATTGTTGATAATTGATATCTCCTTATAAGAAACTTTTAAAAGGAAATCATGAAGGCAGCAGTAGTTCCCACTACTGACCATTTAAAAAGTGTGAGAGGGCCATACCGTAGCAGGCAGAAGATCATTGAGAAATAAACGTGAATTAAAGCGACTGTCTTAAAGCGACAGTGCACAATTTATACATTTGTTAAACAGCATAAAATTAGCAGTATTTTTAAGCAATTCATATTTTAAAAGAAATATTTTGTTGTTGTGCGGCCCGCCGGCCAATTTTCAAAACCCAGTGTGGCCCTTGAGCCAAAAAGTTTGCCCACCCCTGGGCTAGACTCTAGCCTCGTTAGCACACCAGGTATTGCATGTGCCATGGCATATAACAAGGTCAATGTCATGCCCACAGGTTGCTGCCACAGGGAGCAGAATGTCTGACATCATGCATACATTAAAGCATGCAGGAGGACACTGCTGCACACTGAAAACTATTCAACACATAAAAGTGGGTATGATGTAGGGTTCTGCCTGGAGGATTCATCATCGAATTTACCTCACAAGAAGTTTTGCCTTCGCTGCTAGTGTGCCACTGCTTAAATATACACACACTCATACACAAAAGTACCAGTGTAAGCCAGGCAGAGGGTAGAGGTTGTAGTTAACCCTCCCTCCCTCAAGCACCAAGTAGTGACAACAGAAACACAAAAGCAACAGCCTGAGGTCATAATTGCTTCTCCAGCTCCAGCCTAGACGTGTCATGGTTCTTCTCAACCCTGTGGATTCGGAAGAGAGGGCAAGCCTGGAAATGTGCTGGTGTAAGTATGCTAATTAAAGTAAATGTATACAGCTAATGCTGCGTCCAAGTATTGCCTATCATTCTCTCTGTGTTTCTGTTACCACCGCAACCAAGAAGAACACATTTTTATATAAAGTATTGTTTTAACATTCTCTCACGTCTCAGTTCAGTTTCACTTGATAGAAAACAGTTGGCCAGCCTGTAGGAGAGGACATTTGTCTCTGGGATCTGTTCACTCCAGGTTTGTGTTTGATATTGTAACGTTTGAAGGTTTCAGGATGCCAAGAGTTGTTCAGAGCAAGCTTTATTTCTGAGAACGAGGGCAGGGACACAGACACAGATCACAATGCACACAGGGCAGGTCAAGAAGACACACACACTACACCAACAGGGGAGGTCCAGCCCCCCACACAAAAAGGAACACACATGAGGGAAAACTAAAAGGGAAACATGTTACACTAAAGACGCCAACTTTACACTTATAACTGACGGGAATAACGACATAAACCCCCCAAATGTTCGCTCTCGTATCCCAGCATGCTTTTCGCGGGAGAACGCTAACACTGTCTTTCTGCGCCGACGCTACATAGCTCCCCCAACAAGCCGTTGCTGTCCTCGGCAACGACCACGAGGTAGCCACATGCTAGCGTCGGCGCGCGTCGCCCGCCACTCAGTCCAGTGCGACAGTACCGCCAAATCACGTGGGGTGCACACGCCGCAGGAGCTCACTCAACGGGGCGCCACGCTGCTAGCAATCCAGTTCGGGCGTGCTAGCAGCCACGTGGCCGACCCCGCTCGTCACCAGCTCCCTCTCAGCAGCCGCCCTCAGGCTGCACTTTCCACGGCGTGTCACCACGGCACTCCTCCTCTCCTGGCGGGGCCCTAGGTGGCCTTTTCAACCGTTGACACTGTACCAAGCACCGGGGTTCGAGGGGGGCCAGATGAAGCTGCACTAACGCCACTCCGCTCCGTCGAGTCGCCGACCAGGACAGACAGGCAGCAACCGGACCGCGATGAGCTCTCCCGCTGCAGCTACCGTCTTCGGCGTCCCTCCTCGTGTTGCCATCTCGCAGAGCCGTCCTGCTCTGCTCCCGACCCGTTCCACTCCTTCGCGGCCACGGCGAAGGCACGACCCCCGAGATGGCCGTGCTATCGAACTCCACACAACGAACTTTTTTTTTCTTTTTTTTTTTTTAATTAATTTATTTTTTTTAAGGCGCCGGCCAACAGGCCAACAAGAACTGGCGCCTAGCACAGCACGGTGCCTCTCACACGCACCCAAAAGTCACAACCCACACACAAAAACAGTCACACACTAGAGGGCCCCCACCCTCTTCCCTACCCAAAAGTCCCCTATCTCCTCGTGGCTCCAAACTGGCGCGAACCAGGCGCGGCCGCCCAGGCTCCCGCTTCTCCTCGCCACCTCCAACTCCCCCGCGACGAACGGGCCCCGTCTCTGGCAGGCCAACAGCCGGGCCGTCGAGGAGGGCCGGAGGTGAGCCGCCAACTCGCGCCGTCATTCCCCCGGCGGGGGCAGCCGCTCCGGGCCCTCCTCGACTGGCGTTGCTGGTAGCCCGGCTTCTCTGCTGCTGCCGCCGTCACTCTCGCTGCCGCTCAGCTCCTCCATGCTCGTCTCTGGCGCGAACTCCAGCGCTAGCAGGCCCGAGCATCTCCTCTGGAACTGGCACTCGTCCTCTCCTTCCGGTAGCTCGAGCAGACGGCCCTCCTCTCCCAAGCAGAGGTCCCCTGGCGCTTCTTCTGCAGCGCGGAGCCAGGCCTTGATGATGGCGCCTCTTCTCCTCTCCCTCCGTCGGCGAGCCTTGGTGCGAGCCTTGGGAGCCCTTATAAGGGCTGGCGGGAGCTCGAACGGCCCCCACCCCGGGGTCAGGTCGCCTGCCCTCAGGATAACTCCCGGGGCAGGGGCAGCTCTGCCACATGTTCTCATATTGGAGGCATCCATCGCTTTACTTCTGACACCACTGTAACGTTTGAAGGTTTCAGGACGCCAAGAGTTGTTCAGCGCAAGCTTTATTTCTGAGAACGAGGGCAGGGACACAGACACAGATCACAATGCACACAGGGCAGGTCAAGAAGACACACACACTACACCAACAGGGGAGGTCCAGCCCCCCACACAAAAAGGAACACACATGAGGGAAAACTAAAAGGGAAACATGTTACACTAAAGACGCCAACTTTACACTTATAACTTACGGGAATAACGACATAAACCCCCCAAATGTTCGCTCTCGTATCCCAGCATGCTTTTCGCGGGAGAACGCTAACACTGTCTTTCTGTGCCGACGCTACAATATATAGCCACCTGGACTGGTCATTTTCAGAAGAGCAACACACAGGCCCCACTGCTTGGAGTGATGCTGCAACTCATAAAGCCAGTCCTACTGGATGCAGATCAAATGGCGCAAGTTCTCACATGTGGTCAGACAGCCACCAAGGACTGCAGACTCGAGGTACGTACTGGACAGAACAAAACAGGAAGGTAACATGAGTCCTCTGCTCCTCCACTCCACACTACTGATATTGATAGCGGTAGGTAGGAACTACTCTCCCCCTATTTGTAGCCCACTATTCAGGCAGCCCATGCACACACAGGGGCACAGCCATGATATCATGTGCACACAGCTGAGCAATGCAAAAAAATCACTGCATATAGAATGCATATATGTCAGATGCATATAGACTGCATATAGGTCCATATGTTGCAGTTGCAGTATGCAAACATGCACGCTAAGAACAGGGTGTTTGGCTCTAAGCCAACATGCATTTGTAAGTTTGATTATACAATCTCATACAGCATGCCCTACACCACCCACCCACCCCCCTCCCTCCAGTATCCCAGAATGCTCCAGGCCATGCAGGCAGAGTACCGCTGTTCTCCGTGTCACTGGATATAGTGTCTGCTGGGTACGTCATGTTGTGGTGACCTTTTAAAGAGAAGCATCAGGTGAGTGGCCACTGACTCACCTCCATCTCCTCCGCAGTGCTCTGACTCAGGCACGCACTTGCACAAGGAGATGATGGTCGGTGTCAGTCGCGGTGTCTCACCTAAGGGCACTAACTGTTCACTCTTAACGCAGTCCCTATTGCAGGGGTGTCAAACTCATTTTCATAGAGGGCCACATCATTGAATTTATAGGTTACTGAGGGCCACATAATCGGCGAACATGTGCATGGTGCAACCATGAAATCGGTATTGCAGTATGGCTTATTCAAAATTGCTGTGAAATAATGGTCCTAACCACTTTAAAACAGCGTGGCTGAAATAAAAAAAAAAACAGCCTACAACAGTAACACTTTCAAATTCAACTTCTAGGCCTACAGTATTAGTTAACAACTGATTAATATGCATTCATGGACTGACATTGATGAGAATAAACTGCAGTCAATAATGTGCATAACAATGTCCATAACACATATCACCACTAAAATTAACTGTGGCTAAGAAAGGTACTGTGTGTGTGTGTGTGTGTGAGAGAGAGAGCTATGGTACGTACACCCACCCACCCCCACCCCTGCAAAAACAAATTCACGCGTGTACAACATTTGTCCGTTTCCCGGTTTTAGGTCCGTGCATTGCAAAAAAAGTAGCCTACATAGCATAACAATATCCACATGCAATAATACAACAACGTCTACGATGACCTATTCATTTGGACAAATTGATACAGCCCTATAGCTAAAGTCACCTTTAGTTTTGTTCTAGCGTACGGTGACGTCTGGCTTTAAACAGCTGTAATCTAACGTTCTGACAAGCACACCAATTGCCTACCTTGTTCTTGCCCATCTGGAATAACTCCTCTAGCTTTGCTGCCTCCATCCTTTCTGTTTTCGTTGTTTAAACTTGTGATATCCATAACTAGTGAATTAGCGCAACATTGTGTGCTGATAACCATATATAGATAGCCGAGTAAAAGAAAACAACAAGTAACCTAGTTGTGCCTGCGTGCGTATTCTGTCTCCTGCTCAAACAAAATGTGTGCGCGTTAATTTTGATAACGTGTTCACTAACTTTACGCGATAGAAAATTGTGAATAGCCTGATGGCATGCAGCTAATGGGATACTGTGCATAGTTGGGAAGGTATGGTGAGCCAATTTGGTGTGATACACATTACACACACACAAGAGAAGTTTTCTCTCGTTGTTGAGGGACTGACGTGCGGGCCGTTCAAAATCATGTTTGACACCCCTGCCCTAGTGTGTGTACCTTAGCGTGTTAGCTTAGCAGCCAGCTGTGTGTGCGTGTGTGTCTGTGTGTTGATTTCACCCTCCCCCCACTCCTAACTCACACACTACACATACACACACACACACACGGCCAGCCCCCTTGCGAAGAGTGGAAAGGTTAGCCAGGTTACGTGGGTGACCCCCTTGGGGGAATGGCTCTGATTTGAAAGTCGATCCTGACCACTCCCTCCCTGCTCCCTCTCCTTCTGTGTGATTAGCACAGGAAGCGCGGGGTACCACAAGGGTCAGCTGTGATGAATGAAACGTTTGCAGTCTCTCTTTCTCTCTCGTCCTCTCTCTCTCTCTTTCTCTCTCTCTGCTCTCTGTTTTTCTCCATTCCTTTCTCACACATTCCATTCGTATTCCCTCCCTCCGTAGCCATCTTCCTAAGTTTCCAATCCTATTAAAATCTTTTTTTTTTCCATGTATAAATAGCGCCTTAAGTTTGAAGTTTATAGTTTATAGTTTATTTCTGCGCTCCTGTTCGATGGTAAGACTACAGCGCTCCACCTTGCCTGGGATTCTGCCTCGGGGAGAGTGGGGTCTCCTGTTACTTAAAGCAACACCAAAGAGTTTTTTGTACCTTAAAATAATGTTTCCAAAATCGTTTCAGTGGTTCATCAACTCGTAACAGGGTGAACGGCACTTTCTGCATTCGCTTCGCGGCCCTCTATCGGCTATTACCGCACTACGTAAGTTTGCTGCATCAGGTAGCGGATCTGTAGTTCGATGGAATGAGACATGAGAAACTGCAAATTTGACTTGCATCTGATGTCGCAATACATCGTACTTTCATAAAATCATGCAACTTATTCTACCTTGTCTGTGGACATTGTTATTTGCAAAGCTGGTGCTGGATAAACAAATAGTGCGTGCGACAGATGAAAAGTTATTTGGTGTTGCTTTAAGCCCTGGCCTGTTAAGCGTTCTACACTGCAAAAAATGAATTCTAACCAAGTGTTATTGATCTTATTTTAAGATTAAAAAATCTATTTGGTATTGTTTTTAGTATGAAAAGACTTCTCAAAAGATCATTTATTGACGTAATTTAAGAAGACTTTAACTTATTTTAAGGAGTCTTATCAAGACAAATTTGCTCAACGCACTGGCAGACAAATTTGCTTGTTTTTAGGACAAATTTGCTTAACGCACTGGCAGACAAATTTGCTTGTTTTCAAGATGAGATGTCTTAAAATAAGTAATTTTTAAAAAAAATTAAGTCAAATGATTACACAAGAAATCGCTAGGTAAGTCTCTTTATACTGGAAACAATACCAACTAGTTTTTTTTATCTTGTTATAAGATTAACTAGATGTACCGCAGAGCGGTACAAAATATGACCGCTGCCCAGTCCAGCACAGTTTTTCCACAAAAAGAAATCACGCTGAAAGGCCTATATGATTCTAACTGTCTCACTAAATTGCATTATCCACACTCAATTCTCACTGGTATCTGCTAGACAACAAGTCCCAAAACATGATTAGTTCATAGATTTCACATGTAAAATTCATTTTATACAACCCCACCTCCATCTTGCCTGTTCATAATTCTGAGAAATTCTTGATTGTTTGTGTTATGTTTACGTTATGTGTGTGGGTGTGTGTGTGTGTGAGTGTGTGTGTGTGTGTGTGCGTGCTTGTGTGTGTGCCTGCGTATGTGCCTGTGCATGGAAGCGTACATATGTCTACTGTGTGAGTATATGTCATACGTATGATTACTGTGAATGTGTGTGTGTGCGTGTGTATCTGTTTGTGCACATGTGTGCACATGAAATGGGTTAACATGACCCCTGGAGGCAAACATACGGAAAAAAATGGTCATCCTAGTCCCTACAGTTCTCAAGATATTCACCCTAGGTCTGCCCTACCCTCCTTTCGGGGGGTCCAGTCCAGCGGGGGGGCTACAGATCAAAACGAAAAATGACGGTTCCATGCTATCCATGTTGGGGTACATGCCCACCAAGTTTTGTGTACCCCGGTCTTTCAGTGTCCCGGGAATCCTTGTTGGTGTACGTCACTAAATGTACACATAAATTATTTTATTGTAAGGCCCCCCATGAACGAAAGTACACAAAACTTGGCATGCATTTGGAGGGTGTCATAATGATCCTACACTTTCAATTTCGTGCAGTTTTGACCATGTCAGCCAGAGATATTGTGATGAAAACACCAACATTTTTGCTTTTTAATTTTTAACTAGGTGGCGCTATACATGAAATAAGTGGTAATGGGATGGGTTGACATGGCCCCTTGAGATCAACATACAAAAAAAAGGTGGACCTCCTAGGCCCTACGGTTCTCGAGATATTCACAGAAAACGGTCTCCGGCCACCTACAGGCCAGTTGGTGTATAGTAACATAAATTAATTTATTGTGTGGCCCCCCATGAACGGAATTCCACGAAACTTGGCGTGCATTCAGAGGGTGTCATAATGATCCTACACTTCCAATTTCGTGCAGTT
This sequence comes from Alosa pseudoharengus, assembly GCF_046254945.1. Taxonomy (NCBI): domain Eukaryota; kingdom Metazoa; phylum Chordata; class Actinopteri; order Clupeiformes; family Clupeidae; genus Alosa; species Alosa pseudoharengus. The sequence continues at coordinate 33,366,238 of NW_027468859.1, read as the reverse complement.
TTGACTATGTTAGGTCACAGATACCTGCGATTACAACACCTCATTTTTACTTTTTTGTGTTTAACTAGGTGGCGCTATACATGAAATGAGTGGTTATGGAATGGATTGACATGGCCACTTGAGATCAACTTACAAAAAAAAAATGGTCCTCCTAAACCTTACGGTTCTCGAGATATTCACAGAAAACTGTGTCTGCCCTACCCTCCTTTCGGGGGGGTGCAGTCCAGCGGGGGGGCTACAGATCAAAACGAAAAACGATGGTTCCATGCTATCCATATGGGGTTACATGCCCACCAAGTTTCGTCTACCCCGGTCTTTCAGTGTCCCGGGACTCATTGACGGAAATTTGGACATGCGAAAAAAAAAAAAATCTGACTAAACCTATATGACCGCCGCTTCGCTGCGCGGCGGTTAGATTTTGTTAGATAAGCAGTTTTTGCAGTGTACATACTCGCCACTCTCGACACAGGAGCGCCGTAACCATTTATATTCGCGCGTGGTGGTCGCGACACTAGTTGCAATATTCTCCTAAATTGGCATTGGCCTCAATGGCGGTAAAAACTACCATCTGTGATACTTCAGACTTTGGTTGCTGCTATTCACAACTACAATCATTACCATCTAGCTTCCAAGGTTTGTGCAGCTAGATAGATAGATAGATAGATAGATAGATAGATAGATACAGTAGATAGATAGATAGATAGATAGATAGATAGACAGATAGATAGATAAATAGATAGATAGATAGATAGATAGATAGATACTTTTTTCATCCCGAGGGAAATTTTAGCAAGTAAGCTAGCTGGCTGGTGCTGAGAAATGAGTTTGTGTAATTTCCTGAGGTGGAAAGAGATTTTTTTCAGGTCTTAGATATCCTTTGGTTGAAAATAAATATCTTTGTTACCTTTTCCTGGATTTTTGGCATGTCCCTGGGTCCTAGGTCTTTCATCTTAATTCCCTCTCTCTGGTAGCTTCATTAATTTATCCAGCAGACTATTTAAAAATCATGAACTCTCGCTCTAGCCAGGTTAATTTCCCTCTCTTCTCAAACTGACTATTCAAACATGTTTATTTAAGATGTGGGCTAGGCTATATGAAATCCTGAATGTGGTTGATGTCTGTATAGAGGCACGCATGCTCACTGATCTTGGCTTCAAGCTCATCCAGTGTTGTATAAAGTACTAGAAAGCAATACTTGAGTAAAAGTACAAGTATCGTACTAGAAAAAGACTTTGGTAGAAGTGAAAGTTGCCTACTTAAGTAAAAGTCTTAAAGTATCTGATATATACTGTACTTAAGTATAAAAAGTAATTTTCTGATATTTAATGTACTTAAGTATTTGAAGTAAAAGTAAAAAGTAAAAAGCAAGCGGTTTTATTTTGAACTTTTATTGTAAACTTTATTTTGGCTTTCTTATAGTAAAGCATAAAGCATATTCAGGGTTCCCATATCTTCTTAATCTCACTCATCAAATCAAATCACATTCTTTTCTTGGACTTTTTTGGCACAATTATCTGAAATGAAAAATAAATAACTTATTTCTTTCACAAAAAAAAAAGACCTGCTTGTAGGGAGAACATTTTGGTCATGTGGCATGAGCATTTCTAGGTCTTACTCCCCAGGTCACCGTCACTCACACACACATACACAGGCCACCTATGTCCAGCAGCTACTACTAATATGCCAGTCATTAGTTGAAACTGAAAAGGTGTCTGTTCATCTTCAAAAGAAGCTGGTTTTCAAAGTTGCCAGAATTCAGTGCCCGGGAGTTTCAGGCCCAAGACCGACCATAGTGGTGGAAATTGGATAAATTAAGCAACATTTCAGCTCTTACTATCCTGTAGTTTTAATTAGTACCATGGTTCAACAAATGTGTAAAGGTTATATAATAATTCACTTCAACTGAGAGGTTAACAAAAAATATTCCACTATTCCACAAGTTACCAAAACAGAAAGAAAGAAAGAAAGCCTTTGAAATGTAGCCTATCCCATGCTTCCATAAAGAGGCATATTGAACTAATGTTTTTTTCATGGGTAGGCTATATTGTTGTTTGGTGATTTAGCCTACTCCTTTACTACACCCTCTTCTGAGCAAGCAAGGCATATAGGTTTATCATGTAGGGTAATTGCTCTTTCTTACATTAAATAACTTTAATTTATCCTCTCTACTTGTCCCTGTAGTCATGGCCTCCTCATCACTAATTTCAGGCTCATCATTTTCAATGGTCAACTGGTTGATCTGCTGCTCAGTCTCTCCTGGCCTCTTTCTACCCTCCATCCTTCCTGATGCTTGTGTCTACTGTAGGGCCGGCTTGGCTATCCGTATCTGAGAAAACTTTTTGGAAAAGACGGGCTATATGGACCCAACCAACTCTTTTTGGGAGGGGAGAACTCCCTCACATAGGCTACAACCCATGCAGAGGCATTGCATTGGTGTCATGCACAGAATGCGGAAGGTGTCCTACTTTAAGAAAAGATAGACTAACGTGACAAATGTCAATATTTGTTTCCTCGACCGGCCCAAAAGTGAAGCGGCCCACAGGGAATTCTCCCGATTACCCACCCCGGCCCTGATTCAGTCCCTGATTTACTCTTCTTGGACTGAAGACAACTCCTGCGATGCTATGGATAAATAGCCTTTCACAGGCCGCTAGGACAGGTAGCCGATGTACAGAAACATTTCTTGCAAATACGGCCACGGGTGTATGACGTTATATTCACCACTACCCTGTTCACCGAGTTCACCACTATCGTCGGGGTGGTCGTCCAGTAGGTGCTCGTGCTTCCATGGCGGTTTCAGTTGTGCGTCCTCCTCCTTTAGCAACAAACAAGAGCTGAAATAGAGCGCGCAGCGTGCGGAGCGTGCGTAATGCAATCTAGGACCAGTGATTAGCCAAACCTTCCTTATTGCAGTCGCACACATTTTTTCTAATTTTATGTTTTAGTAACGAGTAACGATGATGCTTAGTGGAAATATAACGGAGTAAAAGTATACATTTTATCTAGTAAAATGTAGTGGAGTAAAAGTGGAAGTTGACATAAATTTAAATAGCGAAGTAAAGTACAGATACGTGAAATTTCTACTTAAGTACAGTAACGAAGTACTTGTACTCCGTTACATTACAACATTTGACACGGTATCATGATCTCCAAACCCTCCTCCCTATTTCAGTAGAATGCCGTGATAGTATGACCCTCCAGTCGGGAGAAAATCAACATTAATGAAGGTGTACACCAAGTTTATTTTGTACTCTGGCTTGTCTGGCGTGGAACCGAGGCGTTCAAACGTCAGTCATACGTCAGTGACACGCCCCTGTGCAGGCGGGAACTGAACCAGAGCCCGTCTCTGACTGAACTCCACTTTGCCCTCATAGACTTGAACTAGGACGACCCATCTTGCTACGCATTCATTATCTTTGCTTAAAGACTTAGACCACTGGAAACCTGACAGTTGTTCATAAGCCTCGTCTCATCGTGGGCTGGCAGAGACTCCCTGGCGGGCTAATGTAACGAGGTCAGCAGGATAGAGCCTGGTGTGCTGAAATAATTTTCTTCAGGTCAGGTACATCCACCAATAGTCTCAGTTCATCCTTGTTATTGTGGCTTTTCTGAACCATGGTCTGAGTAATCAGGTGTATAAATCTCTGTGTTTGTGTGTGTGTGTGTGTGTGTGTGTGTGTGTGTGTGTGTGTGTGTGTGTGTGGTGTGTGTTGGTGTGCTTTGAGTGGTTAAGGAGCTGTTCATATGCTCTGGAAGGATGTATGTTTTAATCCCGTTTTGTTTGGGTCAGACTCTGGATGTAGCCTGGCCTCGGCCTGCCTACGTACTTCTGCTCGATTTCTTTTCCC
>NW_027468859.1:33357390-33359890 GCF_046254945.1 Alosa pseudoharengus | reverse complement strand
ATTTCACATTGGTATTTGTACATGGACATTCTATACTACAGTATAGACATGGACATTCTGAGGACACCTTAAGAGACATGCTAATGCCAATACTTATGTTGTTGTTTTTTTAATTTATTCTTGGGCTTTTCTAAACTTCATCGATGGAACAGTGTGTGGAGAGTGGACATGGTGGGAGAGAGTGGGAAAGAGATGGGTTGTAGAACCAGCTGCTGCATATGTGGTATGGCAATGCTGTTGCTGACCCATCCTGCCCCGTGCTCCGTCCACATGGGGTTTAGGCCTCCCCGCTAGTATGACTGCCCCCCACGTCGGCTCTGCGGGAGTCAGTCCAGATCGATGCTGTTGAGTTTACACAAGGCAGGTTACACAAACAAGACAAAGATAAGGAAACTCTTGTTTGACTCGACTGTGACTGAATTGGAGAATCTTGAGTGATACAGATGAACTATCAGTATGTTTTCCCCAAAAGCTGTGATAGCCGAAAGCCGTCAAATGATTTGAGAAGTCTGCAGTCGTGCAAGACTGGTCCGTCTGACTTCTGAACCCTGTCTAGATCCATGGAAACGTGTGTGTGTGTGTGTGTGTGTGTGTGTGTGTGTGTGTGTGAGCGCGCCTGCGCGGGGGCCCCCGTAGAATGCAAGCATGTGTGTGTGATTTCCCGCCTGGAGCAGTACTGTGCCCTAATTGAGCTCGTTGTGTTTACACTGAAACTCCGTCAGGTCCAATCCGGGCTCCAATCAAGGAATCGGGCTCCCGGCCAAGACAGCTTCAGAGGCCAGGTTAACATTGAGAAGGCACTCCTTCTCCCTCCAAGAGAGCTTCAGAGGCCAGGTTAACATTGAGAAGGCACTCCTTCTCCCTCCAAGAGAGCTTCAGAGGCCAGGTTAACATTGAGAAGGCACTCCTTCTCCCTCAGAGCTTCAGAGGCCAGGTTAACATTGAGAAGGCACTCCTTCTCCCTCCACAAGCCATCCATATTCTAGTCTCCTCTGCCCCAGGCGTATCTTGAGAACGTCTCCAGTGCAAGGCAATGAATAACTAGGTGTGTCCTAAGGGCCCGTGGTCTGGCTGTCGTGTCCTACCCCGGGCCACTGTGAAGTTTCCCCATCCTGTTGCTCCATACTGGAGTGTTTAATTCGGTCCAGACCGTATCCCTTGCCTGATCAAATACGTGCTTTATGCTACAGCAGTCTCCGCTTGCCATTCGTCACAGCCTTTCTGGTGTGGCGGGAAACAGCCTACAGCGAAAGTCTCTGTCTGTCCAAGTGTGATGTGCTCATGGGGCGTCACAGTAATGCTGATTGTTTTATCACACACACACACACACACACACACACACACACACACACACACACACACACACACACACACACACACACACACACACACACACACCATCCCTCACGGATGACGTGTGAGTAATTAGCAGTCATTTCGTGTACCACACAAGTAGCATATGGGACTCCGGCTGCTTCTGGTGCCTGGAATGAAAATCAATGCCTTTAGGAAGTTCAATGAGGGCATGCATGCGCTAGTTAGACTGTCAGAACATTTTTAGGTCCTTTTCACCTCTAACAAAAGCTTGTTGCCCTCTTGAGGAGTGTGCTTACGAAAACGTCATACTCATACTGAAGACCGAATGAAAACACTAAATCACTAATCACATCTTCTTCATTCCTTCCTTCCTGAATTTTGCCATTGTAACATTTTACAGAGTTGTACTAGTCATAAATAGAACAACATGGCCTGTTTTTGTGAGGTGTTTTGCTGGATATTTTATTAGCGTCAGGCTCACACATCAGTTCTGGCCAAAAATGAATGAGGTTTGCAGGGGCGCCGCTAGATAATTTGTGCCCTATGACAGACAATAATTCTGGGCCCCCAATAATATATAGTATTATTGGTGGGGCTCTCTGGGGGCCCCCTATCAGTGCTGGGCCCTTAGAATCATCCCAAGTCTAGCACCCCCCACCCCCCCCCCCCCCAGCGGCGCCCCCGGAGGGTAGCTTGGCAGCTGATGGTAGCGGTCAGAGAGCTTGGTCCAGTCTCTAGTGATGAGTTGAGACTGCTCTGCTTTCAGACATAGGTGTAAGTCCGCATGTTCTGCGGATATCAAGAGGTTGGGCCGTATATCTGAACAACACATCCCTACATTTGGAACTCCTGTAGGGCTCTTACACTGCTCACCTCCTAGTATGACGGACATTATTTAAATGTGCTCTCTGTCTGAACGAAGCGAAGAACATGCAGAGATTCTGTTCCTGAGCGTCGGTGTCGTTCACACATAATATCCGCATAACATCCACATGTAAGCATTCATATCTGAATCGCCCGAAGGGTCGGACATCAGTTTGACAAAGATCCGCATATAGTGCAGAGTACATGTCTGAAGGCAGTTTATGTGGACAGCAACCCCCTCCCAGCCCCCTAACTCATCCCTCTGGGTCACACCTCCCCTGCTCACACCTCCTGGCTGGACTCACCCCCCCCCCCCCCC
>NW_027468859.1:33337390-33347390 GCF_046254945.1 Alosa pseudoharengus | reverse complement strand
AATTTGACTGGGTTGGGAATGATATGTGTGTGTTTGGGTGCATCAGGTTGGAGCTCTAACCCTAATAACCCCAGTCTGACCAGTAATGCCCTGTGAGCTGTGGCATTGCTGGATAAGCACTGGCGAAGGCTCTCAGGAAATCTACAAAGAAGGAATGCATCTGGTCACTAACTTGTGTTTATTTGTGGTCTGTGCTATCTCCTGTTCGCTTATTCTCTCCCTCTCTCTCTCTTTCCACACACACACAAACGCACCCCCTCTTTCTCTCTCTCCTCTCTTTCCTCACTCTCTCTCTCTCTCGCTCTCTTTCTGACTAACCCCCCCCCTTGTCCATCTTGTGTAATTGTTGACTGACCCCCTCTCCCCCCTCATCTCCAGAGCCAGGGCAGGTAATGGGACTCTGTTTAGTCTCGCCTCCCGAAATGCCCAACAGTTGAGTAAACACACAGCGATGCGACCCCCATCACCACACAGTCGTGACCTTTGACTCTGACACATGACCTGCTGTCTACAGCACCTCATAACTGTGAGTGCAGATCCAGAAACAGACAGAAAGAGGGGAGGGGGAGTAGAGAAAAGGGAGAGAGAGAGAGAGAGAGAGAGAGGAAAGGCTAAAGTTAATGGTGGGATAGAGAGGTGGGAGGGAGAGGAAAAGTCAGCGAGAGAGAGTGAATGAATAAGAGATGGGGGGAAGATAAGAGAGAGAGTGAGAGAGAGAAAGGAAAGAAAGAGAGAGAGAGACTTCCCTTTGAGAAGAGTGTTGAAGTGATGCTTGTTTTGGTGCACAGGCCTCTGGAGCTTAGCAGGGGGAGTGGAGCGCTTGCAATGCCAAGGTCCTTGACTCTGGTCTCAACAAGTCCACATGAAGGTGAAGGGTCTCTTCCAAACGGCTGAATGGTGAAGTTTAAACACACAGATATGTCACAACATAGCAGATGTTCTCTCAATAGTATACTTCTTGTTCTCGCAGTTTTACAAATAGATGGATAATTGGTTAAAAATGGCAAATCAGAGAAAATCTTTACCCAAGTCCAAAGAAGTGCTCGTTTCTGTTAAGCACACTATCTGCACCACTATGTGCACTGGTGAATTCAGCGTGTAGGTTGTGGTGAGTTCATTACATCTTTTCACTCATTGTTTAATCTATGGTTATGTGTGTGGTTATGGAGGAGGATATGGTTGAGCTGATGAGTATTGTGAGTTATGGTTCTGCTTATGGTTATGGTGATGGTTATGGGTTTATGTCATTGATCACCCAAAAAGGGGGAAATCGATAGAACGATCTCCCCAGGGGAGGTTATAAAGACGGAGTGGATGACCATTTAGCTCTGTTTAATCATTAGTCATGGACCTTAATTAACTCTGTATCCCACAACACACACACACACACACACACACACACACACATTTTTGTGTGCATCATAGAGTTGCACTGGGGAAGCAAAACAAGAGATATATCCACCAGGGTTAAAGCGCAGGACTATTGTGTGCTTCTTCCTGCATGAAAAAAGACAACTTCCTGCTTGTGTCTCGTTGCCATGTTCTTATAAACACAACATAATTGCCACCATCTTTACTCCCTCGAAATTATATGTTGGTTGTCTCTCAATGCTTTTGTTGTATTATTAGATCAAAGTGTTAGCACAACTTAACCCATGTCTAAAGTACTCTCTTCCTGAGCTTTGTCCATTGGCTTGTGCGTAGTATTCCACACATGTAGCAGATATCAATGGCAAACCACATGAGGACTTTATCTTCAGTGGTGGGAACAAAACTAAATGCTGAGCATGCTAGAAAAGTGCCCCCATTGGCCTGTGTCCAGGAGGCAGAGAGGGGAAGTGACATCATCGCTCAGAATGAACAATGTTGCCATTGATGGCCTGAGACCTATGGCTTCCCGTCAGCAGTCACTTATACTCTAGACCAGCAAGTCAGGAGCCTGCCTGCTGGGTAATGTCACGTAGCCTGGTATGCTCTTAGTGTGTGTGTCTGTGTGTGTGTGTGTGTGTGTGTGTACGTGCGTGTCTGTGTATTCTTAGTATGTGTGTGTGTGTGTGCCTGTGTGTGTGTTTGTGCGTGTGTGTGTGTGTGTGTGCCTATATGTGTGTGTGTGTGCCTGTGTGTGTGTATGAGAGAAAAAGAGAGAGATATTATGTAAGAGGGAGGTGTTTTGAATACCAGGATGAGAGACCTTCTTTGGTGTCAGCCAATCCTCAGTCCTTTTTTTGTTCTTGTACATCAATGAAAGCTGTCATTAGTCTTACACAAGAACGCAACAGTCTGTAGTAGCTGCCTGGGGAGGTGTGTGTGTGTGTGTGTGGGGGGGGGGGGGTGTTATAAATCGTCTATCAATCTATCACACATTTATTTATCACACAAACTATACACATACATACACATACACTGTGAAGCATCACAGACATAGACACACATACACACACACACATACACACACACACACATGTGAAGAAAGAGGCACGTGTCACTTGTCTTGTGTGAATGACTTTCAGTTGTGAGTTCTCGAGTTAAACAAACTTGACAGAATCAGAGACAACTGCTGCGCTGCTGGTGTTTAACCACGCCGCCCCTCTCGCTGAGACCAGAGAAAAGAAAAAAAGCAGACAAATCCAGACCATCTGTGTGTGTGGTGGTGCTTTTCTCCCTCAAACTGGAAAATGTACCACCAGATTGATCCAGTGCTGGAGTAGTGTCCAGCGCAGTCCTCCAATACAGATGGTTCTACGCTGAGCGCGTCCAGGAACATTTGATGATAGGCCCACCAAGCCCAGTCGGCAAATATAGCTGCGGAACCTTGTTTATTTGGTGTTGTAGGCGGAGAGTGGGCGTCTGTGGTGGTGGCGGGCCCAGCAGAGTGGTGCTGGTGGAGACCTGGACTGGGGACATTGGGACCTGTTTCAGAGCACAAGCACAGTTGCAGATGTTGGACGAGAACAGAGTATGTATTGTGCGTGTGTGTGTGTGTGTGTGTGTGTGAGAGAGAGAGAGAGAGAGAGAGAGAGAGAGAGAGAGAGAGAGAGAGAGAAAAGAGATCGAGGGATCGTTCTCTTGGGGGACATTTTGGATATTCTCCCAGATATGTGGATTATGAAATGGAAGTGTCTCTCTGACAGGCACTCTGAAATGCTAAGTATCTCTTTCTCTCTCTCTCTCTCGCTCTCCTTTAATATAGCTCTGCATTACATCTCCTCCCATCTGACTGAAAGCTTCTCTCATCTCCTCAGTATAGAGCCTGAGGCTAAGTACATCTCGGAGTTTCTGCCATGGCATCATAGGTCAGTGACTAGGCATTGCACAGTTGCACACTGCACGTAATAGAAAGTTGGGACAATGGGACATAAGAACCTGAGAGAAGCTAGTCAGACGGTTGGGGCAATGGGGCATCAGAACCTGAGAGAAGCTATTCAGATGGTTGGGGCAATGGGGCATCAGAACCTGAGAGAAGCTAGTCAGACGGTTGGGGCAATGGGGCATCAGAACCTGAGAGAAGCTAGTCAGACGGTTGGGGCAATGGGGCATCAGAACCTGAGAGAAGCTAGTCAGACGGTTGGGGCAATGGGGCAGAAGGTTGGGGAAGTGGGGCATCAATCAACAGCATGAATGAGCATCAGTGGGAAACGAGGTTTGCTCTGAATTTCCTGGGTCAGAAGAAAGGAGCAAAATGCATTTAAACATTCAGTGCACAAAAAAATGATGAAATAACTGATGATGTACATCATTCATGCTGTTTCCCGAGCAGATCTTCCCTATTTAAAAGCAATATTTGCATATTTCAAACATCTCACCATTTATTGAGGTCTAATGGTATGTAGAAAGATCCTTCTGGAGCCAAATTCATGTATGGTATGGCGGTGGTAGTGTAGTGATTAAGGAGCTGGGCTAGCATGCAGTAGCCTGAAAGTTGTTGGTTCAATTCCCGGCTTCCACCGTTGTGCCCTTGAGCAAGGCACTTAACCCCAAGTTGCTCCGGGGACAAAGTGACTTACATATGTCAGCTAATATAGCTGACATATGTAAGTCACTTTGGTCAAGAAGTGTCTGATAAATGTAATGTAATGTAATGTATGAATAATTCTGTGATTTGCAGTTAAATAAAGTGCACTCTGAAGGGGGGGGGGTGAATTTGGGTATGTGTCTCTGCAGTGGTTTCTTGCTTCTTGCTTGTTCTAAATCCCTTCAGAGTCCAACTCATTGTCCAGCTTGTTTTTAGGCTAAAAGCACAATGTCTATGAGTTATTGCAGCGCAGTGTTAGAAGGACCCGAGGCCTGTGTATTTTTTCATGGGGTGATCTGGCTTGTGGGGAGAGAAACTCAAGTTGAGCCGTAAAGGTCTGCATTTGCAAACAGTCAGTATGGGCAGTGAAGATGGACTGCTCTAACAGAGCTCTGTTTCACTGGGTGATTGTTTCCAAATGCCATTTGCGTGTTAGCAGTATATTTTCTGCTAGAGAGCTGGTGACAATACTCACATGCTCACCTCAAAGCAGGCGCGCAGCAGCACACAGGCATGCACTACACACACACACACACACACACACACACACACACACACACACGCGCACACACACACACACACACGCAAACACACACACAGACACACACACACAGACACACACACACGCACCCTGACACACACACTCACACACACATGCAATCACACACTCTCACATAACAGAGCACAGATGACAGGCACACACACACACATGCATGCAAGATACACACGCTTGTACTTGTGTGCACAGACACGCACGCACACACACAATCAGTATGCTGAGGAAGGGATCGCTTGTGACAGCGCTGAGAGTTTTGCCTCAGTAGGCTTTGGCAAGGCACCCTGAGACTGCAGCATGCAATGTGCTATTGTCACACACACACACACACACACACACTCAAATACCCTTGGAACACCTATATGAACACAGAGGAACACACACAACACCCGTATGTGCATGCAGTCAAGCACATTATTAGGAAAACTGATACTTAGGAACTGAGAAACTGAGAGTAGGCAACACCAGAACAGATGCCTCCCTGCTCCAACAGCCAGGGCCCTGATCTGGCACTGATGCGCTCCACACATGGGGCCGATCCGGCACACATCCGCTTCACACACGGCAATGATCTACAGTATACACATCCTACGCGGCCCTCATCCGGCATACATCCGCTCCACACATGGCTATTATGCATCACACAACCGCTGCACTCACAGTAACGGTATGATACATACGATATACATGTCACACGTAGCCCTGATCCGCCCCTGATGCGCTCCATACGTGGCCCTAATCCGGCCCTGATGCGCTCCATACGTGGCTGCTGTCTCGAACACATCTGCCCTCACTGCTCTTGAACGGAACCACATGAAAGAAAGAAAGAAAGAAAGAAAGAAAGAGAAAGAGGGAAGAGCGAGGAGGGAGGGAGAGAGTGATTAAAGAGGTAATGATAGAGAGGGTGAGGTAGAATGAAGTTAGAGATGAGTGTGGAAAGTGGGGGGTGGCTCCTCTAGGCTTAAGGATGGAAAGTTCTTCAATAAAACTTATAGGAAAGAAAGAATCAAAAGTCCAGACATTGGTGTTCTGAGAGGGGGTGGGGTTTGTGGTTATGGGGTTTTGAGGTGAGCCTGTGATTGGCTGTTGCCATGGTGTCAGACATGTTAATTATATAAGTAGTGCTGTGTGTTTTCACTGGATACAAGCCAATTAAATATCATTGATCAGAACTCTCTGTCCCTTTCTGTATATCTACTTCTTTCATCCTTTTTGGTCATGCCAGTACCCATGTCTCCTCATTACACAGCAGTTACTCCAGTATGTCTCCTCATTACCTACCCCTATACACAGCAGTTACTCCAGTATGTTTCCTCATTACCTAACCCTATACACAGCAGTTACTCCAATGTTTCCTCATTACCTAACCCTATAGACAGCAGTTACTCCAGTATGTCTCCTTATTACCTAACCCTATACACAGCAGTTACTTATGGCAAGCCGATTGAGCATTTATTCAGATATCTTGATATCAGGCATAATTGTCATGTACATGCAAGCCATTTCTGTCCACTAGTTAACTAGTGAGCCATTTCTGTGTGAACTAGTTAACTAGTGACAGCCAAAATGCTCACTAGTTAACTAGTAAGGCCCAAATTCTCTCTAGTTAACTAGTTCATATGTTTCATATCTTACCAGCATGTTCACTAGTTAACTAGTGGACACTGAAATGTGCACTAGTTAACTAGTTTAAAGACTTCTATATTTTACTAGTCAACTAGTAAGGTACAAAAATGTTTACTAGCTGACTACTGAATGTCAGATTCCCACTTGTTAACTTCTATGTAATTTGGCCAGCCTATGGAAAGCCGATTGAGCATTTATTCAGATATCTTGATATCAGACATAATTGTCATGTACATGCAAGCCATTTCTGTCCACTAGTTAACTAGTGAGCCATTTCTGTGTGAACTAGTTAACTAGTGACAGCCAAAATGCTCACTAGTTAACTAGTAAGGCCCAAATTCTCTCTAGTTAACTAGTTCATATGTTTCATATCTTACTAGTTAACTAGTAATGCTCAGCATGTTCACTAGTTAACTAGTAGACACTGAAATGTGCACTAGTTAACTAGTTTAAAGACTTCTATATTTTACTAGTCAACTAGTAAGGTACAAAAATGTTTACTAGCTGACTACTGAATGTCAAATTCCCACTTGTTAACTTCTATGTAATTTGGCCAGCCGCTTGGGCATTTATTCTGATATCTTGATACCAGGCCAACATGCAAGCCATTTTTGTCAACTAGTTAACTAGTGAGCCATGTTTGTGCACACTAGGTAACTAGTGACAGCATAAATGCCCACTAGTTAACTAGTGAACACATATTAGCTTCACTAGTTAACTAGTGAGAACCAGAAATGTCCACTAGTTAACTAGTAAAGGCCAAAATGCATACCAGTCAGCTAGTTGAAGGCTTTTGGGTCTCACTAGTTAACTAGTGACAGCCAAAAATGTGCACATGTTTACTAGTGAAGGCAAAACTTCTCACTAGTTAACTAGTTGGAGTAGGTCAATGTCACTAGTTAACTAGTGAACCATAAATGGCTTACTAGCTAGCTAGGTGATGGCAGCAGGCTCACTAGTTAACTAGTTGATGCATCCTTTGTCCAAACTAGTTAACTAGTGAGGTCATAAATGTATACTAGTAAACTAGCTGAAGCCTAAATTTACACTAGTCAGCTAGTGGCGCTGAATTAAAATTAGGAGGCGGAGAACTCTGGAAATTGAGGCTTTCTATTGGCTCCCTATGTCCAAATAGAAGATGACAACCAATCACAGCGCAGAATTTCACAAAATCCCACCCACAACATTTGCATGTGGCACACAAGTTAACATGCTGGCCAAAGAAACTTTAACTAGTAAACTAGTGGCTTCAATGTGACACTTACATGTAAACTAGTGAAGGCAGAACTGCTCACTAGTTAACTAGTGAAGACACAAATGCCCACTAGTTAACTAGTGAGGTCTAAAAAGTGTCACTAGTTTACTAGTGTGCACCAAAACACCCACTAGTAAACTAGTGATAGCAATTTCCATTCGACTAGTTAACTAGTGAGGTGCAAAAAGTGTCACTAGTTTACTAGTGTGCTCCAAAACGCCCACTAGTTAACTAGTGAAGGCTATTTCAGCCCCACTAGTTAACTAGTGAGATGCCAAAATGGTCACTTGTGACATTGACCTACTGCAACTAGTTAACTAGTGAGGTGTTTTGCCTTCACTAGTAAACATGTGCACATTTTTGGCTGTCACTAGTTAAACGCCTTCAACTAGCTGACTGGTATGCATTTTGGCCTTTACTAGTTAACTAGTGGGCATTTCTGGTTCTCACAAGTTAACTAGTGAAGCTAAAATGTGTTCACTAGTTAACTAGTGAGCCTTTTGGCTTCCACTAGTTAACTAGTGTGCATATTTTGGCCCTCACTAGTTAACTAGTTCACACAAACATGGCTCACTAGTTAACTAGTTGACAAAAATGGCTTACATGTACATGACAATTATGCCTGATATCAAGATATCAGAATAAATGCTCAATCGGCTTGCCATAGTTACTCCAATATGTCTCCTCATTACCTAACCCTGTACACAGCAGTTACTCCAGTATGTCTCCTCATTACCTAACCCGATAGACATTTCTTCTAAATTCAAACTATCTGCCTGTGTGTATGTCTAGTCTATCTGTGTGTCTGTCTGTGTGAGACAACTCTTTTCCTGTTTTATGCATTCTTCGTTTGAATCTAGGGGGCCCTACAGTCTACACATCGTTTAGCCAGCCAATATGAAGCTTTCTTTGATGTCTGTCTTTGTGTGTGTGTGTGTGTGTTTGTGTGTGTCTTTGTGTGTGTGTGTGTGTGTGTGTGTGTGTGTGTGTGTGTGTGTGTGTGTGTGTGTTTCTTTGTGTGTGTGTGTGTGTGTGTGTGTGTACTGTATGTGTGTGTGTCTGTGTGTGTCGTTTTTTAAGAGTCTGCATGCTGAAAGCTTCACACTGTGGCTTCCTCTAAGCCGTGAGATTACAGGGCCGATCTGCAGGCTCGACTGCTTATCCTGCCACCTGCGGAGGTCTGGGGCCTTTCCCGTTTCCTCCGCATGGCGGCCAAGCGCTCTCCCAAGTGACCTCACCGTTTCAAGTCTGCAAACAAGGAGCGCACCATCAAACAAAGTCTTTTCTGGTTCATCAGAGAAATGCAACAAGCTCATGTGTGTGGCTAAATAAAGTGACCACAATGTAAATAAGCCTCATGGCTTTATGGTGTTATCCTGACTTTTTATGTTTTTAATGTATGGTGCAAATCTGCATTGTATCTTAAAACGAAATTGTCAAATAAATTAAATCAATCAATCAATCAATCAATCAATCATAGATAGATAGATAGATAGATAGATAGATAGATACTTTATTGATCCCCAAGGGGAAATTCAAGGTCTCAGTAGCATACAGACATCACACACAACATGCACTTACAGCAGAAAGAGTAAATATAAGTATATACATATAACAAAACTCCACTGTACAATAGAGACAGTAGAAGATAAGAAAACTAAAAAACTAAATACTAAATATACTATATAAATGATGCACTTGTTAAGGCGATTGATAAACAGTGTGGATGGGTGGGTGGTGGGTAGTGGGTGTAGTGGAGCCATTGGGGGCAGGCCCTTGCCTTGTATGGAGCCGCTGTAGAATCCTAGCTTATGTGGAAGGCACGGGTACAGACTGAACTCCAGTGCTCCCTTGCTTTTTTATGCTGCGAGGTTTGGAATGGCTCCATAGCAAAACAAACCTCTGAGCGAAGCCTGACTTTTTGATCTGTTATTCATAAAGGTTTAGCCAATTCATATATATCACATGTGCCGAGTCGGGATCAAAGACAACGGGATTAGAGGGCTTTTAAAACAGGCCTCTGAAAACGACATGGCTAACGTTTTTTACCTCTCGGCTATGCAGAGCTAAAGTTTAAGGTGAATGGTCTTCATTAAGCACACATTAAACTGAACTGACTTTCAATCTTAATGGCTTAGCTTTGGCCTGTATTCCCTGACAAGTTGTGTTTTCTCAGAGTTTATCTGAATGCTCTGTGAGCTTGTTAACTAGTTTCTGTGTGTGTGCGTGTGTGTGAGAGAGAGACAGCGAGAGAGAGAGAGTGTGAGAGAGAGAGGAATAGAGAGAGAGAGAGAGCTGACTCACTACTTTTGGAGTCTCTGTGTGTGAAGAAGTGGGTTTATTTTTGGATCATGCATGCTGAATGTTTAAGCGACGGAGTTCTTTTACTCTCTGTTCTGGAATCCTTTGCAGAGGTGTTCAGCTCAATTTGGGTTTGTTTGCACTTGGCTAATTGAACTGAGAAAGGTCTGTGTATGTGTGTGTTGGGGGGTGAGGGCATCCACACTCACACACACTTGATGAGGTCATCCGTTTGTCTTTATTTCTCCTC
>NW_027468859.1:33269890-33332390 GCF_046254945.1 Alosa pseudoharengus | reverse complement strand
CATCGTTTTGAACTATTTATGCTGAATCAATCCTTTGTCCAATTCATTTAAATCCTCGCGGATATATACACACGTGGCACTGTTTTGTGGACTCTTTCAACCACCATGACTCACCAGTGAGGGATGGCAGGAGTTGCGTCCATCCGTCTGTACGTGTGTTCCCTTGGATCGGACAGCGTGCCCTTGGTGGTGTGGACATTGGTGCCAGGCTCCACCATCTGAGGAACCAACAGTGCAGCGCAACAGTGCCAGTGCTCTGCCAGTGCCAGGGCTGTGCGTGGCACAATTAGACTATTTACTTGTATTCCTGCAGCAGATCAGCAATAACATAGTGATAACAAAACGTTGTTGATGAAACATGTATTCATTTGTTGATTATCTTGGTCTCCTTAGTCAGTTTGCCATCTGCTAGCAGCCATATTTGAGATCGCTGGTGAAGTTGTCATCCTCACCTTCCAAGATTGCGCTTTATCCTGTGTAATAGTTGGTCATTTAAAGAATGAAGTTAAAGCTTGTAGTTGTATCATGAGAGAGAGAAGTCTCACTAACGTCTCACTAACGTCTCATTAACGTCTGTTCCTTACATGGATGTAACCCTCATCTGGCCCTGACGTGGCCCTGGTCTGGCTCAGATCCACACAGGAGTGAAGTGCTGCCTGAATCATCATCCTCAGCAAGTTCTGATGCTCCGCCCCTTTTAGCAGCCAATCTGAGTGATTGACGGCTTCTGCGCGAATGAGACGACAGGCCCCATCCATCCAGGTCTATAAACATGTTCTATCTCATCTGTCAATCTCCAGGGGGATGTGAGCAAGCCCCCACCCCTGTCCAGCTGACTCAAACCCCCCTCCACCCAGCCATCCATCCTCCTCCACTCCCATACACCCACCCCTTCACCCACATACCCCTTTGCTTTTCAAATGGCCACACAAATTTCCTTGAGCACTAAACCCTGTCCTTGGACACTTTTATGGGCTCCATAGCTCATGTGTGTGTGTTTGTGATTATTGCCACTGAGAATCCTGTCTTTCTCTCTCTCTCTTTCTCTCTGGGGTCTTCAGTATAGAGGGCAGCATTGGGGAAGAGAGAGATGAGAGAGAGTGAGAGGAGGGAACAGGTTTTTTTATTTATAGAAAAGGGATTCTAGAGTCTTTATGTCCTCACCTCCAGCGCTGATCTTAGCTCACTTGGTATTCTAGGGGAACCCACACATGTTAGTCTGCCCCCTCTGTTGAATACCCAAGGGCAGAATCTGAATCTGAAGGCAGCTGGTTCTATCCCCCACACAAAGAACCACTGTTTAATCTGTTTGTCTGCCATATACTGTATACTTATTCCACTGCTTGGTTGAATTTTCCATTGTCCTACGTAATTT
The DNA here is from genome assembly GCF_046254945.1 of Alosa pseudoharengus. Taxonomy (NCBI): domain Eukaryota; kingdom Metazoa; phylum Chordata; class Actinopteri; order Clupeiformes; family Clupeidae; genus Alosa; species Alosa pseudoharengus. The sequence goes on along the minus strand of NW_027468859.1, from coordinate 33,331,015 downwards.
AGAACGACCATTAACCGTATGTTATCTGCACACCTATGAAGTAGATCCATTTTTTTGGCCGTATCACACTTGTATATTAATTCGCCGAACTCGTTGTGAAGTTTAAATGAACTGTCACGTTGCATCCGAGCTGTAAAATGCAGACGTTCAGAACATTGCAACATTGTAGCATATGACGGAGGTGGCTTTTAGCTAGATGGATGACAGCAGGCTAAGTAAAATAGCGATGTTTTAAAGCTAAAGTTCATCAGAATCTTGGGATACGCCCGCTTGACAACGGGAGAGATAGAACTAACGACTGGCCTTTGGCCGTAGCAACCATCCATTTAGAACTAGTAACGGCAGTTTGTCCTGTGAGGTGAGAAATTAGTTGATATGTGTCGGAAGAAATTAGTTCTACAAACAAGACAGTTTTATCGATTAAAACGTTTAAATTGTAACAGGAAATGAACACAACGCAAGTGGCAACAGTGGAATAAGCGGGATAATGGACTCCACGGTGGTCTGTTCACAGAAGTTAATGCACTACGAGGTTTAAACGGCCCTCCGCTTCGCGTCGGGGCCGTTTTACAACCCCTACCGTGCATTAACTTCTGTGAACAGACCACCGTGTCGTCCATTATCCCTTACATACATGCCATATATGCTGCCTTAGCTGACGCCTGTGTGGGAGACTATGACAGGGAGACTACACTGGACGGGGAACTGAATCGTTCCGTTCGCGGAGTGACCGCTGAAACATTTTGCCGCAACAGCTTCCGCTGTGTCCGAGGGAACTGGCTACACCAGACGTGATCGCGGCGTGTAGGCCTACATTAGTAAAACTGAGAGCAGTTTGGCGTTTCTGAGGCACCATGCTATGCTAAGCTAAGTCATCGGGTGAGGAGAGCCTGTGAAGCACTGCAGGCGAACATGACACAGCATGACTTTCGTGTCAAGCTCGCTCCTCAGATCTCCTCTGGAGGCTGTGTGTGTGGGGTACATGAATCACCTCCAAACTGGGGGGGGGCACCAGTTCATTGCTCTGTCATGTGTGTGTGTATGTGTGTGTGTGTGTGTGTGTGTGTGTGTGTGTGTGTGTGTGTTTGTGTTTGCTGGCCTGCATGCCTGTGTGCCAACGTGTGTGCGTTTAAGTGAAGTCAAAAGATTAAAGCAGCAAAGCTGTGTGTAGCCTACTCAGTACCCTCCCACCCGCCCGCCCAGTCTCACAACACAAGTGAAGACATCGCTATAGCAACCCACCTTCCCCTGAGTTCAATTTCCGGGAACGTTCCGTACGGATAAATGTATGCAATCTTGATAGTGCTGCAGGTGGCTTTGGGAAAACGCTGTTTACCAGATGGCTGAAGGTAAATGAAACTCCCACAGATGTCACTGATGCCTGCTCTTAGCCTGTAGTTCTGCTAGTCCTGCTGTAGTACTGCTCAACATTTGAGAGCGGTGAGTTACTGTTGAAGTTAGGCTTGCTTGAGCTCTGTGCTGCTTAATGCGATCACCCGTGCTCATTACTGTACACAGAATCAGCGGTTGGCAGACAGTTACTGTCTGTGTTAGTAGTTAGTTAGTAGTTGTTGTTTCTGTGGTGTTTTTTGAGAGCTTTTGGTAAACATCCATTTAGGATTTCCTGTGGCACACTGTGTTCTCATTGGACACTCATCACATTTCATGGCATTCTCTTGACATGCTGAGTACAACCAAATAAACAACACAGCACTGCTACTGTTGCAACTGATCATATGTAAATCTTATCCATATTCTTATGCACATAGGTTATATGAATCCAAACATTTTCCACAGAGGCAGAATGGAATCTTGAGGCAGAATGGGGGAATTGGATATGTTTCACTCCACACACACACACACATACACACACACCCCCCTCCCTCCCCATCCTGCTCCAGTTCTGCCAACCCAGCTCCGGTGTGTGTGTGGCGTGATGCTATGTTGTGGCTTTTATGGTCTTCTCGTGGGCAGGTGCTCAATGTTTCTGCGGAGATGGCACAGTGAGCATGCTCCGTGCAGAGAGAGCCCGATCCACCATGTGTGCTGACTGAGCAACATGAGAGTCAGTGCCCTCCTCCCTTAAAGGGAAAGCACTCCCAACACTTTGGTTTTGCTGAGGATTTCAATGCATGTCACAGTGCCCCCCTCCCTTAAAGGGAAAGTACTCCCAACACTTTGGTTTTGCTGAGGATTTCAATGCATGTCACAGTGCCCCCCTCCCTTAAAGGGAAAGCACTCCCAACACTTTGGTTTTGCTGAGGATTTCAATGCATGTCACAGTGCCCCCCTCCCTTAAAGGGAAAGCACTCCCAACACTTTGGTTTTGCTGAGGATTTCAATGCATGTCACAGGCTGTGCTCGGAACAAAGCGAAAAAACAGCAATCAGCAGAATCATTTCAATGCGCCTTGCTACAGCTTTCCACAATCTGTGAATGTCTACCCAAAGGGTGCCTGTTTTGTTGTACAGGACATAAATATTCAATCGGTCTGTTTGATTGTGTGTGTGTGTGTGTGTGTGTATCGCTGTGGGGGGGTAGTGGTGCGTGGGTGTCAGCTCCACACTACACCGCTCAGAGTAATTAAAGGAGTGCACACACTCCATCTCCACAGTCTGACCAACACACACACAACCATTCTTCGTACACACACACACACACACACAAGTACACACAAACACACAAAGAAATACACACACACACACACACACACACACACACATGAATAAATACACACACACGTGAATAAATACTCCAACACAACCACCACACACACACACACACACATACACATATCCAAACAAACATTGCCTTATATATACACATGCACAATCTGCCCACAGTACCACCTACATACTCTTTGTAGCTCTCTATAACACACACAAAACCCACATCAAGGCATAAATACGTACACACACACACACTCATATCCATGCATGCACATGCAATCATACATACACACTGTGCCACTTCCCTTCACAGACAAACATACCCACTCTTGCCCTCTGGCTGTGGGAGTCCTTGTTCGAGTTCAGTCAAGTGTTGGTCACACTCCACCCGGCCTGTAAACAAGTCAGAGCAGAACAGAGAGGATGAACAGAGAGATAGAAGGAGAAATAGAGAGAGAGAGAAATAGAGAGAGAGAGGAGTGAGGGGTGTTCCTCAGGGATTCAGACTGGGTCTCTCTCTCACTCATCCTCTCAAAAAAAAAAAAAAAAAAAAAAAAACACTATTCCACTAAAGAAATCAAATAAAGGCCTGATCTCCAACAGTGTCCCACTCCCCCAGTCCCAATTAAAAGCCCACTTCATAAGGTTCCTCATTCGGCTAGAGTGCATCCTGCTGCACACTGAAACAGCATGGCACTCATGTTTTATGTCAGCCATGATATCAATGACAAGCCAGGTCAGCCCATATGCCAACCACCCCCCCCCCCATCCTTCTACCCCCTCACCCAGCACACACACACACACACACAAGCACACACACATTCCACTAACAGGCGCAATCTGGAAGCTTTCAGCGGTTGCCACACGACCAGTGCCCATGAGGGCCGTGCCGGCTGGCGGTTTCTGCCGCGCGCTCCCCTGCCGCTCCGGCTCCTTTTATATCCGCGGCGCAGAGCACGGGCAGCCGTATTTTTCCCTGGGCTTTTATTGTGTCATTTCAGGCCTCGCCGCTCCTGCTTCCTGTCGGGGAGAGTGTTTGAAGTTCAGGGTCAGCTGTGCTGAGAGAGAGGGGGGTGGAGAGAGAGAGAAAGAGGGAGAGAGATGGAGAGGGGGTGGGGAGAGAGAGAAAGAGGGAGAGAGAGAGAGAGAGACGAAGAGGAAGGAGGTTTTCCTGTATTTTTATTCTTTTATTTTCCTCTTGGAAACAAGCACAAAGTAACCTTACACAAGTCTCTTTTAAGGCCATTCAATATTTTCCCATATGGAAGTGTAATGTGTGTGTGTGTGTGTGTTTATGCATGTGTGTGTTTCTTCTGTCTCTCATACAACTTTCCATGTGGCCCCTTTCAAACGACAAACCAGACACAAACTCTGTGTGTGGTGTGTATGTGGTGTTGTGTATGTGTGTGTGTGTGTGTTTGTGTTGTGTGTGTGTGTGTATTTGTGTTGTGTGTGTTTGTGTGTTTGTGTTGTGTGTGTGTTGTGTGTGTGTGTGTGTGTGTTTGTGTTGTGTGTGTTTGTGTTGTGTGTGTGTGTGTGTTTGTGTTGTGTGTGTTTGTGTTGTGTGTGTGTGTGTGTGTGTGTGTGTGTGTGTGTGTGTTTCCTGACTCTGGCACACATTAGTGTAATATCAGTATCAGTCGATAATGACCTGCTCTCTGTGCTGCATTAGTAGTAGGAGCCATCTCAGTATCATGTCTGGCCTGGCACAGGGCCTGCTATTACATCACACTCACCCCACCGCACCGCACCCCACCTGCTCCTCCTGCTCATGCACAGCTACAGCCACCCACTCTACACCCAGCACTCTCCTCTCTCTCCTCTCTACACCCAGCACTCTCTCTCGTCTCTACACCCAGCACTCTCCTCTCTCTCCTCTCTACACCCAGCACTCTCTCTCCTCTCTACACCCAGCACTCTCCTCTCTCTCCTCTCTACACCCAGCACTCTCTCTCCTCTCTACACCCAGCACTCTCCTCTCTCTCCTTTCTATACCCAGCACTCTCTCTCCTCTCTCTCCTCTCTACACCCAGCACTCTTCTCTCTCTCCTCTCTACACCCAGCACTCTCCTCTCTCCTCTCTACACCCAGCACTCTCTCTCCTCTCTACACCCAGCACTCTCCTCTCTCCTCTCTACACCCTACACCCAGCACTCTCCTCTCTCCTCTCTACACCCAGCACTCTTCTCTCTCTCCTCTCTACACCCAGCACTCTCCTCTCTCTCCTCTCTACACCCAGCACTCTCTCTCCTCTCTACACCCAGCACTCTCCTCTCTCTCCTTTCTATACCCAGCACTCTCTCTGCTCTCTCTCCTCTCTACACCCAGCACTCTTCTCTCTCTCCTCTCTACACCCAGCACTCTCCTCTCTCCTCTCTACACCCAGCACTCTCTCTCCTCTCTACACCCAGCACTCTCTCTCCTCTCTCTATTAAGGTTTTGCACCTCCGTTCTAATGTTACGTCACCGTTTGTTTACAACTAGAGTGGTAGGCAAGAATGGTAGGCAAGGCACTGCAGAGTGGTAGGCAAGCCTACAACAGTCGGGTTGCATAGGCTACACATAGTTACAAATAGCTTCAAAATTGAAATTTTAATATCAAATATTGACCGGGATGCCGACCACTTGTGTAGGCCCTAACAGTTGGTTTTACAATAAGAAGCAAAAAGGCGACGAACGACCGTTTAGCCTACCTATCCTCATGGTTGTGGAGGATGATCGTTAGCAGCTGTGAAGTCTTTTATTCTCAAGATGGCCTAATGGTGTAGCCTAGGCTACTGCGAAGACGTAGGCTATAATACAACTATCTACAGTCATCCAAAAATGAATTGCCAGAGATAGGCTATGAAGGGAAAAAGTGCAGCATTTTAAACATGGCAAGAATATTTTTACCGGAACAGTTTTGTCTCGTGAAATTCGTGCTTGTAGACATCAATCACCTATCTTCTGTCCTTCTATTTCAAGTTATCATGAGTGTCATTTGATTATATAATCACAACAAATGCTAATAAATGAAAACAGAATAGGCTTATGTGCTATAGCCTACAGGTCAGTTAGGCTAACTCCCGTAGCCTATGTAAAAATAAACTGATTTGATCCTATGAATTGTTTAGCGATCACACACAACAACTTAACACAGCAACCTCAAACACCACTGTTGAACCTAGGCTACTGCTTCAGTCATGTAAGAATAGCAGTTTATGAATTATCTTTACCCATTTAATTAAGTCCACATGACCAAAATAACAGCATATTTAAAGGCTGAGCTAGCATAACAGCCTAATATACTAGCAATGGATAACTAATAAAAAGTCTCATACAATTAATTAACTTTATCACTCACATTCTGAGTTTTTCTGGGTGGTTATATATCCATGCAGATCGTCTTCGAATAAGCCATCGCTGTTATGTTATAATATGTTACAGGATTCATGACTTTAATGCCATTAATGTTACATGATGCTGACTGATGCTGGCTATAACTGTAGGCTACCGTCTAACATACATGCCTACCAAAACCTGTCGCTGTTCAGTTGAAGTTGAATGATCAAATATTGTTTGATTTTGTGTTAACTTTCAGAGGGAAGACGTTCCTTTCTGGCCAAATTTCACAGCTTTTAAGAAAGTCTATCGTCTTCGTGTAAACCGAGTTTTGAACAGAGAAAAAAAGTTAGGCTACCATTAGGCTACATGCAGGTTCTCCCATAACGTTATCGATACAGATCAATGCCCCAAATCAGGGCGATTTTAGCGAAATAACGTTCCTGTGACAGGCTATCAAATATTGAACAATGGGATAACGTTTCATCATCACCTTTATTGATGCCTGAAATGTTGACATTGCTGAAATACAGAGATGTAGCCTACTGAGAGGCAGCTGCAGACAACGATGTTCAATGGGTTCAACTTGTCCCTTGCCTACCAGGTGGATGTAAACAAAGCTATAGAACCTAGAATACGTCACATGAAAAACATTAATACCCAGCCCCCTCTCTCTCCCTCTTTCAACCTCTCTCCTCTTTCTCTCAATTCAATTCAATTCAAGTGAGCTTTATTAGCATGACAAATATTTTTGCATTGCCAAAGCAGAACATACATTTAAACATACATTTACATAGAGAATGCTTGGAATACAGTACATGGCAAATAGATACGCATCCAAGATTAACAAACAAACTGTTGTGTGTGTGTGTGTGTGTGTGTGGCTGCGTGTATGTATGGTGTTTGTCTGTGTAATTATATGGATAGGTGCCATATAAAAATAATATTTTTTTAATTATTTAACCACTGTCCCTTGCCTTATGGCATTCGGTGACGTATTTGGCAGCAAGATTTGCTGTCTGTCCCTGCTGTCCGAGTAAGACTGCCATTATTTCTTGTTCTTCTAGATTTCTGAACCCTGGGATTAGGCTTGTAAGCCTGTCAAAGTATGATTTACGTATAGTTGTATATTTCTCACAGTGAAGAAGAAAGTGCACCTCAGTCTCAAACTCACCTGTTACGCAGTGACCACATATTCTTTGCTCTCTTGGCAACCAGGATTTTCTCAGTCTGCCCTTTTCTATGGCTAGACTGTGGTCAATGTTCCAAATATTTTTCTTTAGATTCTTGAATGATCTTATTGGTGTTCAGTTTGAAAGCAGCACTTGTCTGAGAGAAGTTATTAATGTTTGTTAGGGGGAGATTAGTTAGTCTCAGTACATGCTGACTCAGAGGACTCTTTTCAGGGTTCAGATCTTGAACCCTGTTTTTAATCATTTCCCCTCTAATATTATGCAGGGCCGCAGGATTTTTTATTTTTCAGCTTTTTCATTTTGGATTCAAGTTCAATTTGAGTAATTGGGAAATCAAGTGGATTTTGGTTGTCCTTGACTGCCTTTTCAACAGATTGTAATTTTGTCTTGATCGTTTTGTAATTAGAATTTAATTCTTGGGGCGTAATGTCTTTGTATAAATGTTCAAAATGCTTTTTCCAGATTTCTCCATTTTGAATGGGTAGGTTTTGTGGTTTAGATTTATTCAGATTGTTCCACATTTCCCAGAACTGATTGTTCTTAATTGATTCCTCAATTTTATTGAGGGTTATGTTAGTGTGGTTAATTTTTTTCTGTCTTAGCAGCCTTTTGTAGTGCTTCAGTGTTCCATGATAGTCTTGTCGAATACATGCATGCTCGGGTTGGTGGTGTTTGAGGTTTGAGAGATGTCTCAGTTTTTTCCTGAGTTGTTTACATTCATCATCAAACCGTTTTTCTTCTCTTTTGTTATTTGTTTTTCTTTTGTGAGATGTGATTTTAAGGAAGATGTTAGTCTGGTTATGGTCTGATATTGGAGTTTGCTGCCTGACAGTGAATGCTTTGAAGGAGGTGGGGTCCATGTCAGTAATTGCATAGTCAACTACACTACTCTAGCTCCAAGAGCTGAACAATACGTGAACCTCCCTAAAGAGTCCCCTCTGATCCTGCCATTAAGAATGTACAGACCTAAGGCTCGACAGAGGTGCACTAGCTCTTTTCCATTTTTGTTGACAGTATAGTCAAGGCTGTGTCTCATGGGTAAATTTGGTGTGAAGTACAATTGGCTTTGATCAAACACATGGTTGTTACCTTGTGGGTCTACATAGTCTATTTCAGATCCGGTTCTGGCATTTAGGTCCCCACACAGCAGCACATTCCCCTGGGCCTGGAAATGGCTGATATCTGTGTAAAGGTTGTCCATGTATTCCTCCTCATAGTAGGGGGATTCTATTGGGGGGACATATATGGCACATAAGTATATGTCATTTACAGATATACCCGTGCTACTTTGTAGTTTTAGCCAACAGTGTGATTTGCCTAATTGCACTATAGAAATGTGTTTAGTAAGCTTTTCTTTGTACCACACCAAAATTCCACCAGAACTCCTGCCATGACGTATATTACTGTTTTTTAGGGAGGGAATTACAATTTCATGGGTGGGAGGGGGGTTGTTACCTGTCACCTGTCACCTAGAAGTCTACTGCATAGCAAGTGCAGTATGTCTTTAATTTCTCCCAGTTCTGTGGGTTTAGGTGCAGTTGTTTGAGCTACAGCAGCTGCATAGCTCTGAGGCCTTTCCTTTTGGGGGGGTCTCCTTGTAGCGAGGGCACTGGGCTTCTTTTTCATGGGGGGTGGGTGTGTGGTTCTCCTCGTTTGGTTCATGGTGAGAGAGTGAGGGGCTGCTGGTCTCTCCTCCCAAATATGCAGGGCATGACGAGTGGGTGGGGATGGTGGTTGATGCTGTGGTGGCGGGACATATAGAGGGGTGTTGAGGTTGCGATCCAGTGCACAGTCTTTAAGGGATTTTGCAAAGTGTCTTGTGTAGGTGGATCCCGTCATACATATCCCTCAGGCTGATGGTGGGGTGGTGTGCCATGTGCACATTGGGAAGGGCTGCACATCCTCTGAAGATATCCGCATTGATGCCGTTGATAATGTGGGGTGGTGCGTCATATCTGGGTAGAAGTGTTGAGATGACTATGCGTGCATTGGGAAACGAGCTACTGGCCTTCGCTGCTACGTTGCACAGTGCCTCAGCAGTACCTCTGTGTAAGGAGCGCAGGTCGTTGGTGCCAGTGTGGATAATTATCACCTGTGGGTTTCCTAGAGTTTTTTTTCCCAGCAGTCGTACTGCCTGCTTAGATGTGCTGCAGTGTTTGAGTAGGACCTGGTAATCTGGAAACAACCTCTGAGGGTCTAGAAATGTACGGTTTGAGTCCATCAGTAGGACTACCTGCGGTCGATTATCTGCTGGTCTGCTTGGTGAGGGTGATGCATCTGGTGGTGTGTTGTGGGGAGAGGGTGAGGCATTGGACAGTGCAGGTCTGCTTGAGGGTATTGCTGGGTTAACTCCAAATGCTGGTTCTTTAATGGGTGTATGTGCATCTGGATGACTATCACGCCAGTCTGTGCATAGGCTTGGTGGTTATCCTGGTGTTCTGTGAGCTGCTGCAGCTGTCTGGTGAAGGAGATTTCTTGGCTTTCTGTTTTCTCTCTCTCTCTGTTTTCTCTCTCTCTCTGTTTTCTCTTTTCTCTCTCTTTCTGTTTTCTCTTTTCTTTCTCTCTCTCCCTCTTTCAACATCTCTCCTCTTTTTTCCCTTCCATTATCTTCTTTCTCTCTTTCTCTGTGTCTGACTCAGTTCAATTCAATTCAATTCAAAAGTGTTTTATTGGCATGACAAATAGTTAGACATTTGTATTGCCAAAGCAATTATTACATACATTGAACATACAGGTATAAGACATGGACATAACAACAGACAAGGAATGTATCAGTGAAATATGTTCCTAAACAGACATTTATATAGGCAGCCTATAGTATGAATTATCGTAATGTCATTTCATTTTTAAACAGAGGATAGTGAGGGTGCGTGTGTGTGTGGCTAGAGATATATCAGTGTGTGTGTGTGTGTGTGCGTGTGTGTTTCTGTGTGAGGATATGTACAAATGTAGGAATCAATGTAAGTCACTCACTGTCCCTCAGTTGGTGACAGGCAAGGATGTACTGGGCAGCTATGATACAGCTGGATTTGTCTTCACCCCAAATAAAAGGTAATTTGCTTTGGATTGGTAGAATCATAAAATTAGGATATTTTTCTTCAAATTTTGGGTAGTAAATTTCACGGATTGCTTGAAATGGTTTGCATTCTGTTAAGAAATGGAGTTCAGTTTCAACAACATTGCCATTGCACTGCTTACAAAAGTGTTCCTCTTTGGGCAGCCAGGTTTTCTTGTGTCTGCCAGTTTCTATAGCTACAGTAAGCGGTGGTTGCTCTCTCTTTCTCTGTCTTTCTACCTCTCTCTTTTCCTCTCTCTCCCTCTCCCTCTTTCTACCTCTCTCTCTCCCTCTCTCTCTCCCTCTTTCTACCTCTCTTTCCTTCTCTGTTATCTTCTTTCTCTTTTTCTCTGTGTCTCTGTTTGTCTCTCAATTCAAGAAAGTGTTGTCAAAGCATATAGCATGTATATTCTATAAAAGTTTAGAAAACATCAGAACATAAAATGTTAATTCATACGTAAATCATAAAATCTGTCTCTCTCTCTCTCTCTCTCTCTCTCTCTCTCTCTCTCTCTCTCTCTCTCTCTCTCTCTGTCTGAGTTCAGTCAAGCACTCCCTCCTACACTGACTCCCACACATGCCATCTTTCTGCAAGCTCCCTGTCTGCTTCTCTCTCTCTCTCTCTCTCTGTCTCTCTCTCAGTTTCAAAGATGCCCACAGTACCCCCTACACACACACACACACACACACACACACACACACACACACACATACAATCCTTCTCCTGTCTGCTCCACTGTCAGGCCTAGCAGATTGCACCCCTGAACAGAACTATCTCATTACACGACCAAGCCCCTCTCACCAGAATCAAAAGAATCTGTTTATTTCTTCTCTCTCTCTCTCTCTGCCCCCCTTTCCCTCTCTCTCTCTCTCTATTCTCTCTCCCATCATCCCTCCTTTCCTCCCTCTGTCTGTCTCTCTATTTGTGTCTGTTGAAGCAGCTCTGCCTTACGATGAATCGATAATCCTCCAGTGCTTTGCCTCCCACATGTGTTTCTCCCACAGCCCAGCGCTCACTGGCACCTCAACAGGCTGAGGAGGAGCCGTGGTGGTGGAGGAGCCGGTGCTGGTGGTGGTGATGGTGGTGGTGGTGACGGAGCCGGTGGTGGTGGTGGTGGAGCCGGTGCTGGTGGTGGTGGAGCCGGTGGTGGTGGTGTAGCCGGTGGTGGTGGTGGAGCCGGTGGTGGTGGTGGAGCCGGTGGTGGTGGTGACGGAGCCGGTGGTGGTGGACGAGCCGGTGGTGGTGGTGGAGCCGGTGGTGGTGGTGGTGTAGCCGGTGGTGGTGGTGGAGCCGGTGTGTGGGGAGCTGGAGGGGTCCCTGGGGGCTGTGTGCGGAGGGGGCCAGAGGGCAGCAGATGGGAGGCCAGGCGGAGGAGCGTCCTGCTGGGCCGTGGGATACGGGGAGCTGAGGGGTGGGAGGCGCGACCAACGGGCCGTGGAGGAGGAGAACCAGTGGTGCGTCCGACACCAGCACATAAATGCACACACACCGGGATACTCATTCTCTCTCAATTTCACAGACACAACCATACACACACACACACACACACACACTCTGAAACTCACATTTACTGCTATTTAGGCTGACACACACACACACACACACACTCTCACACACGCACACACACACACACACACACACACACACACACACACACACACACACACACACACACACACACACACACCCTGTAGGCCCATCCCAGTAGCAAAGGGCTCCTGTGTTCCCCATCTGGTCCCACCCCACTGAGTGTGTGGTGGCCACCATGCTCGGATGGGCTGGGCTGGGCTGGGTGGACTCACTCCACTGGATGCTGTGACAGAAGGCCTGTGTGTCTGGGACTGCAGAATATTACGTATCAACCAATGTGTAAGAAAGGAGAGATCAGTGGAAGGAAATGCATGGTAAGTGTTTGTCAGGCACATTGCGTTTGTTAGATGTGTTAGGAGATGTGGTACGGTTGGACTTCCTTGTTAAGAGTTATAACTATGGGGTGAACATCACAGAGGGGGGCCAGTCTGGAAACCATGGCAACTGATATTGATCGCAAATGATGACTAATGACTGAATGAATGCCATGGTAACCTCATCGTTTGTTTTCAGGACAGCTGCTCCAAAGCTGAGAGACACACCAGCTAATAGGATTTGCACAAATTAATTTACGCTCAGAAAGCCATTAATATCAGCTCTTGTGTGTGTGCCAAGGCGTTAAAACAGCTGGCGCGGTTACAGTCACTTGAGGTATTGTTGTTGTTGTTGTTGTGTTGTGGTGTTTGTTGTTGTTTTCTTGCTTACAATGTGTTTACAGCACGTATTCGATTAATTAGTGAATGCATTTTCAACTGTCACTCGAATGTAAATGAATGAGCGAGATGATATCGCATACTTTTAGCAGGGGAATCAATAAAAAAAAGCGACTGAAGTCCAAAAAAATTCTCCATAACAAAATTAACTTTATGGATTCATAAATATATTTAAATAAGTAAATACATTTTTTATCATATCATGTGATTTGTCTACTACTCTGTCTGTCGTTAGCTAAAGTAACAGGACAAATGCCAAGGGCCAGCTCAGAATGACCAGAGCCATGGTATGCCTAAAGATATCTCTCACACACACACACACACACACACACACACACACACACACACACACACACACCACCAGTTAACCTCCCACATAAATTGACTGTCATCAGAATGAACAGAGCCATGGTATGCCAAAAGATATCTGATGATCTTAAATAGGCCTGAAATGAAGGTGTAATGCATTCTTGTGTAGGGCTTTCATCAGCCATCTTGGCTCCTCTGTGATTCCAGACTCTTCTCTTTCCACTCCTTTATTCTACTCTTTTCTTTTCATTCCTCTGTTATCTTCACTTCTCTTCCCAGACCCCAGTGCTTCTATTTTTGATGTTGTGGGCGGAGGGATGTCCAAGGGCCTCTTTTTAATATTGGGGGGAATCCCTGTGGTTCCCAATTCCCCATCTAAAAATCTGTCTCCAGGATACGGCTGACCTTTGACCCTAGCTACCAACCATATGGGCTCATATGTATGAGGGCTACTGCTGGGCAGACCAGAATGACTTAAAAAATAAAATACATTCATGAGAATCAGGCTGTTAGCATTTAGAGGAGTCTCCACGCTCCACCTCCTCTCCTCCTCCTCCTCCTCCTCTCCCTCTCTGTCTCTCTATCTATCCATCATCGTTACCTCTCCGTCCCCCTCGATCAGTCTGTCTCTTTCACTCCTTTCCCATCTCTCCCTTACCTTTAGTGAGATGAGAATGCGGTTGGCTCCTGAGACTCCTTGTTCTCCGCTTGTTCTTAATAGTGCTTCAGATTCCTATTTCCGGTGGGGGTTGGTGCAGTGAATTCAAATACTTGGCTGAGTTCATGCAGAGACTCTCCCTGGCTTTAGTCACTGTATTAGATAGAGTCATTAGTAATGGTTGCACTAAGCAGTTAGTTGCCAATGTTCCTTTCACAGAGTCAATCATGTGTTTAGTAGCCTGTGGTGTTGCGATGCCTGATTTCCCTGCTCCTCTGGTGGGTGGTGTGTCTGAACACAGTGGTAATGTCAAAGCAAGGCTGTCTGTGTTGTAGCTGCGAGTTTGTTTTGCACAGGACTGCACTGCTGAACTCACTAGGGGTATCGGTGTCATCCTTCCTTTCTCAACTCATGTCCTTTTAGTCAGGCCCCAGGATGTGTAAGCTATCACATCACATACACACACACACACACACACACACACTCACACACACACCAGTTAACCTCCCACATAAATTGACTGTCATTTTTCTCCAAACATATGCTATATCTCACCGCCACTTGTCAATAACTGGGGTAACAGCCATTAAAATGTGTTGACCTTACAAGTCAAATCAGGCAATGTAATTTACGGGCAGTGTCATAGTAATGAGAGCAGTGAACATGTCTTGAGCATGTGTGTGTGTGTGTCTCTCTCTCTCTCCTCTCTTTGTGTGTGTGTGTGTTACACCAGTGACCATCTTTCTCTCCAGCATTAGAGTGTATTTTTTTCCCAAAGGTCCAGTTTCCACCCAGAAAGCGAGGAGGGCAGAGAGGACACTCTGACAGGGAGAGTGCCACGGCCGTAGAACCTCCAGCAGGATGCTGCCTCTTTCAAACAAATGGCACACACTTTAGAAGGAAGAAACATTTTACCTCCATTTTTTTTTTATTTTTTTTTTTGGGGGGGGGGGGGGTTATTCTCAAAGGGAATGTGACGAGATTGGTCCTCTGTAAAACACTTTAAAATCACAACACTCATTTTACATTTCATTCAAACTAAATAAATTTTTTATATACTTGAAACATAAGAACCACAGACAGTTACTTAAGAAAAAATCAAAGCAATTTCCTTACGGGTATTCAAATATTGAAATAGTATATCGACTGTCTCCAGCCATTAGCCATAGATTTGATTTGTACAGACTGAATAAATGATTTTCCCTCCTCAGACTCGGGGGTCCTACCCAACTAAACAGAGTAATACAGTCTGTAGATTTCCCCCTTCAGCAATCTGCAGTATACGGTGGCCCTGAAGTGCCAAACACAACGACAAAACAGAAAACACAACAACAAAACGCTTCTTCAGCTATGCATTGGTCTCACAGAGAAGGCTCAGTACTATGACGCCAGCGCAGCTTCCTCATCCACACTAATGAGCTGTGTTCAGCTGTAGATACTTATGACTTCCTCTTGATTTGTCAACACAATGTGTAGCTCTAACTAGATGTACCGCAGAGCGGTACAAAATATGACCGCCGCCCAGTCCAGCACATTTTTTCCACAAAAAGAAATCACACTGAAAGGCCTATATGATTCTAACTGTCTCACTAAATTGCATTATCCACACTCAATTCTCACTGGTATATGCTAGACAACAAGTACCAAAACATGATTAGTTCATAGATTTCACATGTAAAATTAATTTTATACAACCCCACCTCCATCTTGCCTGTTCATAATTCTGAGAAATTCTTGAAATGTGTGCATGTACATGTTTATGTTATGGGTGTGTGTGTGTGTGTGTGTGTGAGTGTGTGTGTGTGTGTGTGTGTGCATGCTTGTGTGTGTGCCTGCGTATGTGCCTGTGCATGCAAGCGTACATATGTCTACTGTGTGAGTATGTGTCATACGCAGGCCCGTCGCAAGAGGGGGGCAAGGCCCTGTGCGAACTTGACGGGTGCGAGGCCCTTTTAACTATACGTGCATGGAATCATGCAATAGCCTACTTTACACGTAACTTAGGCTACTGTCAGTGTATATTTAGTAGTAGGATAATACATTGACATGTCTTTAAGAGGGGGAATGATATATAACATTATAGCAGGCACAAATCGTTGGCCATAATAAGCCGTTTATTATCCGCCTAGTTGCTAGTAGAGATGCGCGGTTCGCGGTTACAGCCGCGGACTCCGCGGTTAAACCGCGGATCGGGCGGATGACGTGAAGAAATATAATATTTTAATTAAATTCGGGCGGGTGGCGGTTGAACCAATCAAATGAAAAAAAATATAGCCTATACATTGTTAAATTGTGTTACCTACAACCGAAAAAAACGAGCACACTTTGAAATAGTCAAATTAAAAAAAAAAAATTCATCAGGCAGTTTGGCCTAGTTGCTTCTATGCATGCTGCTTTGTTTATCTATCAGAGACAGTGTTGCGGAATTGGTGTATTCCGATGTTTCACCGAGCAACCCCTCACGCACGCACGCACACACACACACACACACACTAAAGGTAACAAAGTTTAAATTAAGTAGCCTATCGTAGCCTACCAGCATGTTTTCCTCTCCAGTGTGCAATAAGAATGTAGAATAGGCTACAGTACAAGTTGACCGATGATTCATCTCCCATGTCGCGTCTCGTTGCAGAGCTAGGCCTCTAAGCAAATCTGCAACCTATGAGCTCAGCTGCCAGTATTGGAGGAGGCCTAAACATCTCGTAGAAGAGACTGACTGGGTTATTTTGTTATGATATTATATATAAAACACATAGTCATTGTAGCCTACCATTCAGGGAATAGACATGTAAAAGGGAGACAGATTATGGAGTGATAAGACTCAGAACTGACATCGGGCAATGGCAGTGCGAGATGTTCAGAACGTAAGAGCTAAAACTAATACAAGCTCAGTAACATCCACAGCGGAAAAAAAGAAGGTAAGAAAAATATAGTCGGAAAACTGAAGCTAGCAGTGTAAGGCAAGCAAGCAAGTTTGGCGGTTGTTACTAAAAATGTGAACATGCACGTTGCACTGCTGTGCGGTGGACTTTCGGAATGAATACAGTCGGCGTTTCTTTAATATCGAAAAAGACGCGCTCTCTTCCCATGCAGTCAAAATTAATGGGAGTCTTCTTCAGAACAGGCTTGTCATAGTGTCACGACATGGCAGTGCGTAAAGTAGCCTAGCCTATAATGTGAATGACTTGTTATTTTACTATGGATTTCTTTCTTTTTGCAAAAAATAAAGTACAATAGGCATTAATTAGTAGGCTAAATAGCAGCATGTTGAAATGATGTGCCAAATTGCGTTTTTTATTACAATGATAAAATTGTAGGCTACAGGCCGATGTGCGTTTTATTTGGAGACTTTTGCGAGACAGGGACTGAGTTTGCTACTGATATTCTGGGGATAGGCTACAACATAGCCAATGTAGGACTTTAGCCTTTTAATATATTTGCTGCATTGGGTCAGTCTTTCTAAAACAGGCAAGAGCGTTCTAGCCTCACGTCAGCAGCACGCATCACCCATATACATTAAAACAACCAGCGGATGGCGGGCGGGTGCGGTTTTGAAAATTGGTCAAAAAACGTTGGTGCGGATGTATGGCGGATGGATGATAAGTTTTGCTATGCGGTTACGGTTGAAATAATAGCCCATCCGCGCATCTCTAGTTGCTAGTGCTAGGTTGTTACAGCCTGTTATGAGAAGCATTTTTCAACTTTAGTAGGCTATGCACAGTGATTTAATTTACAATGGCACATATTGCATAAATACTTTATTGATTCTCACATTGGATATCCTCCTCCCTTTCGATGCTTTCCTCCAGTTGTAATGATCGAGTTGTTGCCCTCATTGGTGCTAACAACATTAACATTAACATGAATGCTTGTCTCCATAACCGTAGAACCACTGTCACTATCCCTGTGTGCCTGCTGCTGCTCGGCCACATCTCTAGATGAATTATTCACAAACCGATCCAGAGAACCATGCAGTGTCTTGTTGAACTCCTCTTTCTGTTTTAGTTTCTTTCTTTTCTCAGCACCAGACTGAAATTTACGAAAGCAGTCGCGCAGACGTGCTGCCGACATTTCCCCTTCGTTCTGGCTCGCCTTCCCGGCCGCTACAAGCCTGGCTGACCGCTACAACAAGCCCGCTACAAGCCTGGCCGGCAGGTGGCGCTACAAGCCTAGCCTACGTAACGACATCATGGAATAAAATTAAAAGATATTCATTTTTATTTAGGCCCTACTTTGTTTTTAAATCTTAAACAATGTCTATGCAGATTTAAATGAAATACAGTTCTTTATTTTAGAGACATATTGTATAAAGAGCAGCAATAAAGATTTAGAGATAAATGTGTATCTGTTTGTGCACATGTGTGCACATGAAATGGGTTAACATGACCCCTGGAGGCAAACATACGGAAAAAATGGTCATCCTAGGCCCTACAGTTCTCAAGATATTCACAGAGAACTGTGTCTGCCCTACCCTCCTTTCGGGGGGTCCAGTCCAGCGGGGGGGCTACAGATCAAAATGAAAAATGATGGTTCCATGCTATCCATGTGGGGGTACATGCCCACCAAGTTTTGTGTACCCCGGTCTTTCAGTGTCCCGGGAATCCTTGTTGGTGTACGTCACTAAATGTACAAAGAAATTATTTTATTGTAAGGCCCCCCATGAACGAAAGTACACAAAACTTGGCATGCATTTGGATGGTGTCATAATGATCCTACACTTTTAATTTCGTGCAGTTTTGACCTTGTCAGACAGAGATATTGTGATGAAAACACCTAATTTTTTTGCTTTTTAATTTTTAACTAGGTGGTGCTATACATGAAATAAGTGGTAATGGGATGGGTTGACATGCCCCCTTAAGACCAACATACATAAAAAAGGTGGACCTCCTAGGCCCTACGGTTTTCGAGATATTCACAGAAAACTGTGTCTGCCCTACCCTCCTTTCGGGGGGTCCAGTCCAGCGGGGGGGCTACAGATCAAAATGAAAAACGATGGTTCCATGCTATCCATGTGGGGTTACATGCCCACCATGTTTCGTGTACCCCGGTCTTTCAGTGTCCCGGGAATCATTGACGGAAATTTGGGCATGCGAAAAAGAAAAAAAAAAAAAAAAAAAATTCTGACTAAACCTATATGACCGCCGCTTCGCTGCGCGGCGGTCATAATAATACGTTTTATTTATATAGCACCTTTCTCAGACTCAAGGTCACTTTACAAAGTTAACACAAACAGAGCAAGACAGTAAAAAAAAAATAAAAAGGGCATTTGCGATGAGTCTAAGCGGTGGAGGAAGGTGAAACGTGTTCCTGAAACAGAAAGATCTTGAGATGAGCTTTGAAGAAAGGAAAGGATGAAGGACAGTCACTGTGGTATTGAGGGAGGGAATTCCAGAGCTTAGGGGCCCTGGCGCTGAAAGACCTGCCACCTAGGGTAGAGAGTCTGGTGCGGGGGACAGAGAGGAGATTTTGATTAGCGCATCTGAGGGAGCGGGAAGGAGTGTAAGAGATCAGAAGGTCACAGAGGTAAGGAGGAGCAAGGTCATGGAGGAATATCTACAATATTATTCACGTGAGTTCACTAGATACAGATCTGGATAGGCGTGTATGCTGGGAGGGGGATGTTGCCTTAGCCCAAAAAAGAATTGAAACCGGAATATTTAGGTTGAACCATTTACCTTGTTTTTTGAATCATGTTTTTACTTCTATTCTGTTAAGACACAGGAGAACCACACACAAACACACCTTAATGTTGCTATAAAAGCCTTGCTGTTAGTTTCCCATTACAAAGATTTCCAAACATGCCATTTTTGGCACCCATTGCCAAGTTCTCTGTCACAGACCACAGGCGAGCCGTTGTGTCAGGTGGGGCCCTCTCTCTCTCTCTGAAGTGGCCACAGACAGAAGGACTTCTTCTTCCATCCCCCAAAACACACACACACAGAGACACTCACTCACACCTGCTCCCACAGCACACCAGGGTCAGAGGTCAGAGCCCATTATAGAAGCAAGGGTGTGGTCACTGTCAAAGGACCTTCAAGGTCATGACCAGAGCCGTGCTGGACCCACCACAGTGTGGTCTTAAGCTGAGGACAGCAACCCATCAGATACAGCCAGTACAACAGCACTGCAATTGTTTAAGACAACACAAAAGAGAATGGCCACTCACCGGAGGGGCTTCAGGGTCCAAACGTTGCTGTTTTTTAATTCAAGTTTTCGGAGCTACTGTGTGGACTCTCTCCAGAGCTGCCAACCCTCACGCATTGGATTGACGTGAGAGCGCGTGGCCCAATCAAATGAATGAATCTCACGATCAATGCGTGAGAGTTGGCAGCTCTGCTCTCATTTGTCTTAACTTATAGTATACTTTGTCCTGTTCCTGGCCTGATAGGTGGAATGTGGACGCAACCACTCTACAAGGATTAATTTGGGTCAGATAACACAGCAGACTCTAACCACAAGCTCAGACTAATTGGCCATTGCATTTAACTGTTTATTATTTTACATTAAACTATGACTAAACAAATACACATGCACAACTAGCTAACAACAAATATAGCTGTGTGTGTGCTAACACAGATTAGATTGTTTCTGATGCTATCAGGCCCGGCCCAATCAGATTGGTGGTGCTGTGAACCCAATGTCCTGTTGAGGTAATAGTGAACAGGCCTAACGAGGCCTTTGGCCTGCCTGCGTCTGTTTACACAGCTGAGTCCCAACGACCTGATCGCCGCCATCATCTTCATTAGCATCGGTTAAGAATGGTCCAGAACACTGAGGAGCATGTGAACACCTCCAGGTTATACTCTCTTCCTTTCTCTCTCTCTCTCTCTCTCTCTCTCTCTCTCTCTTTCTCTCTCTATTGTTTTCTTTCTCTCTTTTTCTCTCACCCTCTCTCTTTCTCTTAAACACCCTCTATCATACAGTACAGTCTTTCCTTAGCCCCCCTGTCTGCTTCTCTCTCTCTCTCTTTCTATCTCCCTCCCTCTCTCTCTATTTTTTCTTTCTTTCTCTATCACTCTATTAGTTTCAAAGCCGTCCATGGCTCACACACACACACAGTCTGTTCCCCTCTGTCCAGGTGGTCCCTGTCAAACACCTTGGCCCCAGAGTTGGCCTCTAGGTGGAAGTGAGGTTTCTTAAATAAACACACAACTGTCATCTGTTTCAGCCGCAGCTAGTTGAACTGAGCGCCGACTCTAAAAGACTTCACACAGAGTGCTGCAGCAACAATCGGATTCTTGATCAGGAATGTGTTCCTGCAGAAAAGGTTACAAAGATATCCCTAACGACTATGTCTATAGAGTTTGTTCAGACTCCAGACCGTTCTGGTAAATCAAATGAGGGACACCAATGCATTCGTTAAACAAGGGAAACAAATAGAAACACTAGAGTTCCTTGCGAGGTTAATTCATCTATGAACTGATTGGCCCTGCTTAAAAGGTTCTTTAACTTCTGACTGAAAAGGAGCCCATCTCTTGGTAGAACTCTTTTTTTTGTTAGTCCCATAAAACACTCCTACGTAGCATGGAAGTTTGTTAGAGTCTGTGAAGCTAAATGATAAGAAGAAGCTATCCACTGATACAAACTGAGCAACCGAATATGCAATACATTCTTCTCCAAATGGGTGAAAGAACACACACATATCCAAACGCACACAGATGCACACACTCCAAATGGGTGAAAGGACACACACATAAGAACACACACACACACACACTTTGAACAGCCTCCCAGGCTTATGTGTGTGAGCATCTCATGTCTTGACTGCTGTCCTCCCCGTTCCTCTCGTCTCTGCAGTCCCTATACCCCACCAAGGCCGCTCGGTCCTCTCATGATTACAGTGTTTGGACAAAATGCCCTTTATAGCAAACAGCTGCCTTGCACAGCGGAACCGCCAATTTCAAGATTTCCTTCTGATTCCAGTATCATGATGCTTCCCTGACCTACCAATGTTTATCAGAGCGAAAGAGAGAGAAAGGGAACAATCGAGAGAGAGAGAGACAGACAGAGCGAATGAGAGGGAGAGAGAGAGAGCAAGTGAAGGAGAAAGAGAGGAAGTGAAAGACAGAGGGGAAAGAGGGAACTGAACTCTGAGAGGGTTCAGCATTCTTTGGCTCTGGTCTTGGAGGTGAAGTTCGAGAGCTTTTCTGCCTCACTTAATTTCATCTAAATTTAATGTGGATGTGCAGATCAGAGACCATGCAAGAGCCATTTGGAACTCTCGCTCTCTCTCTCTTTCTTTGTCATTGTCTCTCTCTCTCGCACACAGACACACACACACCATACCTTCTCTTTATCATTTAGTCATCATCCTTGTCCTTTATGAAGGGTAGATTAGTTAAAGACACGGCGAGCTGTTGTCACAATACACACATGCACACACAGCCTTCATGGTACCATTAGGTGATAAGACAGGGGCTCCCAACCTTTTTTGGCAGGTGACCCTATTTTGATGTCACAAAACATTGGCGACTCCAATCATTCACATGTTGCGAGAGCGCAACTCACCTCTGGTGTAACACCCAGACGAGAGCGGTTCTTTAGTTTTCCCCAAACATCCTTGCGCGCCTGGTTGTTTTGCTACTTTGTTTCAAACATTGACACCCACGTGACCTTTTTTTGTTGTTGTTTTCTATCAAACCTCATAGTCCATTGTGGTTAATCACAGCATTTGATTGTTTTCATGGTAAAAAATGGCAATAATTGTTTTCATGACCAGCTCTATCTATCTATCTATCTATCTATCTACCTATCTATCTTTCTATCTATCTATCCTTTTCTCACAATTGCCACATTGAGTTGCTGAGGGTTGCCTGTGTCCAGTCTAAGTCCAGTCCAGTCCAGTCGCAGGTGCCCTTTGGGACCCTGAGGCGGCCGATGCCCATAGCACGTCCCATCTTCAGGTTTCTGGGGCCCGTTGCTTGGCAACAAAGGTGGCAGTGGAGCTGACCTTGTGACAAGTGTCATCACTAATTGACAACAGTCTGCCCTCAGGGGTCTAGTTATGTAGTTATAATCTAGAGGGGTGTGTGTGTGTGCATGTGTGTGTGTATCGGGCATGGACAGGTAGAGGGCAGGGAATGAGGTGTCGTGAGGATAGGTTGTGTGAGATTCTGTCATTATTTAGACACTGTGTCCTCTCTGACAGTAGAGCCTTCTACCTGCATGTTTGTTTACACACTCACACCTCAGCACATCTGCACACAAGTTCTCTATGAGATATCACACACACATACACACACACATTGTACTAGCACATTCCAACATAAGCAGAAAGCAGTACAGAAAATGTAGAGTCATTTCTTTGAGTATACAGTATGTTTGCATATGTGTGTATTCCAGTATGCGTGTCAGTATGCGTGTGCGTGTGTGTGTGTCTGCTCTTTGAAGGGCAATTCCAGACGGGACACCAGAGACTGGTCCCTTTTCCTTCTCCTCCTGTTCTTCCTCTTCCTCCTCCTCCTCTTTGCTCCACTCCTCTTCTCTGCCTCCCTTCATCATCCTCTCTTTTCTCACCTCTGCTCTCTCTCTCTCTTACCACCTCTTCTCATCCTCTGCTTCCTGCCTCTCCCTCTCCCCTCTCTCATCCCTCTGTCCTCAGTCTCTCTTAATCCTGTTTCATTCCTCCTCTCCTCTCCCATGGATTCTCTCTCTCTCATCTTCCTCGCTTCTCACTTTCATCCTCCTCTTCTATGCCCTCTCTTTCCTCCTCCTCTATCTTCATTCATCCTTCCTTCCTTATTCTCTCTTTCTCTGCCTCCTCTGTCTCTTTCACCATTGTCATCCTCCTCTTCCTTCCTTTCTGTCCCCTTTTTCCTGTTCTCCTCTTTTTTCATCCCTCTCTTCCTCCAGTTCCTCTCTTCCTCTCTCCCACAGTCATCCCTCAGTCCAACATGCTGTGACATGCTGTCTCTGTTCTTCCCCTGCGGCCCACACACTTTACAGTGACAGTCTGAGTCAGTAGCTGGGTCTCTATTTAGCTCAGTCCCATAGCTTATGTGCATCCATTAACATTCGGCTAAAGAAATGTGCGTTTGCATGCCTTTTCATGCACTTGGTTGAGCAAAATAAAAATAGGATATTCTCCTTTTCAAGGGAAGAGTTCTAAACAGGTGTGTGATCAAAACATAAGGTTGTCAGGGCAACGTTTGTGGAAAAATGTAGGCAGAAAATGCAACCTACCTGTTTCCATCAACTTTAATCACATATACTTATGTGAATCGCTAGTAAATAAACCTCAATCAAATGTTTATGTATATTAAAAGATTGTATGTTTATTTCAAATGTTTCCAGTCAGGAATTCTTATTCAAATGGTCAAAATGTGCATAAAAAGGTTGAATAGAAGCCCAGTTTCTGTCTCACATCTTGCGCTTACAAACATACAGCACACCGCCTACATAACTGAATAGACCCATCTGGTACTTACGCCCATCCACAATGTTGTATGAATGGAAAGGACACATTGGTTACCGTCATTTTGTATGTACTTGTCCTTATGTTACAGTAATCAGCAGTTTAAACCTTTGGGAACATCCTGGAAGCCCAACTGAAAATTGACCTTCAAATCTGTGTTGTTTGTGTTAGCAGATTCAGGGATTTGATTAATTATCCACATGGGCTGGTCTGGACTATAAGATGGGAAATGGTGTGTCTGGCCTCTAATTAGCCTCCATGGTGACCCGTTCCTGCCCGAGCTGCGTTTGGCCTGTCTGCTATCGTGACCCACTTTACAGAACGTGGTGGACTGCATTCTTAGATGGAGTGCTATCGCGCTCGTCCACAGTGATCCTGAGAGATGAATGAAGTGATGGCCGTCTGAATGAAATGATGTCTGCTGAGAGGAAACCTAACCTTGGTCCTCCAACATCAGCCTATTTGATATTGCCTCTCCTCCATCTACAGTATGGCTCTTCCACTCTGCCATTCACACCTCTCCCTCTCCATCCCTCTGAGTCTCTCTATCTGTCTCTCCCTCTCCATCCCTCAACTCTTTCACCAGCCACTATAGATATATACAATGATTAAAATGTGCTACTGTCCAACTACCCATGATTAAAATGTGCTACGGTCCAACTTGATCTATACTGCGTAGCACATAATCTGATTTTAATATGTATACATATGTAGGCTATATTTAACATTTGTTTTGTATTTGGTCTGTTATGAAATCATGCATTGACCCATTTAAGCACAGCTCAGTTTTAAGAAACTTAAATACATGCATGCTTAGCATTTTGTGAAAAGAATCATTAAGGCTACATTGACAACTCTTAACCATGAGCTGCCTGTATATTGTCTGATTCTAATATTTACAGATATCTAGGCGATGTAAGCACAGCTCAGTTTTAAGAAATGCTTAAAGCCAAAAGACCATGTTGAATTTTTCTACAATTTATTTCAAAACCGGATTACTCTGGAACAGCTAACTATACACGGGAATGCATTACACCTTTGTGTTCGGTAAGGTCTGCTGTTTATTCTGATATATGGGTTGTCATGTGTTGCGTGAAGAGTGTGTAGGCCTAAGATATTCCACCGAGACGAATGGATGTGGAGATGGGCGCAGAGAATAATTATTAAATCTCTTGAAGTTATTTTTTCTCGAACTGTTTATCACAGCAAATAGTGGCTATAGCACCGTTTAAAAGCTGAGAAAAGGCTCTTTCATGTGACACATGTGTGATGAGTAGCCTACTCGAGGAGTTCAACAGAGAACAATGGGTGAATTTGGACGCATTTCATATGCCTTGTAGTGAAGTGAAGCTGAAGCACAGCCCAGGAGACTCACTGGTAGTTATTATGACCGCCGCGCAGCGAAGCGGCGGTCATATAGGTTTAGTCCGATTTTTTTTTTTTTCTTTTTTTTTTTCTTTTGCCCAACTACCCAGAAACTACCTTTCTCATGCCCAAATTTCCGTCAAGGATTCCCGGGACACTGAAAGACCGGGGTACACGAAACTTGGTGGGCATGTAACCCCACATATATAGCATGGAACTGTCGTTTTTCGTTTTGATCTGTAGCCCCCCCGCTGTACTGGACCCCCCGAAAGGAGGGTAGGGCAGACACAGTTTTCTGTGAATATCTTGAGAACCGTAGGGCCTAGGATGACCAATTTTTTCCGTATGTTTGCCTCCAGGGGTCATGTTAACCCATTCCATGTGCACACATGTGCATAAACAGATACACACGCACACACATACATTCACAGTAATCATACGTATGACACATACTCACACAGTAGACGTATGTACGCATACATGCACATGCACAAACACACATACGCAGGCAAACACACATACGCAGGCAAACACACAAGCACGCACACACACACACATACACACACACACACACACATAAACATAAACGTGTACACGCACACATGCACACAATTCAAGAATTTCTCAGAATTATGAACAGGCAAGATGATTTATTTTTGTGGAAAAAATGTGCTGGACTGGGCGGCGGTCATATTTTGTACCGCTCTGCGGTACATCTAGTTATAGGTAGGCCTAACTTCAAATCAGCGCGATTTACCCTTATAGGCTACTGCACATTACACGATCTGTACGAGATGATCCGCAGCAAAGTGAGAAATGATTTAACTCTTTGTGTAGCGCATGTGAGCGCTTTCCCCCCCATTTCAACCTGAATATTGGTGGGGACATTTCAGTCGTAATCTGACATTGGTGTGGACACGTCCTTCGGTCCCCACGCAAATCTACGCCCCTGCTCTGCATTACATTGCAAGGCCTTACGTTCTGATTTCTAGTAACTGCATTGTGCACAGCACTCTCCAGTGCTTGAGCAGACAGGCAAGCCCATATGACCACCTCTAAGGCAACAACAACATGCACAGTGACTACTTACAGGGAGCCTTGAGCTTAATAAGGCTACATACTATAGCTAATGCCACAGACTTACCATCTCCCTGCTAAATGAGCTGCCTCAAAGCAATAAACACGTTTCATATTCCAGAAGTGATTCTTTCTGACACCGTAGGAATGTTAAGTATTCATAATACATGAGTTTGATGTGGGTGATGTGGTCTCTGTGCTGTTTGATCCTAGACAGAGCTCACTGGAAAACAGGCTTGGGAGCTGAGGACGAGACGCAGAGAGAGACATACTGAGACGGAGAGAGACAAACTGAGACGGAGAGAGAGACATACTGAGACGGAGAGAGAGACATACTGAAACGGAGAGGGAGACATACTGAGACAGAGAGGGAGACATACTGAGACAGAGAGAGAGACATACTGAGACGGAGAGAGAGACTGGCGGAGAGACGGAGCGCGAGACTGGTGGAGGTCTGAAGGGGAAAGAGTGCAGAGAAAAGGGTGGGGTGGGGACTGCGAGAGAACGAGTGGAAGAGAAAGAGAGGGAAAGAGGGAGAGAGGAAGGTTGAGAGAGAGAGAGAGTGAGAGAGACTTAAAAAAGCAGTCCATCTGCTGCGTCGCCTATAGCCTGCTCCTTGTTAACGTTGCCTCGCTGAGATCATCTGAATGCCCGAGCAATCTGCAGTAGATTCCACAATTTTCCATACGTGTATACACACACACACACACACACACACACACTTGCTCATGATTGAGAGCAGAAAAGTCTGCCACAGGAATCCCCGTTGGCGCGCTTTCCACTTCCAACTTTCACAGCAGGAATGTCGGATATCCAGGGATTTTTACAGGCTTGGATTTAGAGGGGTCTCTCTCTCCTCGACCCCCGAACAAATCTTTACATTACTGTAGCCTTTCGGCCTTCCCCTCCAAACCCAAGTCTTAATTGCAGCCATACTGTGGAGTGGAGTGGAGAGGAGGCTGGACATTTGGTGTGTGTGTGTGTGTGTGTGTGGGGGGGGGGGGGGGGGGGGGGGGGACGGTCAGTTTAGCGTTGGAGAAGAAGAAGAGGATCAGAAGAGCAGGAAGAACTGGTGTGTGGTTACCTTTCAGGGTCGATCTTGGGGGAAGGGAGGAATAGAGAGAGAGAGAGAGAGAGAGAGAGAGAAAGCATAAGAAGAGCTGAGAGGGAGGAATAAACTGGAACCATAAGCATCCCTGCCAGAAGGGAAAGGGAGTACAAGAGAGAAAGAGGGAGAGAGAGTATAGGCAGAGAGAAGGAGCGGGAGTGCTGAGGAGAAAGGGAGGGAAAGCACAGAGGAGAGAGAGAAAGAGGGAGATAGTGGAGGCAAAGAGAGAGAGAGATGAGGAATAAGCAGTCTAATCCAGTGCACATGTTCTGTAGGCTGAGGGTCTGGTGGCCTCATTCAAACAACTCACTCAACTCCCTCAGACGCTTCCTATAGGAGTGGCCCTGCAGAGTAAAAATAGCACGATCCATATGGAGGGGCTGACTAACACACATGTGCACGATCACACACACACACACACACACACACACACACACACACACACACACACACACACATACAGACAGACATACAGAGAAACACAGAGAGAAAGAGAGAGAGAGAGAGACAGACATACAGAGAAATACAGAGAGAGAAAGGGAGAGAGAGAGAGATACAGATATACAGAGAAACACATAAACTCAAGCACTACTGGACATGTACTGATATATCCACATACACACGTCTAGATATGCATACAAAGTAGCCAAATAGGCTTCAAGAACGGAGTGTCCTTAGAGTGTGAGTGTGTGTGTGTGTTTCCACTCAGTGTTGTATTCAAATAGCCTGGCCCCGCCCACTTAGATCTTCTTTCAGGGAGATCAAGTCTGGAACACCACAAGACAACCGTTTCCCTCAGACAAGAAAAATGTCAGGCCAATCAGCGACGAGAGGGGAAGACGAAACCAAATCTTATTGTGATAAACAGAAGCAGCAACGCCTGCAAACATCAAAAATTGGAAAATTGCAGAAATTTATTTACAGTAAAGGTAGACCCACATACTGTACATGTTCCCTGACTGTTGGTGCTGTTTATTGTCAGTTTGTAAAGTTTAGGTGAAGTAAGAAGTAACATTAGGAATGGTAAGGCTGGACCAATGATTTCAAAGTTAGTGCCCGTTGTGATGCAAGTGTTGCAAACGTTTCCCAATCGAGAGTTGCCAGACTATTTAAAGGCAAAAACTGATTAATTCTGCAGACTGGATCAACTTACTCTAAGCCCTAAGAACCGTAATTCCAAATGTCAAACCCCTCTTGACTGTATGTATGGATTTGTACTCCTAACCAGTGGCACAAAAAGTGGGTATGCGCTATATGCGGCGCATAGGGGCGCAGCACCATGGGGGCGCCAAAGCGATGGTAAAAAATAAAAAATAATAATAATATACTTGGTATATTCTATATGTAGCTACTGTTGTACGTTTCTAAATCATTTCTGCATTTCCTCAATGTTAAATAACATTTTAGAGGACTAACAGGCTAGAGTAGGCGCCCTATCTAATAAGATTATCATAGAGTTTTGACATAGAAGAGGGAGTGGGGGCGCCGTGAGCGCTGAGTGAGCAGGTACGAGTATTGAGTTTTCGTCTATGGAAAAAGATGGATAAAGCAAAAAAGCTGTCGGGGGCTAAAAATAGAAAAAGAAAGGGAAAATGAGATGGCATGTCAAGGGATGCGACAAATAAGTGGATGGTGAAAAGCAACAGGTAGGATTTAAAGTGTGACGTCTGTGCTTGGAGGCACACGTTTCATGTTCACGTTATTCATGTTACCAGACTAACTAGCGTTTGCTAAGCATATGCCGATTGGAATAGCCTATTCCATTCAGATAGCTAGGTGGCTACCATGCTCATACTGCACTTTTAATGGCAAACTGCATAATGAAGCATTGCAATGTGAGAAAGAAATAGTGGCAGCACTAATAATAGTTATAATAGAAATAGTTTAATAGTTTTATAATAGAAATAGTAATAATAGAAGTTTGCTGCACACTGCCCCCCCCCCTCCCTACATACACAGCACATTGTCTTCAGGATCTTCTTCAACACACATCCTCTACATACTTACAGCACACTGCCCCCACCTACCCACACACACACTGCACACACACACACACAGTCACTGCTCCACTCCCCTCCCGCCCACACACACATCTTCACTGTCATCACTCACATACATCATACATACAGTACTCTGCTTGCAATAGTAAGTCCCTTCACCATACTTGCAGTACACTGCACCCCCCCCCCCCCCCCCAATACACATTGTCTCATGAGGAAGCTTCTCCAACACACATATTGCACACTGCCCTCTCCCCACATACACAGCACACTATCCCATCTCCCTTGACATCCCCCCAACACACACACCAAGACCCCTGGCAGTTGGGTTAGCCCCTTGAGCCGTGGATCTGCCCAAGGTTTCTTCCTTGGTAAGGGAGTTTTTCCTTGCCCCTGTTGCTCTTGGGTGCTCCTTGTTGGTGCCAATCCCAATCCTCCCCCACCTTTCTTATGCAGCCCTTGTCACTTAATCTACTAAACCCCTTCTACTGCACCCCCCCCCCCCCCAATAAATGCACAAATAGGCTCACACCAGACATAATTTCACTGCATTTCTTACTTCCAGTAACTATATGCATGTGACAATAAACTTCCTTGTATCCTTGTATCCTTGTAAACTGCAAACAGAAATGTCACACTAGCAACAACTCATTACATGTTTCCATTTCTTAACAATGAAGACTCCTTGTAATAACTTAATATTGTGCTGTCAATGTGGCGCAAACAAAGGCTAGAGTTGGATCAGCCTTATCCTTTGTGAGTAACAGCTGGCAAAAGGACGTTATGAGAACCGTTTAGACTCTCTTAAAGTGACAATGCGACATAACAATACTTCAGTTCAAATAGGCAGAATTTCTTAAAAAATAATAACATGTAATACATTATTGGCCTTTTGTTTTACTTTAGTTGTTTGCAACATGCAGCCTTTAGAGTGTCCTTGTCCTCTCTCCTCAGTGTGCAGCCTTTAGAGTGAGTCTACTGCTCAGCTAACAGTGCTGCTCTTGGCCCGAGCGCCAACGCTACCTTTGCCAGGCGGTGCCCTCTCAGCTCCGAGTCCCCCCTCTCCTCCCCTGCAGTGGGCAGGAGGCCTGGTCAGCTGCTCTCGGAGAGCAGGCACACTGGCATGCTCCGTTCTGGGGGTGGCACCGAGTCATAAGCCAGCTTGTGCCCTACGCTCTCAGGCAGTGTACTGTCACATTCACAGTTTGTCTGTGTTTCAGTAGAATAGTTCTCTCTCCCACTCTTCATCTCTCTCTCTCTCTCTCGCCATCTAATTGCAAATCATCAGACAGAAAGACAGACAGATATAGATAGATAGATAGATAGATAGATAGACAGATAGATAGATAGATAGATAGAGAGAGAGAGGTGTGGAGAAAGGGAGGAAGATGGGACCGTGTGGGTCAGCTACGTCTCTCTGTGCTCTTTGGTGATCTCCCCTCAGGTCCGCCCCTACAGGACATGGAGCCTGTGTGTGGGACTCATGAATAACGACTTATCACAACGGGATGGGACATCACCCGTCAACTCCTCTTCCTCCTGCTGTCAACTCCTCTTCCTCTTCCTGTGTGTGAGAGAAAGACACGGATAGTCCATACATGCTGCCCCCTCTCTCCTGTCTCATGTTCTCACTCTCCTCCTCCTCTAAAGGAGGATTTAGAGGAGGAGGAGGATTTAAATCTGGGAGAGGGGGAAACCATTAGACTATTGAGGCCTATATAGACATCTTACAGCATGGTATGGCCTTTTCTGCTAGCATACCCAAGCAGGAGAATGCACATAGTCAAAACTACTGTGAAAATTGATTGAACCGTCTCCACACATACATGTTTAATTCACTAGCTCTGTGTTCTCTTCAGTATTCCTACAGAATAACCTTGCCAATGAAATCAAAACAGACAAGCAAAATCCCGTCTTAAACTTTCCCTAACCTTGAAAAAACAAGCACAGAAGTATGAAAGAAACATATGGCGTTCGGAGACATTAATTCAGTTTGCACGGAACTCGGCGCTGGGAAATGTATTGCATCAGCACGCTGTTCTCCAGAGATGCTCTTTTCCACCGCACAAAGTGACAAGCGGAGACGACACAGGCCGCATGTGAAATTGCACTGCCTCCACATTTATAAAAGCCCTTTTGAAAAGTGTGTAATAATTATAGCCTGCTGCATGTCGTTCCCACTGCATTCATAACTTGTGAAAAGTGTGTAGGCTAGCAGGCTGCAGAATAGGAAATGAATGTTGTGCTGAACTAGAGGTCTTTGCAGACTTGATCTGAGAACTTGTACAATAGAGAGGTGCACTTGTCTGTTGCAATGCACTCTCCACCTCTTATAGTGCTGTTGTCAACTTTATAATAGCACCTATACTAGCTCACTGCTGCCTACACAATTACAGCGTATGGCTTTTGCACACCGCAAAAGCAATTACAGAAAACAATTAAACAAAAGGTTCCTCATGAAGGCCTTTTGACTGCAGTGTCTGGAGGCTGCGTGTGCAGGAGGAGTAGATCAGGAATCAGGAGAGAATCTCAGGAAAGAAAGACAGAAAACAAACTGGGTGTAATGAGGTGAACAGAGGCCAATCTCTCTCTCCCTCTCACTCTCTCCCTCTCTCTCTCTTTCTCTCTCCCCCCCTCTCTCTCTCTTTCCCTCTCTCTTTCAGAAAGAGATTATGGATGGATATTTGCTATCCATATACTGTGACATACCGCAGGAGGGTACTCCTCTGTTGATCTTGGACTCAGGTGGCTCTGCTTGCAGCTGTGTGTTTACCATGGAGTTTGAATCCACACCAGCCATCATCTCTCAGTCAGCTTGTAATTAGATACCTCTAATAATATTTATATACAGCACCAATAGACCTCATATAGGAAATTAGCAAACTAATTAGCATTACCCCCAAGGATTTAATTATACACCTTGCAAACATACAATGCATGAAATGTTTTGTATATTTTGCACGGACACTATACAATACAGTATATGCAACAACAAACACCTGTGTGCATGTATTCTAATTTACTAATGTTATATTTCCGCATACTGCAATTTGATTTCTGCTTTGCACAAACACTATACAAACACCTGTGTGCATGTATTCTAATTTACTAATGTTATATTTCCATATATTCAGTAACAAAGAAGGTCCGCACACTTGCTCTCCGTTTAATGTTGATGTTGATATTTCTGAGAGATGTGAAAAAGACATGTCATAGCCTGTAATACTGGTACCATAATGTCTAAGGTCTGGAGATCATCCTTTTATTTGGAGTTTGTGCAACGTTCTGCTTATGTATATGATAAAAAGAAACCCCTGTAAGACTTGATAAGATCACTTTCTAGCTAACTATACATCTTGTTAGTGCGTCTGTCTAGATGATTGTATGCTGTAGGTCCCTGTTAAAACTGTATGTCAAGTATATATATTTTTCTATCTTTCTATATAGTTTTGTATTTTTCTACAGATATATTTTTCTACAGAGACTTGATATACAGGATGATTTTATATTTTGCTGTTATACAAATGTAATTTTCTAAATGTGTTCACTATTGGGGGTGGACGATGTATGTATGTATTGTGCACTCCGGTACATACGGGTCAGGTGACCTATGACCTATTTAAAATGGTGATGGTCTTTTGTCTGTTCAAAGTCTGATGAAGAGCCGAAGGGCTCGAAACGTCATGTGTATGGGGATTTAAGTCAAATAAAAGAAAATAAACGGAGAGCAAGTGTGCGGACCTTCTTTGTTACTGGATCTTGCTCTTTGGGCTCCTGCACCTTAATTTGGATGTGCGCACGTTCCCAAACTGAAATATTTCCATATATTCTAATTTACTAATGTTATATTTCCATATATTCTAATTTACTAATGTTATATTTATATTATATATGCAACAAACACATGTACTCTAATTCGCTAATGTAATATTTCAGCATACTGCAGTTTGATTTCTGAATTGTGTTTTGTGTTTTCTGGTCTGGATCCCATGCTGTGTGTGTACAGTATGCTGTGAGTAAGCCAGTGTTAGCTGCAGACTGGTGAGATGGTGATGATGGTATGGCATTGATGCATTAGCCACACTAATGAAAACGGTTGACATGCCCCTGACAGGTGGTGAGTCCACTGTATTTAGAGCCCTCGCAGGTCCGTCCCAAATGCCAGCACAGGGGGTGAAAACCAAACAGGGCAGCTTCCTACGCGCTCCTGAAAAGGAAAAGGTGCCTGTGTGTGAGATTTTAAAGAGCTTTATGTTAACCTTTATGTTGCACTTGTGTGGTGGGGGCTGGTTCCTGTTTTTCTGGTGTTTTCGGGATTTTAGGCATGTTTTCGTTTGTCTCAAATACACACACACACACACACACGCATGCACACATTCAAACACACACACACACACACACACACACACACACACACACACACACACACACACACACACACACACACTTGCTCAAGGACACCGCAGCTGGCACTGATGAAAGTGAAACATCTGTTGCCTGGAGAAGGTTCCAGAGTTCCACACTAGGCCCCCAGGATGTCCTCTTTATAGCTAGTGGTTTAGAGGAACCGGTGCCATCAAGAACTGTTTTGGGGTATATTATAGGTTCTGAAAAGGACCTTTATCAACACTCAGTCTGTTACTGTAAAAAGGATTCTTCACAAGTAAAAAGTGCAATAAAACCTAACTATTTTTTGTATCTGAAAGTACAAAACAGTTGACAGTTCAGAAGTAAACATGCATACTGCAACATCATAGCTGTACCTTGTCCATGTAATTTCTATGTCTGCATGTTTGTGAATTCGACGTGTTTGTATGTGTGTGTGTGTACGTGTGTGCATGTGTGTACATGTGCATGTGTGTACATGTGCGTGTGTGTGTGCACGTGTGCATTGTGTGTGTGTGTGTGTGTGTGTGTGTGTGTGTGTGTGTGTGTGTGCGCATTGTGTGTGTGTGTGTGTGTTTGTGTGTACATGTATGTGTGTGTGTGCATTGTGTGTGTGTGTGCTGTGGTAACGGATGGTCAGTGGGGTCAGAGTGATATAACACACCGTTGGGTTCTTGGGCCATCTGTGTGAGCAGGGGCATGACATCACCTCTGGGCACCCGAGTGCCCCTGCTCTGCCCAACCCTGCCCAGCTCTGGCAGCCCAACCTGGGCCACGCTGTCTGGGCTTGGCCTGGGCATCGCTCATACTCTGTGTGTGTGGAGGAATGTGTGGGCATGTGGTCGGGGTGTATGTGTTTTTCTCTCTCTCTCTCTCTGTGTGTGTGTGTGTGTGTGCGAACACCTATGTCTGAAAGCAGCTATAGTCTGTGTGTGTCTCTCTCTCTCAATGTGTGTGTGTGTGTGTGTGTATGTGTGTGAGTATGTGTGTGTGTATGTCTGTCCGTCCCTGTGTATAGTAGACTATAGTGTGTGAGTATTGTGTGTGTGCGTGTATGCGTGTGTGTGGTAAGGGTGTGGTTGTGTCTGTGTGGCCGTGCTTTTGTGTGTGTGGTAGTGTGTTTATGTGTGTTTCTCTCTGTGTGCATGTGTGTGCATGCGCTTATTTGTGTGTGTGTGTGTGTGGTTGTGTGTGCATGCGCGTATGAGTGTGTGTGTGAGTATGTGTGTGCATGCGCGTATGAGTGTGTGTGTGTGAGTATGTGTGTCCACGCGTGCATTACTGTGCAGGTAACTGCATGCTTGCTTTGGTGTGTCTGTGGATGCTTGTGTGAATGTGTTTGTCCTACGGTCTGCACTGTGTGTTCCACTGCACCTCTCATTACCAGGGAATAGTGTGTGTGTGTGTGTGTGTGTGTGTGTGTGTGTGTGTGTGTGTGTGTGTGTGTGTGTGTGTGTGTATGTCCGTGATATGCAGTAATATGTGCAACAAAAGTGACCCATCACACAAGAGACTGACAGCTCACACACAAGCTAACAGAGATTTTAGGATACTATTAGTTCACCTGCACATCATAAAAGCCCACTGTTTATGTGTGTGTGAGAGAGAGAGTGTGTGTGTGTGTGTGTGAGTTAGTGTGTACTGTATGTGTGTCATTGTGTGTGTTAGTGTGTGTGTGAGTCTGTATGTTTGTCAGCATGTGTGTGTGTGTGTGTGTGTCTGCAGGTCTGACGAGGGGAACATTCCTTTGGCCATGCAGGAGGCTTGTGTTACTGCTGTATAACCACACTGTGGAACCTGGCGCAGTCTACGTGAGGCCCACTAACCAGTGCTGCCCTGTTACCTGTCCAAGGCCTTACCTGTCCAAGGCCTCTATTGCATGTGGTGTGGGAGAGCGGACCGTCTGTGGCATGAGCCACACCAGATGCCAAGGAGGACTACTGTGTGTGTGTGTGTGTGAGTGTGAGTGTGAGTGTGTGTGTGTGTGTGAGGGTTTCCCCTGAGACTGCAAGAACAGATTGTGGAGTTCCTCTCAGTCAGCAGGAGTGCTGGACCTGCAGGCATCTGGCACAGGAAGAAACACGGCAGCATATGCACACACACACACATACACACACACACACACACACACACACACACACATACATAGACTCAGTTCTCTCTTATATACCTACAGGCACCCACACCCACACACATGCAAAGTGATACATGCATTCACACATATTCACAACACAGAACACACACACACACACACACACACACAGCATATGTCTGCAGCATGACTCATTCATTTAGATGAGGTATGTTGGACTTGGGCCAGTAGGGCACACAGCAATGGCCCTGTCATAATGAAGCTCTGATCTCATCACACACACACACACACACACACACACACACACACACACAGTGTCTGCTCAGTGATGTATCTAGGTCTTCCTCTATAAAAGTGCAAGTGAGTCAAGTCAAGTCACATTTATTTATATAGCACACTTAAACGCAATGTAATAGACCCAAGGTGCTCACAGAAATAAAATAAATACAGTAATAAAAACAAAAATATAAATGACAAAAAATAAAAAAGAAATAAATGAAAAATACAAAATAATAATAATAATGATAATAATAATAAACAGATTATGATTGTAGATAAAAGAACATATGTGACCCTGCAAGCCGAAACCAGTCGTTTTGCACACAGTGCTATTTTGAGAACGTATGGCGTAACAAACGTATGGGTTAAAATGTTGAATTTCATGTTTTTGCATAATTCAACAGTAGTCTACACTTTCATATTGTGAACAAATTTCACGGATAAACATACGTTTTGACTGTTAAACCCTCACTTTATTTAGGTGAAGATTCAACACATTAGCAGTCATTCCCTTTGTCCACGCCGCTATACAGTTTTACGGTACAGCTAAAATGTACTCATTACTCGTTACTCAATGTGTCAGCTCTCTATCATTCTTTGCAGATGTAACCGAATATGAATGTGAAAGACTTGCCTTTCAGGGCATGAACAGTCAAAAGCACAAACTTTTAGAAATATCCTGGCGTCATTTTACGGACCAGGAGAAGTTTTCCATTGACGTAGCGCATTTTAAAAGTAGCCTAGCCTAGGCCTATACACAATCTGTGTACACAGGACTTTCTCTCCCCTTACTTCCCCCGAAATACATTAATTATATTCTATAGTGACACCCTATGACCGTCCCAGGTATTAACTAGGGGGCAGAAAAAGACACTCACTCGGTTGATGAAACTGGACATAGCCAGTCATCCGCTTCAAAGTCACGCTATCGTAAGGCTAATAATAGCTGTGTCCTCACACTATCGCACGTGACAATTTACTTTAAAAGGTGATTTTCTCCTCTTCTGGCATATCGTGACAGGAGAACCATGCCAACTTTGGATGCGGTTATCTTAGCGATACTTTTTGCAATACCCTCGATAAACAGGGCTCTCACTGACTTGCTTATTGAAATTGAAAGAGGAATCTAGGTTTAGATTTCCTAGATTTCTGACCTCACTGTGGCAATTTACAGCCAGTGGCTGTGCATTTCTTATCTTAGGAACAGAGCTGAATGGACCAAAAATAATTATCTCTGTTTTCTTTTCCTTTAATTGTAAGACATTTGCAGCCATCCAACTCTTTATGTCATTAAGGCAGTTAAACAGGCTTTCCAAAGTGCAGGAACTTTCGGCTGTTAATGGCAGGTAAAATTGAGAGTCATCTGCATAGCATACTATCACTGCAGATGCTAAACATGTTATGTGAGTTATCCCAAACCACATGTGCTATGCACATTTCTGTCTTGAAATGCTTAACTGAACACACACACACACACACACACACACACATAGTGGACATCTGTCATCATTCGACCGCCCCCCCTTTCACCAGAAAAGAGAATGACAAATGCTGAAACAGAGGAAGACTGAAGTTTCCTCTTCCAGGTCAACTGGAGAGTTGTTGAGATTTAATTACGCTGCAGATTTATCGGCACACAGCTGCTTTGATACGGACCATGGCCCTGGTTTTCCGGGCCCTGTGGAACCTGGGGAATGGATGTGATTGGAGTTTTACTGCCGGCGGTTTCAACCAGCATCAGTGTGTTTATAAGTAGAGGATGAGGTTGAGGGCTCGCTGAGGTCGCCGTGTTTCAAGTGTTGTTGTGTAATAGCTTAAGATTTATGAAGCAGACACTTTTTAGTCTGGAGTTGATTGAAGCTCAGCATGCCACTTTGATTTTTCATAAAAAATCGAAAAACACACAAACACACACACATAAATATACAGACAGGCACACACGTCCATACAAGTGCGCACAAACACACAGACACATACACACACACACACACACACATACACACACAAACACACATCAGCATCCGTGAATTGGTTTGAACAGTTTTCTGGGGTCCGCTGCAGCTGTGAGACCCCCCATGGTGTTCGACAAGATCGGCATTCTCCAGAGTTCCCAGTGAAACCAAGACTCCAGCACCCAGCCTCATGTAAGACCCATGAGGCCCGGGCTACAGCGGGTCCGCAACCCAAGTGCTCTGTTCGGGGAGCGTAAAAACAGTTTTAGAAAACTGGTCAAATTTTTTCAAACGTACGCGCCGCTATCACATCTGGTGTAACCTGCTCCATTAATAATAATAATAATAATATAATAATAATAATAATAATAATAATTATAATAAGCTTTATTTGTATAGCACCTTTCATACACAGAATGCAGCTCAAAGTGCTTTACATTTGAAGCATGTAACACAATAATATTCAGTCAGTCATTATCAATCACTTATCTTCATTGCTGGGGCGTTTATGATCCACTCAGCAACATATCAAAAATATAGAAAATAACATGTCATAAGACTGGCAGCCTTAACCCTTTACCCCCCACAAGCACGCCATATGGCAACTGTGGCAAGGAAAAACTCCCATATTCCAGGAAGAAATCTTGAGCAGAACCTGACTTAATAGGGGGAGCCCATCTGCTTCTGGCTGGCTGCGCCCTCCAATAGCAGCAGATGTAGAATAATCTGAAAAAGTAGTCTACAGGATAAGATGAGTTAACTAAAAGCTTTCCTGTACAGGTATGTTTTCAGATCTTTTTTAAAAATATTTACTGAACTCGCCTGCTTGATGTACAGAGGCAGGGTGTTCCATAGTTTGGGGGCATAATGGATAAAAGCAGCTTCTCCACTTTGTTTGTGGAGCACTTTGGGTACGATTAAAAGATTAGAATTGGATGATCTAAGTTTCCTTTGTGGTTGATAAGATATTAAAAGCTCAGAGATATATGAAGGTGCTATGCCATTCAGAGCTTTGTAAGTAATTAACATAATCTTAAAATCAATTCTATAGGAAATAGGGAGCCAGTGCAGTTCAGCCAACACAGGGGTTATGTGTTCTCTCTTCTTGGTCTTAGTTAAAAGTCTAGCCGCAGAGTTCTGTATGAGTGCCAATTTCTTTAGATGTTTTTTGGGAAGACCAGTGAAAAGTGCATTGCAGTAGTCTAACCTGCTAGTGATAAAGGCGTGAATTAGTTTTTCTGCATCTTGTTGAGTTAAAAAGGGCCGCATTTTGGCAATGTTTCTCAGGTGGAAATAGGCTGCCTGAGTAACTTTACTGATATGGGGCTTAAAACTTAACTCTGCATCTAAGATGACACCGAGGCTTGTTACTTTTGGTTGGACCTGGTGCGCCAAGTTCCCCAGATTACTTTGAACAATATCTCGCTTTAGTTTTGGTCCAACCAAAAGTACCTCTGTTTTGTCATCATTTAGTTTCAAAATATTTTTGCTCATCCACTGATTAATGGAGGTTAGGCATGCAGTGAGGGAGCAAAGGCCATCTGGGTTAGTTGGCTCCACAGAAATATACAATTGGGTATCATCTGCGTAGCTAAGGAAGTTTACATTATGCTGACTTATGACGTTTCCCAACGGAAGCATATATAGGGAAAATAGCAGGGGACCAAGGCAGCTCCCCTGGGCCACACCAAAAGGCAAGTCATGTTTTTCAGATACATGATCTCCTAGACTGATATAAAAATCTCTGCCAGTAATGTAGGTTTGAAACCAGTTTAGACCATTATCAGAGAGACCCACCCACTTCGCAAGGCGGTGAATTAGGATGCTATGATCAATGGTGTCAAATGCCGCACTCAAATCCAGAAAAATAAGGATTGAGACTTTGTTTGAGTCAGTAGCCAGTCTGAGATCATTGACTATTTTTACTAGAGCCGTTTCTGTGCTGTGATTTGATCTAAAACCTGATTGGAATTTTTCAAGGATACTGTTTTCGTTGAGGAAGGTATTTAACTGATTACAAACGACTCAAATTGGTATGGTCAAGATTTGACTTTTTAAGTAAAGGTTTCACAACAGCGGTTTTAAAAGCAGTTGGAAATATACCTGTTTCTAATGAGGTATTTATTACCTTGAGAATAAAGGGAGCTAAGCTATCATATACTTTTTTGAGGAATCTAGTAGGGATTGGATCCAAAACACATGTTGGGAGCCGGTTTGAGTTATAATTTTACTAAGCTCAGATTGAGTAATAGTGCTAAAGAACCTTAATTTTGGGGGGCTGTTTTTGGGTGTACTATCAAACATATTACTTGTGTTACCAATAGCCTCCCTTATAGAAATGACTTTGTTTTTGAAGAAGTCTGCAAATTCTTCGCATCTTAGAGAGGATGCCTGACTGAGTGTATCAAAAGGTGTTTGATGCAATAGCCTATCAATGGTAGAGAACAACACCCTAGAGTTTCCACTGTTTTCAGCAATTACCTTAGAGAAGTGGTTCCTTCTCTCATCCTCTATTATAATTTGCTATTTTTTCTTTTAGAATGGCACGGTGAACCTGTAACTTAGTTTTTCTCCATGTTCTCTCAGCTTTTCTACATGATCTTTTTAGATCATGGATATTTTCGTTCATCCAAGGTGTCAGTTTGCTACAGGGCCTTTTTTTAGTCTTTAAGGGTGCCACTCTGTCAAGCAGAGCGCCTAATTCAAGATTGAGAGCTATGAACTGCTGTTCTGCTCTAATGTCCAAGAGTCGCAATTTGATTGCAATTTCGGGATGAATTTTTGGAGTATGTAGTACTATATTAAAAGCAGGGCTTTGAACCGATTTTTTTTCCCAATCGGTTCGTTCCGAACAGAAGCGGAATTATAACGTTTCCGGTTATGAGTTCCACCAATAAATTGACGTTCCCGAACCGGTTAGAACAAAAAAATACTGTTCCCGGAACGGTTAATTTCGTTCCTGTCAGCTGTTTAATGCTATAGAATTATGTCACATCTTTCTCATCCAGCTTAAACCAAATGTAATAATATTACAAACATTATTACATAATAATAATTATATTATTAATAATAATAATAATAATTAAATAGGCCTACAATTATTTCAAATGTGTAGTTTATTGTTAAAAGAGAAAATTTCCACACAAACGTAACGACATTATTAAGACACATGGTTATGTCACTCGGGCAACAACAAATTGCAACTGTCGTCGGGGGAAAGGCCATCCAGTAGGCCTAATCAGGGGCGCCTGCAGGAATTAATGCTATGGTACACACACCCATCACCCCCCCCCATCACTCGTGAACAATATTTGTCCGTTTTAGGTCCGTGCATTGGTCAGCAAAAAAGTAGCCTACATAGCATAACAACATCCACATGCAATAATAAAACGACAATGTCTACAATGACCTATTCATTTGGACAACTTGATACAGCCCTATACAGGCTAAAGTTACCTTTAGTTTTGTTCTAGCGTAACGTGACGTCTGGCTTTAGCGCAGTCTAACGTTCTGACAAGCACACCAATTGCCTACCTTGCCCATCTGGAATAACTCCTAGCTTTGCTGCCTCCATCTTTTCTGTTTTCGTTGTTTAAACTTGTGATATCCATGATGAGTATTGAGTTAGTGAATTAGCTCAACATTGTGTGCTGATAACCATATACACTGTATAGATAGCCGAGTAAAAGAAAACAACAAGTAGCCTATTGCGTGTCTGCGTGCGTATTCTCTCTCCTGCTCAAACAAAATGTGTGCACGTTAATTTTGATAACGTGTTCACTAACTTTACGTAATAGATGGTAAATAGCCCAATGGCATGCAGCTAAAGGGATACTGTGCATATTTGGGAAGGTATGGTAGGCCAATTTGGTGTGAATACACGCACACAAGGGAAATGTTCTGTTGTTGAGTAACGTTAGCTTGATGGTACGCACAGTGCGTACGGACGTACACCTGCAGGCGCGCCTGGGCCTAATGTTCGCTAGTCCATTATTAACGTAGAGTCGACAAATATAGCTATTGATATTGTGTTTGGAATGAGCGTTTTAATTAACGATGGATCGTAATTCACCTCTTATTTAAGATGATGGAGGAGATAAGATGTGGAGACTTTGTAATCCATCGCTCTCTCTCCATTCAGTCAGCGAATGTCTGATGTGATGTCACACAGGAAGTGAACCTCAGCCGTCATGGTAACGTGCGCAGGAAAATAATTTTTTTTTTTTTTTAGTTAATTAGGCAACGAAAACTTTGAGGAACGAAATAAAACCGGTATTAACCGGTTACCATTATTTTAAATAAGTGTTCCTGTTCCAGAACATAAAAAATAATAACGTTTCCGGTTTCGTTTCTGTTCCCTGTAAAATACAAAAAGTTCCCGGTTTTCGTTTTCGTTCCTTGAACCGGTTCAA
Source organism: Alosa pseudoharengus (assembly GCF_046254945.1). Taxonomy (NCBI): domain Eukaryota; kingdom Metazoa; phylum Chordata; class Actinopteri; order Clupeiformes; family Clupeidae; genus Alosa; species Alosa pseudoharengus. The sequence goes on along the minus strand of NW_027468859.1, from coordinate 33,288,421 downwards.
AGCCCTGATTAAAAGATACACAATAATGATCAGACATATTTATATAATTTACTGATAAGTCTGTGACTTCTATCCCTCTAGAAATTACTAGATCGAGGGTGTTGCCAAGGTTGTGGGTGGGTCCTGTAACATGCTGCTTTAGCTCTATACTGTCCAACACATTAAAGAACTTACTGGCTTTAGCATCAGTTGTCTTATTGACATGAATATTAAAGTCGCCATTTACAATTATCCAATCATAGCTAGTGATGATGAGCGACATAAGTTCAGAAAACTGGTCGAGAAGGCCAGTCCATAGTTTAGGAGGGCGGTATAAGGTTAATAGAAGTACAGCTGGGTCAGCCTTCAGAGTGAGGGCAATATACTCAAAGGAAGCGAATTCGCCAAAGTTGACTCTAGTGCAGCTATATTTGTTTGAGAGAATGGAGGCAATTCCACCACCTCGTTTGCCTTGAGTGGAAGAAATTATAATTTGGGGGACAAGTTTCAACAAGAACAGCTTCGCTGTCTGAAGTCAGCCAGGTTTCAACAAGAAACAGAAAATCCAATTTTTTTTCACTAATAAAATCATTGATTGCAAAGGTTTTGGTAGTAAGTGCACCTATATTTAGTAAACCCATGTTAGCTGAAAATGCCTCTGGCTTTTGAGGAATATGCTAAGGTATGGAAAGAATATTTGTTAGGTTTCTAGTTTTAAATTTGTCTTTTCTTTTTACTATACGTTGGGTAGAAATCAACGTTGGAATAGAACTATAAGCATAAGTCATGCTATTGCATGAAGCAGCTTGATCTATGGTAGTAGTATTGTATGTTACCCTGCAGAAAACATTCTCAGACCCATCCACATGTATAATGCCATTCGAATCAATACCTGGGGGGCTTGAATCTGTAATATTTTCTACAGAATGTCAATGCCTCAGTGTGGACGCTATGTTGTCAGAGAGTAGCCTGGCTCCATGTTGGTTTTGGTGGAGACCATTGATTACAGGTGAAGCTAATTGTTTGCTAACGCTAACAGAAAGCTTCAGCTATGTGCCTGGGGTGGCCTCCCTGTCATTCCCAATCACTCCACACAGCATTCCCGTGCACATCAGAGGCTTCCCTATTGACATTCCCCTGTAAGACCCTGGATAACACACACCTACACCAACCCCCCATCACTACCCCCCCCCCCCCCCCCCCCTCTTACACCATCACTGTATTAATGATGACAGGCAGCGCTGGCTCAGATCAGAGGAGACGTGTCCCATTAAAGCTGTTAGCTGCTCCGCTCCTCTCTCTGATCAGGCCTGGAGGACGGGGGATTGTACACTGACGAGGAGACAGCGCGAGAGGCAGGGCGCCTTTTAAAAGCACAGATCTGCCGGTCGACGCATGTGATGCTTTTACACTTTAGTCACTTGGCAGGCGCTTTTATCCGAATTAGATAAACTAGCCAGAGAATGGCATCAGCAGATCAGGCAATCAAGGAGTGGATGTTGTGATAAGTTCTCCCAAACCAGCCATGGCCGGATTGGCCGCGTCTGAAGAACTTTGTCTCACCGTCATGGCTGCGATGCATCAGGTTTGAAATCCGTGTGTGGATCTCCTCACTCCCCAAGAGGGAGTCTCATCGCACCACTCTTTGCTCCTATCAAAGGCTTCTCAAAGACTTGCCATGCCAAGACATGCTTTGCAGTATTACTCTCTCTCTATTGCAATGACTGCTCTTCACACAAGACTAGAATCAGAGATCGAACCTCTCCAGACTTCGCTTTGAATCAGTATGAAATCTATTTGATGTCATTGTTATCATACTTAGAGAGAGAGCTATGATTTCACCATGTCTTTGGACGTGGAGTTGTACATGAGAACATGTACCCCACAAAGCCACGTGCCTTTGGTGCCGCCATCACTGGGGTCATGGGGAGGTTTATCATGAAAAGAAAATAAGAGCCCGATAATGTTTGAACACGAGGGGAGAAAATGTGACGCCAGGGCAGGTTGCCTGATACACCGCTCAATAGATCACAGCCCAGTGATCCTCCTTAAGCTTTAAAGCCACATTAACATGGAACATGAACTGGATGAATTGCTGTTTTGTTATTTGTTGAAATACCAGAGTTTCCTTGGAATGGATATGTCAGTAGGCTACCGTGTCTTTCGTCAAAGTGATGGTGTTACAGGGCTGGCCTTCAGCTTGTTTAGCGCTAATCCCTGTACTATATATAATATTATTGTTGTGTATTGTGTATTGCATAGTAATAGTATTGTTATATTGTATAGTATTGCATAGTAATAGTATTGTTATATTGTATAGTATTGCATAGTAATAGTATTGTTGTGTATTGTATTGTATTGCATAGTAATAACATTGCTGTGTATTGTATAGTATTGCATAGTAATAATATTGCTGTGTATTGTATAGTATTGCATAGTTTGCTGTGTATTGTATAGTGTTGCATAGTATTAGTATTGGCAAATGCAGTAGTAATTCTTAGCTAATGTCTCCTCTGCACTGTGATTCTCTTGTGGTAAGTCGTTTTGGAATAAAAGCATCTGTTCAATTAATAAATCTAAATGTAAATATTAGCTGTAAGGAGGCGGTGTGTCTTTGTGAGGTAGGGCAAGGCACATGAGCTCACTAAGTCACCTTGTTTAGCTCTAATCCTGGTTTGCTGTGAGGTGTGTCTTTGTGAGGTGGGGCACACACACACGCTCATTCAGTCAGTGTTGTTTTATTTGCACTCACACACCCAGCCCGTGCTTTGGCTGCGTTTCAACTGTCAGCCATAAACGGGAAGTCTTTGTAAATTTTCAGTACGCCTCAAAAGGGCTGCGTGTGCAGCTGCGATGGCCGAGAGGTTAAGGCGTTGGACTTGAAATCCAATGGGGTCTCCCCGCGCAGGTTCGAACCCTGCTCGCAGCGATCCTTTCTTGAGTTCTACCGAATCCTTCACCTTTAAAATCTGCTTGTGGAAGGGAAACTGACATTCGATCATGAGAATGTGCGGTAACACTTTACTTGACAGCATCGACATAACAGTGACATGACACTGTCATGAACACATGACACATGAACCCTAATCCTAACCTCTAATCCTAATCTTAACCCTAATTTGTTATGACAAAAACGAATGACACCTAATGACAGAAATGTTATGTCATAAACGTTTATGACTTGTTTATGACACATTCATGACAGTGTCATGTCACTCTTATGTTGATACTGTAAAAGTGTAAAGTGTAACCGAATGTGCTAATGATGACTGGTCTGTTCGATATCTCATCTGAAATGAAGAGATCTGGAAAGAGGCAAAATTTCACACCATGTTCTCTCTCTACTGTAGTCTAGATATTATTACCTAAATAATTTATGCTTGAATTCCAGTCCCACTCCAACACACACACTCCCCTAGATGTTATCCCTTACTTAAATGTATACTTAAATTCATAATAGACCATATGTGAATAAAACACTTCAAAAGTCACAGAGTGATTGCATTCACTGACATAAAACCACAATACTAAGGCCCAGTTGTCTCTGCTAAAATGATTCCTGAACCCAGTGGAACAGTCAACCCATAACACATATACAGTACATACATATCAACAGTTGCATAGTGTGTGTGTACCCATTCATGACTCCATGACCTCCTGTGTAAAAGTCACCATGTAGTTTGCCGTGATGGAGTAGCTGGCTTTTTCACACACTGATGTGTATGACTTCATGACATGACAAGACATCCATTGTGTCCACCCTGAATATCATACTACTGCCATGTCAGGACAAATTTAGCAACAGGATATGTGACATGAGCACTACAGAGAAGGCTGGTGGGGATCAGAGCAGCACTTCTGAGATGGACTATTGTGTCGTTTCTCTCTTAATTAGTTAATGGCTCGAGAGTTTTAGGCCTAAGAGCCCCCTCACCTGGTTAGAACATCTTAATTAATGGCTTAATGGCAGGAAATGAGCTCTGCGAGTCGGCTAACGACAGGAAGTCCTCGTGCAAGACAGGCCAGTCGTCTTTGATGGCCTTATTGCCTTTGCACCACGGCTTAGTTTTAGAATTCAATTAGGATTGGCTGACACATGTCCCACGGGTGCGCCTCATGCCCCGCAACACAGTCCGGCCTCTGTTCCTCCATGCCACTCAAGTCATTCCCTCACTCCTGCGCCATGTTGGGAACAGTTGTCTGGGGTCGCTGAGGTCAGCCGAAACAGATGTGGAGAATGTGTGTGTGTGTGTGAGTGTGATTGTGTACGAGTGCGGCTGTATGTGTGTCATTCCTGAGTTCTGCAGCTGTCAGACTCATTGTTCTGCCATGAAACCTCAGTAGCCCAGTACAAAGTCAGCGGGAAATATGGTTATTGTAGTCTTTTCTGACACTTGGAGTCTTTTCTCTCCGCTTTTATACAAACCTCTTTAAATCAATCACCAACCTCTGCCTTTTCTTTTTAACAAACCGCATAATATAGTCGCAAACAAAAATAATAATAACATGCTTGCAGGGTAAACATTAACATGAAAGCATTTTTTATTTCCTTCAAAGAGGTATTTTTTCCCCCCTAAAACTGGAAATAAATAACTCTAAGAATTAAAATAGCTTCTATTAGCATCAGAAACAAGCACCTTGTGATTTATGTTTGATGTCTATATGTGATCTGCGCTCGCAGACTGGTGCCGTCAGCGCTGGAGAGCTTTGATCACGGGCGTGGTGTTAGACTATTAGCCGATTCCTCAAAAGCTGCGGATCAATATGACATGGCACAGGTCCAGAGGCATGGGCACCAGCAAACTTCCCGCTAATGCATGTGTGTGAGAGTTAGTGTGTGCTTGTTTGTTTGTTTGTGTGTGTGTGTTAACGTTGTTTGCTTGCCCTCAAACCATCACAGCTAAAGAGAGATATAAACCTAGCTGCCAGCTTGAAAGTCTGGAGGTGGTGTGTGTGCTTGTGTTAGAGAGTATGTGTGTGCTTGTTTGTGTGTGTGTGTGTGTGTGTGTGTGTGTGTGTGTGTGTGTGTGTGTGTGTGTGTGTGTGTGTGTGTGTGTGTGTTATGCAACCTGATCTCCTGCAGAGCGGAGTGCTAGATCATTTAAAATTAAAACAGTCATCAGCGCAGGCCAAACGCTGGTAGCATCCTCTCCTCTCTCTCTCTCTCTCTCTCTCATCTCTCTCCTCTTTCTCTCCTTACTCTCTCTCTCTCTCTCTCTTTCTCTCTCTCTCTCCTCTCTCTCTCTCTCTTCTCTCCTCTCTGCACATTTCCTAACTTTCTCTGTCTCTCTCTCTCCCTGTTGAGCAAGACAACATGTGTGAAGCTCATGATATGTTTTGATGGAGACTGCTTTTATTTTTCATACATCCCCCCCCCCCCCCCCTGTGTTGACGGTCTGCATGGACTTATTCTTGGCTTGTGCGTTCACAAAAATATGCTCATTAAACAGCCACATGGTGTTTCACCGGCTCTTTTATCTCCTTTACAGTTAGGTGAAAAGGACTTATAGCTCCGACAAAACAATTTCCCCCTTTCCTTTCCCCAGTGAGCTGTGTGTGTGTGTGGAACAGCAGCCCCTGGTCCAGTGATACACCAGACTGAGCTCCCCATCCTACATTTAATGCACCCCCCTCACCTATGCATACTGTGGAGATGTTCTGATGTTTTTAGTGATGTGTTGTTGACATGTATTATGTCAATGCCACCTCAAAAACACTTCCAAACTTGGCCCCTCACTTAATCCCACCACTGCCAAGACTCTGATTCATGCTTTTCTAACCTCCAGATTTGACTACTGTAATGCCCTGCTCTTTGGTGTCTTAGAGAGTTCTCACCTGTACCAGGCCCTGGGAACATATCACTCCCATCTTCCATCGGCTAAACTGGCTCCCTGTACAATACCATATACAATAAATACATATATTTTCAAAGTAAATAATCTTGCACCCTCCTATCTTTCAAACCTCCTGAACCCTTACCAACTAACCCTCACCTTACGCTCCACTGATGCCCACCTCCTATCCACTCCCAAATATCTCCATCCCATGAGTGATAGGGCGTTAAGCGTGGCTGGCCCCAAACTCTGGAACTCCCTTCCAATCCATGCTAAAAACTCCCCTCTTTCCCTTCCTACTCCTAACTGCCCTCCCTCCATCCCATCCTTTCCCCTCTCTATCTATAAAACTCTACACTGAGTTAGTGTGTGTTTTGTTGACATCAAGATGTGTGCTTCCAGACACTTTCCCACATAAATATACATGTATGCAGACTGATATTAAGCATAAACACACACACACACACACACACATACACACACACATTAGACTGCATACAGGTGTACGCACTGCATAAATCCATGCATAAATACTTGCATTCCTCACTGTCACCCAGGCAAATATTGTGCTGTGCTTGCAGACTTGCAGGCAAGCTCTAAGTCATGATCACACTGCAAGAGAACACAGGCACAGGTATACACACACACACACACACACACACAGAATAGATATAGATTTACACAGTCACAGATATACTATGTACAAAGCACACGCATGGACACACACACCTTGTATGCACTGTACAAATTCTGATGACCATATACAGTATAGCATGTTACAGTAAAGGTGAGTGGTGTGTGTAGGCAATATGTGTGTGTGTGTGTGTGTGTGTGTGTGTGTGTGTGTGTGTGTGTGTGTGTGTGTGTGTGTGTGTGTGTGTGAGATACAGTCAGAGAGAGAGAGAGAGAGAGAGACATAATGAATTTACAATAAAGAAAACACTATTGCATTATTGTACTCTAGTGTGAAGTAAATGTTGCATTACTGTAATACAGAGGGTGATTAAAATATCTGTGTGTTTCCTGGGCAGCTGGGGTGGATCTCAGGAATATCATGATGGTTGTGTGACATGCTCTACCCCTCTGACACACACACACACTCACACTCACACCCTCTCCCCACTCTAGGGGCTAGGACCATCAATGCAGTCTGTGAAGTGGGTCAATGAGAAAAGAAAGGGATAGAGAAAGAGAGAGATGAAACAGAGAGGCAGGAAGAGAGAGAGAGAGAGAGATTTTTTTCCTCGGAGGGAGAGGATTTTGTTCCAAACATCTCCAGTTTGGCCTTGGGTTTCCTGATAGACCTCATCATTCTCTCTCTCTCTAGCTTCCCCTTCTCCATTGTCACTCTCTCTTTCTGTTCTTGATTGCACAAAGCCCATTTCCCCCATCCTAAGCTGTGGATATTGAACACCCACCCACACACACACACACACACACACACACACACACACACACACACACACACACACACACACACACACACACACACACACACATACACACATATATACAGACACACACAAACATCTACAGACAGCCGCATACCACAAACATGCACTGCACATAAGTCAGTGTTTTTCGTGTCTCTGTCCTTGAGAAGGGAGGATCAGGGAGGAGAGAGAGAAAGAGGAGGGGGAAGAGGAGAGGGGAGAGAGAAAGAGGAAGGGGAAGAGGAGAGGGGAGAGAGAGAAAGAGGAGGGGGAAGAGGAGAGGGGAGAGAGAAAGAGGAGGGGGAAGAGGAGAGGGGAGAGAGAGAAAGAGGAGGGAGGAAGAGCAGCAAAAAACAGAACAAACCAGAAAAAGAGATGAAGTTTCAGGAGACAGGGGGATGCAGGAAGGTCTGGATGGATGGAGAGAAAAAGGAGAGAGAGGGAGATCTGGATGGATGGAGAGACAGAGAGGATAGAGAGGGAGAGATGGATGGAGAGAGAGAGGAAAGAGAGGGAGGTATGGATAGAGAGACAGAGAGGAGAGAGAGGGAGGGAGGGATGGAGAGACAGAGAGGAGAGAGAGGGAGGGAGGGATGGAGAGACAGAGAGGAAAGAGAGGGAGGTATGGATAGAGAGACAGAGAGGAGAGAGAGGGAGGGATGGATGGAGAGACAGAGAGGGAGGGATGGATGGATGGATGGATAGAGAGACAGAGAGGAGAGAGAGGGAGGGAGGGATGGAGAGACAGAGAGGAGAGAGAGGGAGGGAGGGATGGAGAGACAGAGAGGAAAGAGAGGGAGGTATGGATAGAGAGACAGAGAGGAGAGAGAGGGAGGGAGGGATGGAGAGACAGAGGATAGAGAGCGGAAGGTATGGATGGAGAGGCCAAGAGGATAGAGAGAGGGAGGGATGGCGGGGGAGGGTGGGTGCGTACAGGAGAGAGGCAGAGAAGCGTGGGATGAGAGGAGGGGGCGGAGGATGTGGAGGGAAGGTGGGGTGGGAGAGGAGAGGTCGACGGGTTCATTCTGCTCCATCCTAAACTCCATCCCCTCTGCGACTGACGGCCTCAGACGAGCAGAAGCGCTGGATAGATGGGGGTGGGGCGTAGTAACAGCGAAGGCATCACACCCCACCACACACATACACACACACACACACACACACACGCAAAAGCATGGATGGCTGGATGATGCATCTTCATCCTCCTCATAGCTCAGTGCAATTCAATTTCGATTCAAATGAGCACTTTTACTCTCTCTCTCCTTCTCTCCCTCTCTCTCCTTTCCCCTCTCCCTCTCTCCCCATATCCCTCTCTCCCTCTCACTCTCCATATCCCTCTCTCTATCCCTCTCCCTCCCCCCATCTCTCCCCATCTCCTTCTCTCTCTCCTTCGCTCTCCTGCTCTCTCTACCCCCCTCAGTGGTGGTCATCATCATGGACAGCTTTAGTGTTTGTATATCTCATCTAGAGTCTACTTTGCATATTTGCAGTGTACCTGAAAACGCCACAGCCTGAGTAGCCTTATCTCTCAAAAGCCAGACAGGCACACACACACGCACACACACACACACACACACACACACACACACACACACACACACACACACACACACACACAGAGCGTGAGAGAGAGAGACTGTCCACCCACAGTTTGTATGTATATGTGTCTTTTCATGCTTTATGACAGTAATCATTCTCTGTTACATCGACAAAACATGCAGATTTAGATGTTTCATTTGTCTTACACAGAATGGCTAAATGCTGACACTAGATGTTATTGCCTATTAATTTAAAATCTAATATTGTGTTGTCACAATTTGAGTCACGTACATCCTGGTCAAGAGAGCCCACTGATATCCTGTCCTGCATTATCTAAATGTGTCTTTAATAATGTTTAATAATGTGCACTGGATCACGGCTCTGGCCTGCTTAAAACACAGAGACCTGCCATAATTTATTCCGATGTGGATCGGTCTCCTCCGTCCGTATCGCAGCATCTCCGCGCCGGCATGGGTGAGTCAGCGGTGCGGCTGGAAGCACTTAATGCTGACCGCTGGACGAACGCTTTGATCAGCGCTCCAGGTTGTGCCGAGCTACAGCAGGTACCCCGAGCTAAACCTCCCTGGTGAACCACATCAGCGCATGCAAAACAGCCATCCTGTAGCAGAGGGAGCAGCTTGCGCTTGGGGTTGCGTGTGTGTGTTTGTGTGTGGGGGGGGGGGGTACTGTGTGGGTGTGTGTGTATGTGTGTATGAGAAAGAGAGAGAGAGAGAGAGAGAGAGAGAGTTGGTGTGTGTGTGTTTTTATGTGTGTCATCAGTTTGAGGCCCGACGGGTGTTTGCTTTGCTTTGCCTGGTGTGTGTGCGTGTGCGTGTGCGTGTGCGTGTGTGTATGTGTGTGATCATGTGCCCTGAGAGGGCCTCTTTAGGCGGAGTTATGATAGAGCACAATAGCATCATAAACAGAGCGTTGATTGTAGGTGGAATGCATCAGATTGGGTGAGACATCTGGTTGCCATGACATCATTGTGATGCCTGATGTAGGGTATCATGGCATGATATAATGAGGTTTGGAGTGATAGTATGACAAGTCGTTGCATGTTATATTTGCATGAGTCAGAATAATTGTGCGATATGTCAGAACATTAGAACCACCTGGCAGAATGTTCTGAGCTCAAAGCATGTTGGCATGATATCACAGCCTAGGGGCTATAGTCTAAAAAGCATGGTCACTGGTGAATAGCTTAGGGATTTGTCCAGTCCACATTGGGTGTGGTTTTGTTATGAAACGCAAGAAGGTGGTTCTTATGTTTCTTCTTCATGGGTGTGTTTTGGGTGTAACATTGTTTAAACCAATGAGAGTGACATCTTTCATTCCCTTTAACAGCAAGCAGCGAGACTTCAAACAGCACATCTGTATTTTTATGGTCACCGGCGCATTTGAAGGTATCTGCTTGCACGTGAGAACGTATGGAACAGGTCTTCTTTACTAAAGTACCTACAGTAGCACAGTATAGCCTACACACATCTATTATTTGAACTCATTGTCAAGTGAAAATAACTTCACCATGGTGTCAACGACAAAACAGTTATACACAGTTAATTACTTTCACTATTGACTGACAATAGGTTACCATCAAAAGCATAGCCTGGAAAAAGCAACAATCAACCCCAATAATGTTCAAATGACTGAATAAAAAACCTAAGGACAATGTCCTGCAGAGGAGTTGCTGCTTACATCTCCTGACAGTGCGTCTTCAGCTGTGCTTCAGCTGTGCCTCTCACCTCTCGCCTAACCACTTTTATCCATCATTACCAATGTGCAAATGATGGTGAATAACGACTCATTGTGATGTATTTCGTAATATCTTTATTATAATTATGTATCCCATTGTAATTGTGTAATTTGTAATGTTTTGCATGGATGTGCGCTGGTGCACGTTCCTATGGATGAGAAAAGCAGGGTGCGTTGTGCACCCGCCCATATCACTGTTGATAACTCGCCAAGGATTTCTGACCAGGTTTCTCTTGGTCAGTGACGTAATGATTTTTGGAGGGTGTAAGATACAGTGGCAATTTTGGATTTTGCACCAGAACACACCTTCCGCCCCACCCCCTGGGCGCAAAGCTTAATAAAGGTACAGCGCATGGCGAAAAATCCGAGAGTAAAATAGGAATAAACTTTGCGTCGGGATAATAATCCGCTTTGCGCCAGGTTTTGTGTTGCGAAAATAGGGTGTCTAATCAATGAACCTTACAATCTGCCACCACCTTCTAAGAATTGACCAATAATATGGCCAACACAGGCTAATAATAACTAGCATCTTTGGTTTGTTTCTTTGCATCTTTATTTTATGTTGGAAATAAACCTGCACAATGTCCGGGAGTTTCACATACATTCTCAACACAGCAGCCAACAAATAAAGCTCCATGTAATACCCTATATCAAATACTGGACTTGCAGCTTCTATCAAACACCCTCTTGATGACTTTAAACAGATGTCGGAGAGCCGTGCCTAGAGGCAAAGACGCTTTTCTTTCTGAAAAAGCTGAGATGGGGACCTGCAGAGAAGAATAAATAAAGTCCTCATCGTTAGTGTGAGAAACAGAGGGAGACAGAGAGAGAGGGAGAGAGAGAGAGAAAGAGAGATAGAGAGGGAGAAGTGTGGAAGAGGATGGGAAGAAAGGAGAAAGTGGGAAAGGGAATGAGAAAGTGGTAGAGAGAGAGACAGAGAAGAAGAGAGAGAGAGAGAGAGAGAGAAGCTGTGTGGGAGGTGTAAAGGGCAGGCACTGTGTGTGTGTGTGTATGTGTGTGTGTGTGTGTGTGTGTGTGTGTGTGTGTGTGTGGGAGTAGAGGGGGATATGGTGTTGAAGGCCACTGGAGGCGCGTTATGGATTGATGTCTGGGAGCGTCACATGATCAAAGGGCAGTCTGCTCCTTGCTGCAGCTGGAACACTCAATGAACCGGACAGATAAAAGGACAGAGAGAGAGAGACAGAGAGAGAGGATAAGAGAGAGAGAGAGAGAGAGAGGGAGACAGGGAGGGAGAGAGGGGGGGAGAGAGAGAGAGAGATAACACAAGAGGGAAAGGGAAAAGAGGAAGGAAGAATAAGCTGATCAGCACCATTGATCAGCTGACGGTCAATAGCAACAGCCCAGAGCGGAGAGTAGCTGTGTGTGTGGTGCAGAGCTCCTGAAGACACACACACGCACACACTGTCTCATGTACACACACACACACACACACACACACACACTCACAGAACCTAAGTAATGGCTCTCCCACACTCTCACGGCTGCCAGAGCGTGAGCCGCACCGAGCCTCCTCTCAGCACCACACAAAGGCAGCCCACCGGCACACGGCTCAGCCTGCGTCTGAGCACAGTTGGTGGTTAGAAACGCGCTAACTTTCCCGCTCTGGTATTCACTTTTGCTGCCAACTCCCAGACTTTTATTGTACACTTATATAATTTGGGGTTAATGTATGGCATTGTGGCATGTTGAGTGTGAATGCCATTAGCGTTGGTAATCTGCTTATGTATTGTTGCTCTCAGATTGTGTTCCATAATGGAAAATAACATTTCTTTCCCAGGGATCGATAATTTCACCTGAACATACCACACTGTAGCAGCACCCTTTTCTCTTGGAAAAGGCAAATGAGATGAGAAGAAGGTGGACTAGAGCAGTTAACTGTAAGAGCTTAATGCAAACCCACCTCACACACACAAACAGACACACACATACTGTACACACACACGAAGACACACACACACACACACACACACACACGAAGAGACACACACGCACGCACACACACACACACACACACACACACACACAGACACACATACACACACACCCACACACACACACACGAAGAGACACACACGCACACACACACACACACACACACACACATACATACACACACACACACGCACACACACACACACACACACACACACACACACACACACACACACACACACATGGACACAGACACACACACACACACGGACACAAACTCAGTGTCAGTCCTAGGCACAGAGTGGCCTCTTTCCTGTGTGATAGCATCACAGTGACGCTTCAGATCTCAGCACTTTCTGTGTGTGTGTGTGTGTGTGTATGTGTGTGTGTGTGTGTGTGTATGTGTGTATGTATGTGTGTGTATGTGTGTGGTGTGTGTGTGTGTGTGTGTGTGCGCACGCCTCCAGGCCTGTCCTGGACATTGTGTTTTTGTTTGTCCCACACACCCCGCCTCCTCCAAGTGCACAGGCTGATACGACGCATCGACGGCGGGTGCTGACTGCTTTCGTTACCATGCCGATTGTATCAGCGTGGGCCATGCAAATGAGGCCCACTTAACACCCAGCGCTGGCCGTCGTCATGTCTCCGTGGAAACTCGATAACGCAGAAATAACATTACATGAACAGTGTGGTGGTGGTATCAACGGTGTGTGTGTGTGTGTGTGTGTGTGTGTGTGTGGGGGGGGGGGGGTTGCTGTCAGCTGCCTAAAAAAAGAATGCCCCCACCACCACCACCACCTCTACCCCATTACACAAGAGTTACTAAGCACACTGACTAAGACATGAGTCCCACTGGCACAGCATCTTATGCAGCATCAGTTGGTGTATCCGTTGGTGTATCCGTTGGTGTTTTCCACAGAGGAAAACCTCTGGGACACCAGATATTGCCATATATGGGCAAGTATGTGGGAATATATTACAGTAATAATAATAATTTTATAATTTATAATCATTTTGATGAGAATTTTTAGGATATTTACATCCACCCTTTCATTTCTCCTCTACCAACCACTCCCACAACCTTGTGCCACGCTGCAGTCATGACCAGCATGGGCAAATGTGAGAAACATATGACTAAGATCACCACCTCAGGATCAAAACCACTAAGATCACCACTTCACTTTGTTTACAAACAGCACGGCAGGCTGCGCGATTCTTCCTCTGATTGAACATATCGGTGAAGTCTGAGACCTGAGCAGACAGGAGGAGTGATTCTGACTGTGCGGCCTTGACATGACAACACCAGCTCTGATGCATAAAAGAGTAGGAAGTGAGTAGACACGGTGGACCACAGTAGGCTGGCGATGACTAGCAGAAGTGAGAACGTGGGAAAAAAGCTGTAGAAAGAGCTTTTCGTGGGGCAAACAGGTCACCTTCCAGTGTGTCAGAACTCTGCGCTCTCCCTGGCTGAATGACTGTAAGTGCAGGCTGTGCAGGCGGATAGAACCTCAAGCTTCAGGAGAGAAGAGCTCAACACGTCGCCATCTGGTGGACACTGGTAAGAGCATGCCACATTTCCTCTGAGCAAATCAGGTTGTGTAATTATAACGGTGTGGCAAATCAAACCATTCCTTTTTTTGTCTCATTTTAAGGATATGAAGAGGTGTGCCATTTTGAAAAGGTTATTCCCTTAGCCCTTAAAAGATTATTCCTTCATGATGCGTAATGGTTGATCTAAGTGTAGGTTAGACTCATTGCTTTTTATCCACAGTTAATTAACTATCCTATCATGTGATCAGTTCACTACTGTATGTGCCCTTTTTGTATAAATAAATGAACAAACAACCTTTTTTCAGGGCCTTAGACAGAATCCCTGATTGTAAGGGATTGTCTCTCTGTAGTTGCACAATGTCTGTCAACTGAATGTCTAGAAGTAATGTACTAGTTTAAAGCTCTTCCCCACTGGGGGGAGAGAGAGAGAGAGAGAGAGAGAGAGAGAGAGAGCAGAAATCTACCTCTAATGTCTCCATACTGGGCTTCTGGGCCGCCCGCTCGTCTGCCCGCCTGTCATCCCTTCCTCAAAACACGTCTCCGCCCCTGGAGACTTTTCACAGGTTGTCAGCTGAAGGGTGAGAGAGGGGGCCCCCCTGCTGCGTGCCGTCACTCACACAGAGAGACCCCCACCTGCGTGCCACGGTCACTCACACAGAGAGACACACACATGGCCAGGACTGAGGGGGTGAAAGACAGGAGAATCCATTTCTGGGCTGTGATCGCCTTTAGCCCACGACAGAGATCTTTGGCAACCTTCAGAGGAGTCATCTGAAAGAACACATGGATATTTTGAGATTTAGGCTAAAGATTGTCTGTTTAGTCCAAACTAGCATCTAGGATCCATATTTTATGTTTTATGTCGACTAAAAGAAGTATGCTACTAAGACCTCTTCCACTCCAATCGTGATTGGCATCAGTATGTTTATCCTCTGTTTGCTTGCGTGACTGCATGCCTGTTTATCTGTGTGAGTGTAACTGCTTTGTCGTGTCACACTTCTGGTGTGTGTGTGTGTGTGTGTGTGTGTGTGTGTGTGTGTGTGTGTGTGTGTGTGTGTTACTTTCGGTGTGTGTGATCTCGCATGTCCATGTGTCACTCCACATGGCATCAGTGTTCATGAGGCAGAAGTGTGTGTAGAAGTGGTGATGCGTGACTGCAGCTCGGGTGTGTGGGCAGTGCCTATGACACCAGTGTCTGTGTGGGCTGCACAGGGGCCCACTGTTTCCAAACACTCTGACGATGCCATTATAAACTGACCAGAGTTTTGGCGGGCAGCCCAGGCTGCCCAGTCCGATCCATAAACATGCTTATTGTGTTTACCAGGCTCATCATGTTGATCATCTCTAACGATGCTTGTTTATCGTTTGTTTGTTTGTGTATTCTCTCTAAATTCACTGTTGTTTTCCCTTTTGTGTTGATGGATTTGCTTGTTTGCTTGTTGTTTGTCAGCTGCTGCTGTTGTTGTTGTTTTTGTTTATGTTTATACTTGTTTATGTTTGTGTTTGCATGTTGTATGGTGCGTGCCTGAAATGACCTGCCAGAGGCCTTTGGAGGGACAATTGTGGAAGGTTGCCCTGGCAAGTGGCCACTGGCTGAGGAGCATGAGCACGCAGACACCTCTATTCACTATGATGGCTTAACGGTTTTAATATTTTAACAGGTTTTAATTAACACTGTATTAGAACAAGTATCGGAATGTCACCTATTACCAACCGTCCCGTATTTCCGACCTCTTGTGTGTATGTGTCACTTAATATTCATTTCTATACAAATCAAGACGGCGGATTCCTAAAGAAATGCAAGCACCCACACCATAAGTGTATCTAAATTATGTACCAAAAATTAAATTTTACTGTGACTTGAAGAGCTGTTAATAGTGTTGTAAGGCTGCGTGTACAAATCGGCTTGGAGCTCCAGTGGAATTTTGATTTGCGACGAGAATTCTCGGTCTACCCGTTGATGTGCTGTGAGAAATGTTGGAAATAGGCGACCCACCAGGCCAGCACTAAACTCCGAGCGTGATAAACAAAATCAGATATTTCAGGCAGTAAAAGCCCCGGTAAGAACCAAACCAGATTTTGTTCAAATCTACACACATATGGCTACTGAAAAATTTAAATTTAATTTATTAAATGTTATTTTGAAGTATTAAAAAGCATCGTTGTTTTAGAATTTTCAAACGAAAGGGTTGGTAATTAGTGCTTTTACGATCACCACCAGGGGCCTATTGCACAAAACTAGGATGAGGGATTAAGCCGGGATATCTTGGTTATCCTGGCTCAATTTATCCGTGATCCAGTTGCACAAACGCGGGATAGGGGGCAGCAGGATATGTTATGGTATAAGTTACCATGGCGATTTATTCTGTGGAGCTAGCCTGCTCCAGACCAGGCTAAGTTCCAGGATCTATTTAATCTCATCCCTTATCTCAGTCAGCAGTCACCACAAACGGAAACCAATAATTTTTCCACTGTCCACTACACATTGTTATCACATATACCTAGACCCACTGTCATTATTTAAACGTTTGTGATCATTAATTAACTTTTACATGTTCGCCATTCCCGACCTGTCATGCGACAATGTGACGTCATGGGAGTGCCTAACCATTTCACACGTGGTGGTCGCGGAACTAGTTGCAATATTCTCCTAAACAGAGGTGTTGCTGTTTGTTGCTGTTGTGAAAAGGCTATCGCTACCTACTTCACACCGTAGAAGAAGCAATGAAGCCGCTAGTTGCCATGGTAAATCAGTGAATCTGTGATCGGTGGCGGGGTCTATTTGATGGAGCCGTGAGCGCGCACTTATCCAGGATAGGTTTCACCTGGCTTGATGAATCCGTGTCTGCTCATCCTGGCTTGGTCTTTGTGCAACCAATTAAGCCTGTACGCTCTTGTTTTGGATTCATTGAGCGCAGCTCAGTAACTTATCCCGGATGTCTTAATTCTGCTTTTGTGCAATGGACCCCAGATCAAGACCAGAATAAACTTGGACATTTCTTAATTCTTGATATCCCAAAACACACATAAGATGCCAATGAAGGATATTTTTTAGCAATATGTGTATGTTTTGTCATATTTGCAATATAGGCATTTGCTGTGTAAACAGTATGTTTTCTTTAGTTATTCCATGTTGATGTCACTAAAACTTGTCTACATGTTCATCTTTAATGCATAAAATCCTGAGATAAGCTTTCTCTCAAAAAGCATCAGTATGACAGGATATGCTTTACTGGATGCACACGACATCCAGGACTGTAACATGTTGCAATAGAACATTTCATGTACATCTGCGCAAAACTGTGCATTTCGACCCACAATGTCAAAACAAGGTTGTTGAGTCCTTCTTATAGCATGTCTCCAGGAGGAGGTTTATATATGGAATCTGTGCGTGTGGGTTCCTGTCTTCTCCTGTTGTGTCACCATCTCCATCCCAGAATTCCCTGACCTCCTCACACACGCGAACCCTCTCTCCACAATCTGGAAATAGGATCTATCAATAATTTACTTCCTGAATTGTGTTAATGCAACTGGGAGGGGAGTCCAATCCATATCATTATGTGCTCACTGAACCATCTGTTTGAACCCAGGAGTGGCTTTATGCTTTATTCCTATACGAAATGAGCACCTTTACTGTTGATGTTGCTCAGTCATGCTCAGATGTGAATTTCCACTTAGCGTCCATTAAAATGTTAATAGGAATCAGAGCAGGTGGAAATTGTTGGGCACATTTTACTTTGCTGCTAGTTCCGTATGGCACCTCACATTTCTTGCATGCTACAGAATTCCTGGAAGTGATATGCAGATTATGAAAATAATTGAGCATATTTTCACAATCAGTTGAGTTATTGGGTGACGCATCAGGCCAAAACACAACATGACAACATCAACATCAGTTGAGGGCTGCAACTTCACTTTTTAAATGACAATATCCTGGCCGGACTACTGTTGTCAGTGAAGTATTTGAAATGAACATGATTTCTTAATGTCTAGTGACATATCAGGGCCATTTTATGATTAATTGAAATACATTTCTTACATACGGTTCCTTTAAGTTTTTCCTCATGTAGATGTATTAACCTACGTATACTTCTTCCTCGGAGAAGCCAACTGAGTGTACTGGTATGTGAAAGCACGCCCTCACTGAAAATAAAGACCATGCTGGGGTTGTAGATAGATAGATAGATACTTTATTGATCCCCAAGGGGAGATTCAAGAAGTAGTGAATTTTTAAATTTGAGTAGTGAATATTGTAGTGAATCCCAATCAGCTTCTATCCTCAGAAAACAGCACAGACCTCTTATTATTGCCTGTGCGAGTCTCACATCATACTGATGTAGTTGAATAGAGCAGCGGAGGAGAGCTGAGCTCAGGTCAGCTAGCGGCTGGCTGAGTGGACTGTGGCCCAGAGCTGGCCTGGATCTGGAATAGAGTCAGCTGCCATCTGAACTGAATCCATTTGCCCTAGTCCAGCCCACCACAGGTGA